>NW_008238346.1:1069626-1094368 GCF_000691975.1 Corvus brachyrhynchos
CGCTCCTGCCGCCTCCAGCCCGCAGACAGGTGCTTGCAAAAACCTCTTCCCTCACTGGAGACAAGCGCTCAGTAGAGCAGGGAGCACATACCTCGCAGAAAGGGCTGGGCTGGGGGTCAGGGACAAGAGTAAGGAAAAAACGTCTCGTCGTGTGATGGCTGTTGGAGATAAGCAGCCTCTGACCTGTGAATTGCTTTTAGAAGGAAACCGTATTTTCCCTGCCCTGGGGTTTTTGCATGTGTTTCTCATTACTTTTTTCTCAAAATCTTTCTCATACAGTGAATTATTGATGTGGGGTCACATGCATTTCTTCAGGAATTGCTTTCTTTAACCAGTGATCCCTCCTGAATTTTTTAGGCAATCTGTTAGGCTCTGAAATCCAAACAAAGTTGGTGGTTTCCAATTTCAGGGTTAAATTAGATTCAACTTTGAAAAGGCTTAGAGGGAAGAGGAGACATATGATAATGTCCTTCTCCATGTTAGGATTTTTCTTCTTCTGGTTCTTTTGGTGCTTCTTTTGTTTTGGTTCTATTTTTTTTTAAATCTCCCAGAGATCAAGCGTCTGATTTAGCCTCAGTGGAACTTGAGCATATTCCTAATGTTGAGCACATGCTTAAATCCACTGTTGAATTCAAGCCCTATAGACCTGGAGGCATAGTACAAAAATATCTGGGAAATGCTTTTCTCTTCCCTCAGATGCTCCCTTCTTTCAACATACAAAATTAAGAATTCAGCATTTTGAACTGCCGCTGGAGGCGAGTTGGTCATTTCCTGCTGGGAGGGAAGCTTGATCTTTTAAAGATGGGAAGAGAGTGTGTGTGTGTGTGTGTGTCTGTGCATGTGTGTGTTTTGCAGATGTTCAGGCCTTGATTCAGCAAAGTCTCTCAGCAGTGTCTGACGAGGGGATAGTGCTTAGTCTGGTAAACCTGCTGCTCCAGAGCTGAATGTGCGCGTGTGTTTGCCTGACTCCTCAGCAGAGAAAGTTTCTTTTCTCAGTTTCCATTGCTTCTGCCCATGGTGGAAGTTGGCAAGAACTCCACACAAATCCCAAACCACTTCTAGCAAAGAAGCCGCTGTCTCTCTGGCAATGTTAACATTCAGGGATGGCTCGTGTCTGCAGCCATTTCTGCAGCATTGACCAGAGGAGGATGGAGCAGGTGGTGGGGGTCACCTGCTTGTCAGGGGGTGCTCAGGGGCTTGGCTGAGCCCACCAGGGCCCAGGAGGGGAAACTGCCAGTGGCCTTACAGCCCTGGGCTTGCCTTTGCAGGGACCCCCTCGGGCATTTGGAGGTGGGTAGGTTTCGAGCCCCTGTGTAGCCACTTTGTGACCAGCAGAGACAAGGCTTGGAGCTGCCAGCACAGGTCCCTCATCTCTCTGGGGACTTTCCAGGCAGGGAGGAAGCTGGTGGCTTTGTGCCCAGCTTGCTGTGGTGCAGAGTGTTGTGCTAGGTTGATTTCTACCCAGACTCCTCAAAAATATACTCAGAGGTGTGGGGGAAGGAAACAGGGACTTTTTTTTGTACCCACGCCTTTTTCTGCAGTGCAGTTTTGATTCAGGCAAAAGAGAGCCCAGTTCCTGCAGTGGGATTTGCATGTGTGTTGTACACTGAGACAGCTGAAGCTATGAGCAAAAAGCACGCATAAATAAAGGCTTCCTCCCTGTGCTTTATATAATCAGAGTGGGTGATGTCATTGGGAGCTGGAGAGGAGAGCAGGCTGTGAAATTACAGCCCTCTGCAGCCAGGCAGAGCCGAGTGCAAGGGGGGGCTGCGCAGAGCAAGAGCCAGGCTCCCCTCTGATAGAGGCTCAGGACAGAGGACCTTGGAGGGGAGCTGGGGGTAGAAGTAGATAATCCAAATACAGTCAGATAATCCAAGTACAGTCAGAAGCTCTTGCACAGGCACAAAGGGAAAGCAGTGGGCAGCAGTGGGTCTGCCATTTCAAGGGCCTGCACTCCCTTCCTCCACATGCAGCCATCTACAGCTTGTTGTGGATCAGCTGGCAGGGCTATGGGGCTGCTGGGCTTTTTCATCTTCTTCTGCTTCAGTCTCCTGGCCCATTGCAGCTCCTGGCAGAGAAGAGAGGGCATCCTTGCCCTGCTTGCCTTCCACATCCCAGAGGAACCTGCTTCTAGTCTCGTGGCCCCAGGGGAGACACAGGGGAGGAAGCAGAAGCAGCAGAGGGGCTCTGGCCTAGCCAGAGTGGCCAGGTGAAACAAGATAAAAGGTGATACTCAGCTCTTTGGGACAGGGCTTGTGTTTGGCTCTGGGTTTCTGAAACCTTTCAGGTGTTTCGCTCTTTTTTTGGCCATCCCGATGCCCCCAACATGGGAATCTCAAACAGGAGTTTTCCCTCTCATCAAGCTGAGCAGGAAGAGGGGAGCAGGCTGATCCCTTGGGAAGGTAGAGAGCCCCCTTCTTTCAAGTCCTTCACAGATTTCTTCTTCAGCACATCAAACACCTAAGCATCCTGCTTAGGATGCTGCTGTGAGAGCCTGATTTTCTCCCACTTAGGCAGGAGGAGGGGCTCCAGCTTCTCCCATCTCTCCTGCAGCTAGTATGCAAAAGCTTTGGCCTCTGCTGAAACTGGAATTCTCCTTCTGTCATCCTCTGTCTTCCTCAGGATCAAGGCAGCGAGAGGCAGCAGCCCTTTGCACCAAGCCCGCCTTGTTTCTCTGTTATATAACAATATGGGCTTTTAGACTTGTTTTTCCAGATATTGGCAGATGCGTCAAATATTGGCATAATCCAGTGGTTTACATGGAAAGCCGTCTGGCTCTGTCTGGAGGCTGCACAATGCTGGTATTTTCATTGAATACAAGAGCCTGCAGCATTGTCAAAGCCACATTGCAACAGAGTCCAGGTAAACAAGGAGAAAAGACACTCACGTCATGGCCTGACCTGTGGAATTACAGCTGCCCAGGGGCAGCTCCACGACTTGATAAGAAAGATTAATGGCTTTGAAATTGCTTTCTCTCTGAAACGGTCTTTTAGCTAAGTCTTCTGTGATGCTTTTCAAAGAATCACAAAATCATTTAGGTTGGAAAAGACTTTCAAGACCAACGAGTTCAACCTTTGACCGATCACCACTTTGTCAGCTAGACCATAGCCCTCCATGCCACATCCAGTCCTGTGAGCAATGACTCCATCTCCTCCCAGGGTTCTGGAGTTCTATTTCTGATACACCCATCAATGTGTCACACCTGCAGTGTGTGCTCTGTGGTTTAAGAACCCATCATGGTCCACTGGGGCTGTTGGAAGTTAAGAGAGGTCAAGGACTGTGATCGAGTTAGATTTTAAAAATTAAAAGGTAAGGAAGGTATTGAATGCTGCAGAGGGGAAACAGCTGGGGAAGTTGTTCAGTTTGAATCTCTCTGAAGGAAAGCAACATGCTCACATGCCAGGACAGTTTGCGGGCTTGGTTGCTCCTTCGTATCCCAGTGTGGCTCAGCTTGGAGTGCAAAGTAGGGGAAAATCCAGCGACAGCACCGAAGTGATGGCTTTGGTCAAACCTCTTCCAAACCTGCCTTGGCTCAGCCAACACAACCTACCCCTGCAGTGTGCTTGCAGCTCGAGCCCTGCTATGTGCCATTGTGAGCTTATCAGCTCATACTGCACTTGTGTCCAGGGCAGGTGGCCCCTCCTGATGCCTGGTGCGCTGGCACAGGCCATCACCCCCGCTGCAGGCCACGGTCTTTGGCCAGTGGCCAGGAGAGCCACAGGCAGGAGTGGCTTCTCTGAGAATGGTCTGCAGGAGCCTGGGACAAGCAGTAACCTTCACTCTACTGTGGTCCAGGGGCACAACAGGAAGGTTTTCAAGTGTCCAGGGATTTATTACATGACTGGACCTTTGCCTGTAGCTTTCAGATGCTTAGCAGGGTTGATCTTGTTCAGTCTGCACATAACCCAGCTTTTGACGTGGCAGATCAGTGCCACCCTTTTAATCGCTGTCTCAGCAATCCAGCCAGTGCTTGCTCCTGTCCGAAGCTGATCACTGGTTCCAGGAATTGCAGTTCCTGATGCAACACCCTCCCAGTTCCTGGTAAAACACAGTGCTGAGAATCAGCCCAAAGCTCAGGCTGCAGGTGTATTGTCCATTTCTCTCTGCATTCAGGAGTGGACTGTGGTACCTTTGCCACTGGTTAGATGTTGATAGCCCAAACTTTTTTCCTGTTACACATATAATTCTGTTTTCACAGTGGACTGGGAGCTGCCTCCAGGTCTTTGGTACCTGCCCATGGCAGATGCTATGCAGCAGTCTGCTGTTAGGTGGAGCCCCCAGATCTGAGCTCTGCTCAAGCTGTGTTTTTAACTTGGGCTGATCCGTAGGTGAAGTGCGTGGCTGGAGACTGTACTTGTGCTGTGAGGAGACACGTGCTGCTCTGTGCTGCAGCTTGATGGCTGTGCTCTGACAGCTCTGACTCGGTGACTTGCCAGTGTGGCCATTCAGGAAGTCTGTGGCATATCCAAAAATGGGTTTCAAACCCCAGAATGTCTTTGGCCACAAGATCCTGCTCCTCTTCATTTCTGTGCAAGAAGTCAGTGTCCAGTCTCCCAAGGGATGACATGAACTGTAGTGCCAGTGTGAACCAGCAGTACTTTTTCATTGTTTGCCCTATGGGTCATTGTGGAACACAGGGCAAACACCTGTAGTGGGTACACACTCCTGACCAAGCTCTGTGTTGGAAATTGGCTTCCAGGTAGAAAAAAATCCCCACATGTCAGCCATATGGGTTTAATGACAGTGGGGTTTGCCCTAGAGCAAGCTGAGAAGTAAAAGATGAGATTGATGTGATTACTGTTCTTTCAGTTTGATTTTTGGATTATGATTTCCCTTTCCCCACTCCTCTATTTGTTCATGTTTAATGGAAAACATGTTTTCTTCAAGGCCCTTGCTGGTCATATGCAGCCCTGTGACTGTTATTGAGACAGAATGATGGACCCTTCGTAAAGAGATTTATGGGAGAAACTGTGAGGAGCTCACAGCTACAGCACGGCCAGTGAACACTCCCCTGTGCTGACAGTTCATCAGCAAAACCCCTGACCCTTCCACCCTTAATCATCCTTGCTTGTCACTGACATAATTGCCTGATTACAGACTCCTCTCCCCCACCCCTTTCAAACTGGGTGCAATAGTGCATTTGAAAAACAAATGAAAATGAACTGTCCATGCTCTTTTTTTTCTTTCTTTTTTTTTTTTTTTTCTTCCCCTGCATTGAGGTAGATCAGGCTAAGATTCAGTTTCTTTGTGCATGAGCAGGGGCTGGGATAGGCTTTCAGGACTCTTTTGCACTGGCATTTCTTGCATGTGAATGGTAAAGCTGATGTCATTGTGTTATTGATTGGGATGACAACTTTGGACATAAATCATTAATGTCTGGGAAAGAGAGAGGGAGGTGATAAAGGCAACCCACACTCGATAGTTTTCCATAAATCTGCTGTTCCTCTCTGCATACATGATCCAGAGGAGGAGACAGTGGGAACAGTTTTCCTCTGCAACCTGAGGATGATATGCTTTGCCGCTGCTGCCTAAACCATCTACCCCAGAACATGTTGTCATATTCTGCAGAAAGTGGTTCATATCACCAGCAATGCTGTTGTGCTGGAGCCTGTCTTTGTAGATGTAAGCCAAGGTCAGAAGTCTGCCTGGGGGAAGGTCTTGGGTTCTCTCATTCCCACAGACCTTGCACCTCTAGCAGCATTTCAGACCTGGGCCTAGAAAGGAATAAGAGTGCAGTTCTTGGGAACTACCATCCCTCTCGCTCCTTTAATTGCCAGCAGGGATTGTTACAGTGTTTTGAACTGACCATTTTTCTCATTGATGATCTTAATTTCACGCAAAAAGAAGGTGTTCAGGTCAGTTCATAGCAAATGTCCCTGAGCCAGCAATGAACAAGCGTGCAGGGGGTAGCAGTAATTCAAAACTGCTTTCACAAAAGTTCTTCTCAGCAAAACAGGCAGCAAATAGCTCAGAGAGAGTGGAAACCCATGAGATGCTTGTACCATTTTCCTGTGTGCCTTTGCCCCGCCACAAAGTTCATCCAGATGAGTCAGATTATCAGATACAACACAAAGAAAATAAACAGTGTCTGTCAGAGGTTAGCAATAATGCAAGTATTGGTGAACAGCTGATATTTGAAGTGTAAATAGTTTAGTGGCAGTCTCTACTGGTACCTGAGGGGAATCCTGTACAAAAGTTCTTCTCAGCAAAACAGGCAGCAAATAGCTCAGAGTGGAAACCCATGAGATGCTTGTACCATTTTCCTGTGTGCCTTTGCCCCGCCACAAAGTTCATCCAGATGAGTCAGATTATCAGTTCAGACAGCAACAAAATAAACAGTGTCTGTCAGAGGTTAGCAATAATGCAAGTATTGGTGAACAGCTGATATTTGAAGTGTAAATAGTTTAGTGGCAGTCTCTACTGGTACCTGAGGGGAATCCTGTGGTGCGTGGAAACAGGGAAACCTGAAAACTGCCTTGTAGGGGGGCAGTAGTGAAAGAAATGACATTCCCTTGCAGAAAGTATGGCTCTGATCCTGCTGTTCTCCCCTTGCAGCCGAGCTCACCTCCGCCTGTGTCTAGAACGCTTAAAAGTTCTGATACCACTCGGACCAGACTGCACCCGGCACACCACGCTTGGGCTGCTTAACAAAGCCAAAGCACATATCAAGGTAAGAGCTGCTTTTCCCTGCTGCTTTCTGCGTGGGCTCTTAGAAGTGCAGTGCAATTGCTCATCCTTGCTGCCTAGGGCTAGCTCTGTTGAAGGAAAGGTGACACTGTTAATAAATAAATAAATAAATAGAGAGAGCAAGCAGGTCTTGCCCCCTTGGTTAACCATTTATCATTGCTACAAGCCACGTTGTTGGAAGAGTCCATAATGCACTCCTTAACTACAAAAATGATGATTGAAGAGCAAGGATTTTGTTCTCTACTGTGATCGTTTGTTGACAGCTGCATCTCTTTAAAGAAAAACATACCTATTGTTGAATGACTGCATTTTGATGGGAAATGCAGCTTTTCTTCTGGTGTGCTAGTGAGTTTCCACTGCCGAAGCATTAGCACAAACCACAAGAGTGTGAGACAGGTTTGGCTTGCTGGAGTTCCATGTGTGAACCTTCCAGGTAGCCCAGAGCTCTTCTAGCTGCACTTTTGGCGAAGTGAGAAGTGAAAAGAAAATGCAGCATTTTCAGTATCTGGGAGAGGCCAAAATACTTTGTTGCAGTTCGGGATATAGAGAGGGAAGATGGGTGATGAGGGAGGAAAAGTGCTGCCAAAGGGACAGAGTTAGCCTGAAATGACTCGTCCTTATGCAATGTGCTTGTCGTAGTAAACAAAGAACAGTGCCCTGGTAGATTTCCCAGCTGTGATCAAAGAAATCTGTAGTAGGTTATGTAAATCACTCATTGAATAGAAAACTGTTTCTGAGAAATCCTTCTAAACCATGCAGTAAGGAACACAGAACTCCCAGGGCACGTTTTTATGTTGGAGCAGCTCATAACAAACCCTGGAGTGGTTTGGTTCGGGGGATTGAGGCCCCTGCGTGGGCAGAGGTGGTAATGCAGGTGTCCGATCCTGGATGGAATGACCCACAAACTGCTGCAATTCACAGCGTTTCCCCTGGAGAGGCTCAGTCCTCAGAGACTCTTTGTACTAATGGGTATGATTTATCAGAATCTGAGAAGTGGAAATATGTGGGGAGATGGCATTGTGCTTGGAGACTGCAAGGCAGCTTGGTTCAGGGCACTGGCAGCTTGAATCCTTCTGGGACTGGGAAGCTCTAAGCAAAGCAGGTGGGAGGGCAGTGGAGGTGGGAGGGAAGGAGAAAAGGATGAAACTAATTATTGAGTTATATTTGATCATGTCAGAAACTTGAAGAGGCTGAGAGGAGAAGCCAACACCAGCTTGAGAACCTGGAACGAGAACAAAGATTCCTAAAGAGAAGACTGGAACAGCTACAGGGTCCTCAGGAGATAGAGCGAATACGAATGGACAGCATTGGATCTACCATTTCCTCGGATCACTCGGACTCGGAGCGAGGTGGGTGTTGCTGAACCAGCATGGAGTTGCCAGGACTCTTAAGTGAGAACATGACATTCATCCATTTCTTATCTCTCAGTTTCTCCTTCTCATGGCCTTTTGATGTTTAGGTTGCTGATTCACCTCGCACACAAGCACATACACACACATACATATGGAGAGTTTAGTATTTTGCATGAGTTCTAAGTCTGGAAGAATTGTTGTTGCTGTCAACTTGAGCTGATTTCTGTGGCATTGAAAGTGATGGTAAAGCTGAGATACCCATTGTGCTTTTTGATCTACTGAATCTCTTAGCAACACAAAAAGAAAAATGTAAGAAGATACTAATGGGACTGGAATGGATCCTTCACATACCTACCCCCCTACTCCCCCTACCTTTTTGCCCCCAAACTTCCCATTAGAGTTCCTCTCCTAAGTCAAAACCAGCTAGAGATATCTGAATGGCTAACTGAATTAAGATAACTTCCTTTTTAAAAATATCCCTGCAGTGGAGAGAACATTAGGCACAATAGATGGTTTGATATTTACTGACAGACCAGAAGATGCTGCATAGTTTGGGTGTGAGTCTGTAGTTTAAAGCAAAAATCCTTTGGAAAATTCCTGAACAATATGGGAACCAAGATACCTGGTTAATTAGATCTTTGCTTTTTAAGTCTTTCTTAAAAACAAGATGTCTGTTCCAAAATCCACTGACTATGTGTGAGAGTAACCCAGATTCCCATGGTAATGCATTGTAATTATATGTGGTCCTGGCTTTAGCAATATAGTGTCAAGCAAGTAGCATGTATTGGGGTAACTTCATGCTCCATTTTCTTTCTTGCACTCAATTTTATCTGTTTCTTCTTTTTTTCTAACACTGGGGTATTAGAGGTCCAAAGACAGAGGTAGTGGGACAAGCGCAGTGTGTGGGGTGGCTCACCTATGCTGATGGTGTGGCTGGCATGTAGAGGAATCAAACCCCTTTGCCAAATTCCTGCAAAAAACTCCAAGCTGGTATCTGTTCTTTTTATAAATCCTGACCACAGCCCATCCCGTTCAGGGGGAACACTGAAAGTCTTCCTGCCAGATGGCTGCCTCATTTCCTGTGTTGGGGGAGTCCCAGGAGCTCACTGGCATGAAGGGGGTAGTTGGGTGTGTGGTGCTAACCTGCATACATTTCTCTCGTTTTCCTTTCTAGAAGAGATTGAAGTGGACGTTGAAAGCACAGAGTTCTCCCATGGAGAAGTGGACAATATCAGCACAACCAGCATCAGTGACATTGATGATCACAGCAGCTTGCAGAGTATTGGGAGTGACGAGGGTTACTCCAGCGCCAGTGTCAAGCTCTCATTTGCTTCCTAGAACCAAGTGAGACAACAGTGCAGGGTGAACGATTTCACTGGGGTGATCAAACTGGGTCCTAGATGCCAGTATCCTCTTTCAGAATTGACATATTGACAGCTAGGCCTGGAGAGACCTGTATATAAAGCTTTTTGGGTAAAAGGAAGCCTCCCCAGAAACCCATATTTGTTCATTTGGTCATGTTACCAATCCCAATTTCTGCTGGCAAGAAGTTAGACCAAGCACTAGTCCCTTTGAAGTCAATGAAATCCGTTTGTTTCTGTGGGACCTGGATCTAGACCTTAGTGATGAAACATGTTGTTTTGAATTTATTTGAAATTGTTTGAAAGAGGATACTAGAGACTCATCCCTCTCTTTCTGTCATGAGATCTGAGAAATGTCAAAATTTCTTACACTGCTTTCAGGTTGAACAACCTAATTTAGGCCCTTCTGAAGAGCTTTTGTGGTCCTAAAAGGACTGTATCCTACAATTTATCACAATCTAATGCTGTCATAATGTACTAGGAAATCTAAGAAGGCTTACGTAGCCTAGGAATAACAGTGACCATAATGATTAAGGTCTCATTCTGTGCCCAGAGGGAGAGGGGCAGTGAAGAGAGATGTTCAGGGGAGAACACCATTCAACTCAGCTTTCTGTTGGACATCATTTAAACAGTGAGTACCTCTGAAGCGTGGCTAAAGCGAGGTACACACCTGTAATCTACCAGCACAGGGTGGGCTGTCACGCCTGGGGCTGTGCTAGCGCCAGCAGGTCCCCGGTAGATGTGTGCCCCTCGCAGGCACACGGCCAGCTGAGGGCAGAACGAAACCAGCACTCGAGAGGTGACACACCAGACAGTCATGCCCAGATACTGAGCCACTATGACCTTTTTATTTGAAGCGATTTTTTGATAAACATTTGTAAATGTGTTGGGAGGGAAAACACCCCAAGTCTGTTGCGTCTTTTTAGAGCTTGTCCATATGAAACCTTAGATGTCTTTTATATGAATTTATGCCATGAAAAGATCTCTGTTTTGATGAAGCACTTGACCCAATGAAATGCAAAGATGCTTTTTTTGCCATGCACACAATGGATGAAGGCTGTGCTAGCTGGAAGAGGCCAGATTTGGTGGGGGTTTCTTCAGTTTTCTTTTTAGAATCATTCCCTTTGCTGACTTTTGAAGTTCCAGCCCAGTAGTTAACCTAGTTAAGCTCAGCACGTCTCTCATGTTAATGTAACGTTTTGACTGCACGTCCTGTTCCCAAGGGCCTTGCCATCTTATCTGTGCAGGTGCTGTTAAGAGCTGTTATAGCGAATGTTTTCTAATTTTCTCCAAGACAAGCATTCTAACCTGCACTTTGAGGGCTTTGCTTTTTTATTTTTGTCTTTTTAATGGCCAGGATTATTTTGTTTTCCAAGTTCTAAAAACCTTAATAGAGTCTTCACCTATGGCATTGTTTGGAACTTTGTATATCCTTAAGTAATTTAATTACCCCTCATTACTAAGAAAAAAAAGAGGAAAAAAATGCTTTATAAAATTCATAACTTATTGCTGATTTGAATGGGTTGTTAATTTCAGTCCTTTAGATTTTATTTTATTGTTTTAGATAGAGTTGGGTAAAAAGAGGTAAAATAAAGTAAAAAAATAAAGACAACCATATTTAGCAGTGCAGTGGAATTGTGTTTAAATGTTAGCATATGGTCCCCATTAAAGTAGCACTTTAACGCCATTAAACATTTCTGTATCTGAAATGAGTTGTGTTCTTCCATCTTGGTCATTCCTGTCACTTCAGCCAACTGTTGTTCTTCTTGTGCCCTTCGGTCCTGCGGTGACATCCTGAGCAAGTCTCACATAGACTTTTGCACTGTGATAAGTTGCCTGTGTTTAAATACTCTGATGTTTCCCCCACTCTCCAAAATGGGCCACTCCCTGTGAGAGGCACAACACACATGCTTGAGTAGAGAAATAATCTTTCCTTGGATGTAATGAATGATTTCTCTTCAGTTTGGGTTTTTTAAAATTAATTTGCTTACTAAGTTTGCATCTGGTTGCGGTTGTTAAATGTGTTTTCACTTGTGTGCATATAATCCAATGGCTCAGTCCATCTGTTGTTCTTTCTGGGAAGTTACCTGGCAGGAGCAGGAGTCTGCCACACAGTGAATTAGGTTCTAGGTTAACAAATGGAGCCCAAGGGCTTTGAAAGAAGAAATGCTGCTTGGATTTATATTTGGGACCATATAATCTCTGGATGATACAAGGCTTGGAACAGTCTGTAGAGTGGTAAAAAGTAGGAAACTTCAGCTCTAGCAAGGCCTTATTTATTTATTTATTCATTATTATTCTCTTTGGAAGTGTTGACCACTGGCAGTGCTGGTGCTGAGCAGTTGGATACCAGTGGGATTTATTTATTTATGAGCCCTTTTCCATAGCTGTCCCAGCACCTCCTCTTTCCTGTTATTCCTGTTTGTGTTAAATGCCCACTTGGGAAAGCAATACCACAGCCGAGAAACACTGAAGTTCAAAGGATAGAGAATGGCTGTGCTCTCCTAGTTGGTATAAAACAGTGACATGTCTATGGTTGGAATAAATGTGTTTGAAATGTTTGTTTGTAATGCTCTGGGACAGTTTGGTATCTCCTGCCTTTTCTAGTGTTGTGGTCTCAAAGGGATCCTGATCTCAAGTGCAAGTAAATGGGGAAAATGTCACAGGAGATGAACTTCCATCACCCAGCCACCTGCCTGACCGCTCAGCCAGCAGCAGTGGTCCAGCCAGGAGGAGGTCCAGGAAGAAAACAAAACTAAGAGCCTTTCTAATAACTCCAGAGACCTGGGGTTGATTGCTCTGGTGCTGGTGGGTTCTTTGTAGCAGATCCTAGCAGATTTCAGCTAGAGTTTTGATAGTTTCTTATGTGATGGAAACATTTCTCTGGCCTTTCAAAGTTGTGTTGCCCTACTATATTTCTGCCTTGTGGCCTCTGCTTTTTCTCACCTCACACAACTGTCATCCTCCTCACATCTCCCTTCACTGGTCTGGTCTCTTGCATTGCAGTGTTCAAGATGACCAATTTTTAGAGAAGTTGCTGTAATTTTACAAGAATAGGGTGACTTTTCCTGTAAAAGCAGAATTGGATGCACGTTCCTGAGGCAGCCTTCCCATGCAATAGGCACACAGGCACACGCACGCGCAGCTGCCTCATAAGCTCATTCTGTCAAGTCCTCCCTCTGTAAATTAGATCCCCGGTGGGTCTCTTTGCTACAGACAAACCCATTAAAAAGACCATCCAGCATTTCCCTTCTTTTGACACAAGTGTATTATGGAATGTCATCTCGTGTCTGCAGACAAGGTGGAGATGACTATCTGGCTGCATTTGTCACGGTTATCCTGTGGCGAGTTGTCACTTGAAGGTCATTTTAATGTCCGTTCCATTAGTGGCGTGTCAGTGACAAAGGTGGTCTCAGATCTGTCTGTCTCAAGAAATCTGTAGGTCAATAGAAAGGGGGTTAACTAGACAGACTTATCATTTTCTGGGGTTTGCAATTGTGTTTTCCTTTTGTCCGTTTGTTTGCTTTTTTGCTACCATCTGTTTGTGGTCTGTGAGCTCCAGCCTCCTGCTTTTCTGCTTTATTTTCTTCAACTCACTGTTCCCTGTGTGTTGTGTTGCCCTTTTGGAATGGATGAAACATTTGGCTTCAGTGGAAGTGAGATCCATTGGGTGCACTAACTGGAGGTAATTGTTCTGTTTCCTCCCCACACAGGATCATAAGCTTTTCTTGTGGCATATTTTCTGACACCGAACATGCATCAGTGGAAAGAGAAATCAGGGTCACTTCCTGGAAAAGAATGGTAAAAGACAGGACTTCGTTCTGGGGTTGGGGAGGTGATAATAATGAAAAACTATATAAAAGCAGAATAAAGTCCTATTTTTTTTCCTGGAGCTTTCTCCCATGGACAGATTGTCCAGTGAGTGAGAAATTCCGTGACTTGATAGTGACTGAAACTCCTCTGCATCAGCAATACAATCTCTGAATTGTCCTGTGGACCCTTGGGGAAGAGAGGAGTGTGTCCTTCTCCCCTCTGTTCCCCAGTCTGCACAAAATACCTAGAAAACACTGATGTGCTGTCACATTTTCTTGAAATGTGCCAACAGATCTGACTGATGGTTGGGAGGATGAACACAGGAGAGTGGTGTCTGCACAATGTTTTCCTTTTACTGTGAGGCAGGTTGTTTAATTGGGAATAATATGCCAGCACTGGCCTCTGCTTCTCTGCTCATTTCCTCCTGCAGAGGACTGATCCCTGCGAGTTGTTAGCCAGAGGCAGGAACAGGGAGGCTGTGGGTACTGGTCTTGTGGCTGTGGTACTAAGTATTATTATAGGGGGGTTCTGTTTGGGGTGCTGCCAGTCAGTGATCCTTCTCTTGGGCCTGGCCCAGGAATATTTTCCGTAACCCCACTCTTCACATAACTGTTGCAAGACAGTGGTTGTTTCCCAAGACCCTCCCACAGCAGAACCCCTTGCTGTGTAGACCAGTTAATAAATCTGGATAATAAATTGTAAAAACCCCCAAACCAATTAAAACACCATCAGCCACATTTCAGGTCAACTCAGAATTTGTAATACAAGGAACTCCTGTGTTTTGGCAATTACCAGCATTGCTGATTTATTTTTATTACATTAATTTCTCAAGCCACTTTACTAAGGCCATCTACCAAAGCCAGATTACAATGAACTGGCCCCATCCTGCAGGTGAGGCAAGAGCATAAAAAAACCTGATGTGCTCTAAGGAATGGCTGTATGGCCAGCACAGCAGTTTTGGTGGGGCTTTTTTGTTCATGTGAGTTGTTCTCAAGATGTTTTCTCTTCATAGATCAGACTACCTCAGGCACAGTGGTCTCATTGTTTCACTTATTCCAAGTAAGATGTTTCAGGAAAAAGCCTATCAAAATTTTCAGCACTTCTTTGCAGTGCTCGACAGAAGAGTTACAGCAAAGTTCATGAGGCAACCCCCATAACAAGAGAGGTGACAGTAAATTACTCAGTGGAAAGCTACAAGTTATGCTAAATTTTTTGAAAGGTTCGGCTAAAACAACTTGGGCTGGATTGTCCCTTGCAGGGGAGGCTCACGCACTCGCTGTGTTCTGACAACTCACTCTTTTGCTCTCCAGGACTGGTGAACAGATAAATAGCCCTGGGATGGTCTATTGATTGTATTTATTACATTAAAGGTAAGCAGATGTAGTGCCTGGCAGGTATGGATTGAGCCTTCTTTTCTAAAGACTATTTTCTATTAAAAGAACAGGTGGAGTTCAGAATAGGCTTCTTGAAAACCCCAGTTCTGCCTGCTTGAGCATGTTTCAGTTCTAGCTTCAAGAAGCTCCTTTTGGACAAGTGAAAGGGACACTGTATCACAGCCACCTGTGAAAGACAACAGGTGACCTTCCTCAGCACTGAGCTGTCAGTGTGGCATGACTGTCACCTATTTAATGTCACTGCTGGGATGTGTCTCTGTAGCTGCAGTACAAAGTCCCTTTCTAAAAAGCAGATTATTTGACTCTTGAGATGTTTTCTATGCAAAAGAAAATTTAACCCCCCTGCTACCAGTGAAGATGAAGAATTAAGCAACACACCACCTACTTCATCTTGCAGTGAGTATGTGGTACTTCAGAGCCACTTTTGAGTATTACATTCTGTCCAGCAGATTCTGCTGTACTCACCCCTGTCCTGATGATTTACTGTCATCCTCCCCTGCCCCATGAATAATTCCACTTCACCAAATATATCCAGCAGATTTTAAACACTTTATTTAATAAAAGTTAAACATACAAAACTGAAATTAACACACTTTGTATTCATAAAAATCACCTTCTCCCATTATAGGGAGAACCTTTTTCTATGTATGGATTCTAAACTACCGCTTGTAGAGTTTAGCTTGAGTTGTGACTCAGGTAACTGATGGACATTTCCACCAATCAGTGCATCAACAATTGCTGACGTGACCTGATCTAGTTAACAAATTACAAAATGAGCTACATTAACATAATATACAGGGAAATAATGGTCAGGGTTAATGGACAAGACACACATTTTATTTAATGGAGGAAATAGCTGATGTACTCTTGTCCATTAACTCAGCCCTAGATTTTACAAAAATAATATCTACATTGTATACAGGGCTACCCATTAACTTCTTTAAACACATTACGGGTTCAGAGGTGGCATCACTACCGTAAGTGCGAGACAAGTAACAAAGGAAAGCAAATCACAGAGAGAGTACAAAAAAGCAAGAGCTTTTACACGTGGATTCCTGAAGAAAACTGAAGGGGCTCAGCAGCACTGTAATACAGCTGAAGGTACAATGGACACTAGGGCCAGTCAGTTATGTAAGGACAGAAACTCCCAACTAACCTTTACTCACTCACAACTAACTAGGCGGGATTTAGGCATTTGTATCTGCTGTGCCGTGCTTCTCCTTGTCTGGATGGGGGCCCAGGCACAGGCTGTCACTGCTGCCTTCCAGGTCTGTGACTGTACCAACACACCTACGAGATCTATGAGGGAGGAGAGGACAGCTCCTTTCCACAGCACAACCAGTTACACTCCAGCTCTGATCCCTGGGGATGGGTGGGGACTCTTAAGTACAGTTCCTTGTCCTATGGTTTTCTGGTTACATTTCATTAACTTCCTATTATAATTTTATGAGAATTTATAAAACAAACAAACAAAGAAAAACGACCAACAAGAAACAGCATCTCCTCTGCTTAAATTCAAGCGCAAGAAATTTGGACTGAAATTAAGTCAAATTTATTGTTTCTAGAACCTAAGTGATCATTAGTAATAAAGATCCTATCAGCCCTGTTCTGCCCGCATTTACAGCTGTACAAATCGATCTGCAGTGGATTTGTAAGGGAGTTATTTAAACTTCCTTAGCAATTCCATGTGACATAGAAGCTCTCTCCCAGAGCTGCAGCAGCTCTGTAATGCTGAGCGTGTCACAGACAGCACCATGACTACAGAAACCAGAGAGGCTCTTAAGGTGCCATTTTTGTACCACCATTTTTCTTAAAGGAAAAACAAAAACAAACCTTCACTACTGGTAAGAATGAAAGATTCAAAGCTGCAGACAAATACTGCTTTGAAAGTAACAGGCAACAGCATTTCATGAATGTTTACCTGCCACAAAAAGTTTAATGGTTGGGGGGGTGGTTCAAATCAATACCTGGAGATTTAAGGCTCATATCAGCTGAAGCCAAAGTGATGGTGACAAAATGGACTACTCACTATGTGCCAACAAATAATTTACTTTTAGAAAAATATAATGATAAAAAGATAAGTGTAAAGCCCTGCAGAGATGAAGTTCCACCTTTTTCACCTGTTACTGAGGCATCAAATGCCTGACATTATATTTAGAGGTATCTTGATACTGTGTCATAGGTTTGTCTGCAATTCCACATGTTCCAACGCCAACCTTGCCAGTTACGCTCTCAGGGGAAGCAAAAATACTCCTCTTCACCTGGAAATAAAACAGGAAACACTGTTTCTGAATAATTCCTAGCTGGATTTTACAAAAAAACCAAGCAATCTACCATCTCAAGTGCTTCAACATTCTCAGCTTCTGCCCTACAGACAGGCATACTGTCTGAAGGCCAGCTCAGCTGTGATGTGTTGTCAGAGTAAAGCAATAGGGCTGGGAACTTCCTCCTCAGTACTGGATGTGATCATGCTACTGAGGATCTCAGGTCAGGCCCATAATGAATAAAATTCACCTCCCATAAGGTGATCTCTAATAATTGCTCATCATAAGGAAGACTGAAGTTTTATCACTATGTCTGGCAGCTCTTGGTCAAGCCAAGACAGAAATGGAGTAAGACTTAATATCCTCACTACCTTTTTTGCCCTACACTTGCTGTTCCAGGGCATGTCCTCAGCACTGTGTCTGCTGGGTCATAAACACAGCAAGAAGCCAGGCTTGGAGGTTTGGAGGGGCCCTCAGGTTCTTGGCTCCAACAAACACCAGCTGGCAACTGATACAAGCCCAGCTCTCCCAGCCAAGGGCAAGCTCAGCCTCTTTGGAGCAGCACTCCTCCAAACAACCCACTAAAAACCAGGCATTTAAAGTGTACAAAATACAAAACTGCACACTTCAGAATCCCAAAGACACCCAAATCCCCATGTTACTTTCCTTTAAAAATCACCTCCTCCTTTCTCCCAAGGTACTGCACAGAAGTCTATGCCCTGTTGCTGCTCACATACTGACAAAAGCAAAACAAACCTGGCCTTTTTTGTTTTTAGAATAGGCTCTGTTGTTAAACTGCTGCCACTTGACTTTCTGGTCCTCTCGTTCCTGTTCAAGTTCTTTAATTCTCTGAGCTTTTTTCAAAGCTTTCTTCTTTTTATACTCTCGTTGCTGGGCTATCATCTCTTTTCTGGAGAAAAGGAAAAACAAAAAACAAACCCCACATTTTATGTTTGTGCCTTTTCCTTCAACAAACTAAAACCTGTCTGTAAAACAGACATGCACATTAGTTTTTCAGAAGTAAATGACAGAAATAAAGCTTATAAATATTCCGCATTTCTAGGAGGAGGGAAAAAAAATCCAAACCGAATTTTCCCATTAATAAGCATTACCTTACTTTTTTATGTATTTGGCATAACAACAACCACCAGCACACCTGAGAAGCCTGTGCCCAACACAGCAACCCATGGGACTGGGTGCAGTTCATTTCTGAAAGTGAGAAGGGACCTATCAGCACTTCTACATTTCAGAAGCATCTTGGGTTTGGAAATGTAAAAAGCCCATTGGAGTGAAAAGCCCAAGCTTTTCTGGAAGTCTGCAGACTCTGATGGTACCAAGTATTGGACAGGGATGGAAGGAAAAGGACAAAGATTACTACAGAGAAGATAAGGAAGTTGAAGGAGTCAATCTATGCCACAATGCAGTGCCCTCAAAACAACCTTTTAGAGGAGGGATCACTGGCTGTAACAAACTCTGAAATCATACCATCTTTTTTTATTCTAAAGTAAAAACAAAAAGTTTTCAGCCCTTACAAATACCTTCCTGTGTTAGACACAGCAGCATACCAAGTAAATGTAAATTTAAAACAAAAACAAACCAAAAAACCACCTATTTTATTAACCAATTTTTACAGCTGAGGCAAAAAAAGAAAAAACAACCAACCCAAAACCAGCCCACAAAGCAGCATTCAGACTTCTGTCTATTACTTACTTGGACATGGGTTTGTTGCCACTGTCCTCTTTTGCTTTCCTTCCCTCTTCCACAGGCTTGAGGTTGAACAGAGGTGTGACTTCAGCATTGCCATATCCAGCAAATGTAACCGCAGCTGTTCCATTCTCCTCATCTATTTCTTCAATCTCAGCTTCGTAACACCTGTAAAGATATCATGGCTGTAAGCATGTGAGTAAAGCTTTAATACTCAGCCCTTCAACACCTACATCAGCCAGCTAATGCCACTAAGTGAAAAATTTGCAGGTACCAGCCTTCATTTTCAGGGGCAATACACAAATCAAACCAAGAGATTATTGTCTTAAGGTCAAAGGGACACAGGTACAAAGACTGGAATCTGCTGTATTTGACCTTTAGCTTCAACAAGCAATGCCCTCACAGCTATCACAACTAAAGATTAATGCTGGGGCCAATCTAATCAGCTATCCTGATTTAGTTTTAGTTCTGGCAGGTCACAGGATAGAAAAGAAAATACTGCATTCACAGAACAGTTCTCATGGAATTCATTGAGGAGTTTTAGAAAGATGTCAGCTCAGAAGTGCAAAGCTTTGGTTCCATTTTTCTCCATAGGACGAAGAATTAAGGAAAACTGAAGCTTTCAAAACATTCCCTCTTCAACACTTAAAAGTTTTCTTATTGATTTAAAACAGCAATTTTGAAATTTTCACAGAAATCAGTCCATTTCATATTTATGTGTATGAAATGTTTTGGTCAAACTGACCTCAAAATGGGAAAAAGAAAAAAATACAAGTGACATTTCCAAAAATATTTAAAACAATTGTGTCTAAATTCAGGACAAAAGGATACATCTAGAGCAAACAGAAGAAAAAATGAAGTGTTTCATAGACAATATTCCAATTAACATTAGTTAAATTAATTTCTTCTGTGTTTTCAGTGGGCCAACACCTTGAGCTGAGTTAGGTGAAAACAAATGAAAACCCAAAAGTCTGGCTAGCTCTTTATAAAACACTGCTCACTTAAGAAATGCTGCAACAGAAGCAGGATTTTCTAAAAAAAGCAGAACAATTAAGTCCAGTAAGATGCACTTCAGTGAACACTCTGGCACACACTTCCCCAAGCTCTGATCCTGTAACCAAGGGATCAGACCAAAAAGAATGACCCAATGGTGACCTAAGACTGAGAGTCAATTTTTAAGTTCTAACACAAAAGCATTTTACTCATTAATAAACAGAAGAACTGTTCATTTTTAGGTTAGCTTTCTACTTAAGATATCAACAGCTATACCAAAATCTTTATGTGGTTACTACATTGTTAAGAGAAGCACATTCATTGAACAATGGAGCTTCTCTCTAAGTGTAACAACTGGGATATTGGTCGTGCATAAACAGTTATTTTTTTAAAGCTGCCATAGTTACGCATTTGCAGTATGAAAAATAACTTCAGAATGTTTATTTCAAAGTTTATGGAGTCAGAATGATCTGCTTGGGTTCCCAGAACTACACAGGCTAATATATAGGAGACCAAACCGAAAATGTTGATTAATTCCATAGTTAAATTACAGTTAGTTATTTTATAGCCAAACCCTGCATTTTCAGTAAAAAATTTAAAATTAATTTCCAATTAGAGGCCCAAACTGAGATACGGCAAGAATTCTCTCTACATAGCAATCAGTGACACATTGCATGAATGCAATGACAAATTATGAATTACACATCCCAAAAGATCCTGGCAGACCAATTCTTTCAATTTGCCATTTATTACATCAACAAATGGTAACTTACGGAAGTAAATTACTTTTATAAGGTTAGTGACAAAAAGGGCATTTTTATAAAATAACCCTCTATCTCTTTGCTACCTAAAATACTAACCTTTAATAAACAGTACAAGAATACTTAATACCACATTTATTTCCTAGTTTCTTTTTGCTTTTAGTCACCCTAGGTCAATTCAAACTGAATGAAAGTCTCTTACCATTGAACTATTTCATGTAACTGTTAGAGAAGTTTTCTACACTTACTGTCCATCCTCACTCCATATGGCCATACACCTGTCCCCAACCTTCCATGAGTGACTGGGCAGGGCGGACGCAGAACTGTCAGAACTTGCAAGAGTTTCCGAAGGTTGTGTTGAAAGGAGATCTTTGGTTAACTCTATGACTTCCTATAAAAGAGAAAAAACCCACAAAGAATAATTTTTCACATTCCTCTTACCAAGCATATTTTTACCCCAAGCTTACAGGTTTTGGTTTGGTTTTTTTTAAAGTTACTGTATTAAATTCATAGCTGATGTGCAAATTACACTTGCTTTGGTTTTTTAATAATTTAACTAATTAATTGCAATTGTAGAAAAAACTGTATATGGTCCTCACTGTACTGCTGTAAAGCTGCCCATGCCCTCCTCAAACTTTCAAAAAGTAGTCTATTATTTTTTATAGCATTTCTCTCATTGGCTGAACTGTAGCATCCAAAGCCAGGGTGGCAGAGCACCCTCCAAGCTGTGAAGCCTTCTCATTTTCTTAGAAAGCATCCAGGTGCACACTAAAGAACTGGGTTCCTTAAGTCATTTTGATAGAAGTGCTTTTTTCTAAGTTCCCTGACCTTGAGATTTCAGGTCAGGCCTTCCCTTGCTAATCCAAGATGACAAAGTATCAAAATTTCCCAGTTCCCTTACACATTATTCATTTGCAGGCAGGAGCATGCGAAAGCCTCTCCCAATTTCCTGTAAATATTACATTGAAGACTAAGCAATCAAGACCTCTCTTTTTCACTGGTTTTAAAAGCCAAAGGAGACAGCACTAAAGGGCCATGTAAACTTTCGGTACAATGCAAAGAAACTTTGCAGGCCCTAAGGAAGAAAAATTCTTCAGTTCTTTGAGTACCTCAGCATGAACCATTGTCACTCTCCTAACAAACAGTAAACATTTAAATCAGGGGAGGGTTACACATAAACTGTGTTCAACTGAGCCTCAGTGGAGCCTGAACTTTCCTCCCCATTTACATCTTACTTCAGCTAGGGGCATACAAAGACTCAGGAAGACGCAGTAAAGGAGCTGTTCATCATCCCTTAAGAACCTAAAGGATTGTAAGCACTTCCCAAATAAGTTAGTACAATATAAACTTACATGCACTTTTATCTGATAAACTATACAACTAGCATCAATGGCCTAACAGTTTGTTTCTGTTGCAGCACATTAATGTCTCAATTTCCAACAGCTAATAAAAATTTTGCTCTTTGCTTTGGAGGAGCTGCTGGTTAATAAGGACTCCAGTGAGCACAATCAGTAGCAACTGTGAGCACAGGAACACACAGTTACTTCTACTATTTAGCTCACCATTTTCTTAATACCACAGCTGAAGCACAACAGAGTTTGATTATCAAGTTCCCTAATTTGAGAACAATACAGCATTAGCCTAATTTTCCCTCCCAGGTGCAAAATCCCAAACTATTCCTCAACATACAAGTAGCTGAATTCTGCAAATCCAAGAGGCATCATGGTTTGAGACAAGTATTCCTCTCAGCAGGTCACATACATCACATTAGGCACAAGCCACTCCTGAAGACAAGTGTTTCAGGTATTGCAGCTACCAGTAACACCAAACTGTTGACTAATTCTTGTCACACTCAGAGATAGCTTATTGTAGAACTTTGATGTGACAAGTCTACCAAGAATTCTCTGATTTTAATAAAGCCTCTTACACACCAGGCTATTAAAATACCAAACTTTTGGTAAAAATCTTCATCTGATATCCACATTCCAGCATGGAATGGATATCAGCTCACAAGATGGAGACATTAATTTTATTGCAAGCCACGAGACAGTTCTCAAGCCTTTAAGAGATCATTCCAAGAAAATTTCTGAGCAGGACTTGGACTACCACAGCAGCTCAGTACAGCCAGACAGGTTGAACAACGTGGCTTGGTGCCACATCCCCGTGATATGGAGGTGTGACCCACAGGGAACACTACTTAAGAGTTTGCCAAGATTTTTCCTGACCAACTGGTCTTTACAAAGCCAGAAAGAGCTCTACACTCCAGAGCACAACACCCACAGATCTCATCTCCAATTACAGAAGATGACAGCTGCCATCAATCCTACTAGATAGAAAAGGTAAGTTTGGTTCTTGGGTACACAGACATTGTCCTAGAAATGCTTTGCTGAACCAAAAAGGGAAAAGCTAAGTACTTTTAACAATTTCCTCTAATATTTAATCTTCTTACTCAAGAATAATCTAAGCATACAAGATGCATCAGTATTTATAACAGGAAAAAGATGTTTCAATTACACAGTAAGCATCTTTTTGAACAGACAAAAAGCTGTTTAGTTGGGACACTGACGCATCGAACCCATTCTTACAGTTCTTTGCTTAGTTGGCATATATCAAGTCTGCAAAACATTACGTCATTTTCAAGGTGGAACATATGGATAGCAAACCTTTTGGGGACGAAAGTGTAAAGATCTTCCCCATTCTGTGCAGAAAGCTTTTATTAAAAAGTTTGCAAGTTGTCCTTTCACATCAATGATCTCTGCATATCAAAGCCGAGGTCGTGTTGGTATCGGAAATATCATCCCATATGGGTTTTGCTGTGCATTTTAAAAATATAAAAATATACACATGCTTTTAACAGTGTACAACAGAGCACATTCAGATGATCTATAAAGTGCCTTGTGGGCACAAAGCCTTTGCAGTTTAAAAGGAATTCTAAAGATCACTGTTTGGAGGTACTACTTGTGTTTTGGCTTTGAAGCCCCAATTTATTACTGTTATTTCCATACAGAGCAGTGGTCACTGAACCTTGCACTGGGTAGTTTTATATATTTTTACACCTGATGGCTGAAGCAATCCACAACAGAAATGAAGTAGCATCTTGCACTCTCATGACAGATTTTAACAGCACTGCTGGGATTTTTCTATATGCCAATGTGTCTTTATATGCACAAGAATCTAAAAGACCACCCATATATTTAAAATTAGGCTGGTGGCCTTCCTGTCACTAAACAGCATCCCAAGGACCAGAAATGGGTTTTAGCTGTTAAGAACACACTATGCTCTTGAAATGAAAAGCACAACTCTTTTCCTTTCTTATATAGGAATAATCAAGACTCAGATGCACAAGGAATACAGAACTACACTCCAAAGCTTTTAACATTGCAAATGTGTTTAATGAGTAAGCAGGTTCTGGATCAAGTTATTTGAGAACTCAATAAGAACATCGTGTTAAGCCAAACCATCAGGCTTCAGCATTAGTAAAAGCAACAAAAAGTAATGACTTTGAGAAATGCTTCAGGGAAAAAAACTAAAAACCAACACATAGTAAAGACAGCACTGGCATATCTTTCACCTCTCCGGCAAAAGTTTATCGTAGAAGAGTTTGCTGTATAAATTAGTACGTCTTTTTAACTCATCCAAAAAAATAGATTAAAAATAGGCCATATTTTGGATTTTTCCAAATTAAGCCTACCATGACTATATCAAGCTATGTGAAATGAAAGTAACCAACCCACCAAGTGTCTATTTTTATTGCAGGACAAATATTCAAGAAAGATAAAACACTTGTAAAAGACCCTGAGATTTCACCTACCCTCAAGTTCTCACCTGTAAGTCCTTCTTCAGTTTCAGTAAATCCTCATTGTCTGCATTGCCAGATAAGGCAGCCTCGACTTGCTGGAGCTGAGCTTTGTAGCTGGCCAACTGCTTAGCAAGGTCTTCTGACATCTGCAAGGAACACAAACACATACAAACCCCACATCAAAACAACAGCCTTGCTGCTTTTTAATCAGGCCTTGTGGTCCAAGTGAGGTGAAATGACAACAAAAAAAGCTGTTACTAAGATAGTAGAGACACAGCTCATTAAGTTTCAATAATGAGCATTTGTTCAGTAATTTGACTATAAATACCTGCTCATTTAATTTTTGTACAGTTCCGGCTGCTCTCAAGAGACTTCTGAAGAACAGAAAGCTTAAACACGTGCCTGTGTACGGGGTACACGCATAGCTTACAGCGTGTGAGCAGCGGGGCCTTGAGCAACCCTCGCAACTTCCCGGCTCTTTAAGAAAAATGAATGCCCGTCCCCAGCAAACCCCCACGCACTGCGGTGCGTGCCCTCCAGCTCCCGCACGCTGCGAGCCTCATCACCAAAATCCTCTGCGGCACCTGGGAACCGGCCGCTCCCGGGGCCCCCCC
>NW_008238346.1:1094900-1111404 GCF_000691975.1 Corvus brachyrhynchos
GCCCTGGCAGGACTGAGGGCAGCAGCACCACTGAACCAGTTCGGTTGGAAAAGACCTCGGAGATCATCGAGTCCAAGTTCGGAGCCAACACCACCATGTCAACTCAATTATGGCACTAGGTGTCATGACCAGCCTTTCCCTGAAGACCTCCAGGGACAGTGGCTCCACCACTTTCCTGGGCAGTCCATTCCAATGTCTAATCACCCTTTCTGTGAAGAAATTCCTCCTGATGTCCAACCTAAACCTCCCCTGGTTTAGGGGAGGCTGTGTCCTCTCATCATGCTCCTGATGGCATCAACACCTCTCTGGGGCAAAGCTCGGCTCTGTGCTCAAGGCCAGGCTGGACAGGGCTCTGAGCTGGCTGTTCTGGTGGGAGGTGGCCCTTCCCACAGCAGGCCTTGGGATGAGATGAATTTTAAAGTTCCTTCCCATCCAAACCGTTCTGTGATTCTTAGTTCACAGAGGAACGATGGCAGATTTCTCCTGTCTGACCACACACTGCTGTAGGGGACCGGGGGTCCCTGAGGCTGCCTTGTCCTAGGGGGTTCAGTCACTCACATCTTTGTTCCTGACAGTATCAAACACAGCAACACCTTCTGGCTACTTACATGGTCATCAGAACCATGTAAAACTTACCACCAAACAATTTAGAAGAGAGTAAATTTCAGTATTCATCCTGCAACAGGAGAGGAAACTGAGGGGAAGAGCTCAGTGGCTTCTTCAAGCCTGTCACAGGAAGAAATATGTTTCTGGTGGAAAGCCAGTGATTAATTTGGCTGTGAGCCTGTGAGCCAGGCAAATTAAGCAGATGCCCAAAAATTTTCTTCATATTAGCAGGAGGATCAGTGTCTCCTGCAAACATCCTGTCCCTCATGGTCACAGGCACATGTTGCTGCACAGGAAGCTGACTTCGCTCATTGGATTTGTTTATATATTATAAGGAAAATATATCTACTGTGTTCTATGACACCTGGTTTATATCCTCAGAGGATATCCTGACCCGGAATGAAACACATTTCTGTATCTTGGTGTATGCTTTGATAATTAAAATGCAGAAATTACTGGACACTGTTCAGAGAGGATTGATGAGACCAAGCGTAACAATGAAAATAGCAATTGCATCTTTTTAGTATTTTCATTATTATGCAACAATAAACTAGAAATAGTTAGGAAAACAGTTTCTGATAAGTCTTTGTAGATGGATCAGCAACTGTTGAAATATATACACATTTTTCAATACAGAGCAATCCTAATGACTTTGTGAGCATACCTATCAGTTAGAATGGGCATTAGTACAATCAATTTCAACTTGACATTTCAGGACAAGAAATCTATGCTGTATCTGTAGGATTGAAGTGACAGAGAGGGACTGAGAAGGCATCCACTGTCCAGCTATCTCCAAAGGCAGCAACAGCAAAAAGAACACTTCTATGGTTGCATCAGCAGGACCAAGCATAAAGAGGCATTTTATTTCTATAAAAGGTTTGGTGAGAGTTAATATTGAAATAGTTTTATGCTTATGTAGTAGCATATGTAGTTTGTAGTAGAGTATGGAGTTTTATGCAGTCTGCAGACATCCAAAAAGAGCCACCAACATTATAAGTTATATATGCTATATATAGGAAGACAAGCCAGATCTTGAAACCACTGATCTTTAATTCCTACAAATTGAAAATTCTTATTAATTGCAACCTTAAAACTGGATTTATCTTCACCCAAAAATAGAGACCTTTTTTCTGTGTTTGACTAGAGAAGCTCTTTTATACTATACTGAAGAAAAACAGTGTGAGGAGGAAATCTTCATGCTGTCTGACAGATTACACTTTTTAAAAAATATGTTTTATAGTTCATTAAATATTCGGTGCTTGGACAGATATGTACATAGTAGCACATTAGCGCTACTTATAGCAATATATATAACTTAGCAACAGAAAGAAAAGGCGACTTAATTGGCTTTTACTGAAGACAAACTCTGTTGCCATTAGCATTGAGGCTTGCAGCTGTGATTCCCCGTGGGAAGGCGTCCGACCCACCTGACTGTACTTGCAGAAGGACGAGGGAAGGCTGGTGTAACTGGAGCCTTTGTGGCCACGCTGGCGCTGCGGGGCAGGCGGCAGCGAATGGCACAGCTGGCTGGGAAGGTGAGGTTTGCAGTACCCGGGATCGCTGGGCATGCCTTGGAAGAGGCGCTGGCGCATCCCCCAGCCACGCCTGGTTTGTCCAGGAGGTGGTAGTGGTGCTGCGCAAGACGTCTGCATCGCTAGCCCTGTTTAACTGGCAACTCGGGAAACCGCTCTGCTGCAAGTCCACAATTCTGCCTCTTTTTTACAGTCTGCTGCGTGATTTTTATGGCTAGATAATGGGAACATATACAGGAAGTTGTTTTTGAAGGTAACTAGCATTATACAGTCTTTTGAAACGTGGGTGTGCTTTGGTGAACAAGACTTAAATCCACAACATTCTGCACTTAAGGATCAGAGATTGGAGTGCTGAGCAGCAACCAATGCTGTGAAGATGTTATTATGTCCGAATGGTTTAATGTCTTGTTTTTCAGCTTTGTATGGGTGTATTGTTGCGCTCAGCACAGAGACCTAGCCACTAGCAAAAAATTGGCTTCTCCAAACAAACCAGTCTGTCCTGATGACAGAAACTACAACCCAAGTCTAGGCCAGAATGGGGACACTGGAGCTTTTTAGGCTTTTCTGGGAGGCTGCCTGCATGGCAGGCATTGCCCTGTCAGTGGGGCAATATGGCAATCTTGAAAGTTATTGGTATATTAATTTGGATTAAGAAAATATTCTATTAGTATTTAAATGATTAGGGTTGTTTTCCTGAAGATGTACGGGTTTTTTGTTTAGTTGTCCTGTGCCTCTAAGCAAAATTTTCTTTATTTTAGGGGGTTTTTTTGCCATTTGTCATTATGAGCAGAACTGTCAACTTTGTCCATAGATGCAATTATGCAATATTCCCTATTATGAGGCATTTTGTTGTTGTTGCTTCTGCAAAATTTATTTCTACAGCCTGACTTTGGTTTTTTCTGCACTGGCTTTTTGAGTCTGGTTCAACTTAGCAGTTCAGCAGTCTGGCACATATAAAATCAAGTTATAGAAAGAAATGCTGCTTGCCCAGGCACTTGATTAAAATACACACACTGTTGAGAGGTTCAAGTGCCTCTTTGCTTTAAAGCATGGGCTCAACATTTCTTAGGGAAGTGCTGTGTGGTTTAAGTCTCCAGTTTTTGCTGTTCTACTCTCCTGAAATTTGGCCTGTCAGGTTTTGCAATGCCTGCTTACACAGAAGTTTGTGTGGAAGTGAGGTCAGGTAGGTGAATTGTGTACACATTCCTGAAGATAATTTGACTCTGTGCAGCCCAGGTAATCAGTGCAAATTGTAGTGCTAAGCAAACAAGCTGAGAGTTTAAACATGTTCTGTCCTCTGAATGACTGTAGAAATTATGTCCCATTGGTGAAAAAGGCACAGTGACTAAAACTGAGGAGGAAAAGTGAATCAGAACTTCATGAAAAATAAGATCCAGGGTGGGGCAGCATGGGGATAAGGAGAAAATGTCAGAATTAGGAAGAATGGACTGGAAACTTGCATCCTTTATGATGTCATCCACTTCAGAAGGATTTGAGGCTCTTGAATTTCCATTCCCTTGTAACTGACAGCTTGTGAGAATACCATCTTACATGGGAAATGACAACCTGCCAGTGCGATCATTTACTTTACTGGCACAAGCAGCAGGTCTGTTTGCTAGGTCTTGATCAGGCCTACACAATACAGACTGTCAGATGGGATTTGCAGCTTCATGTGAGCCTTTGGTTGGAGCAATATTCCAAGTCAGGGTGCAACTTCTTTCTCTGAGGCACTCTGCCATCTGTGTCAGGGAGCGTCAGCCCTGGAGGCCTGGGCACTGCAGGGGAAGGCAGCTGGAGGTGCTGATTCTTCTTCTCGGGCTGCCAGCAATTGTGGTCCTGAGACTGCTGATGTCCAGAAGGTGTTTGAGTGGCAGGGGAGAAAAGAAGATAAAGAAAGTTTGGAAAGTAGGGAGCAAGGGCCATTGCAGTGGGTAGAGGAGCCTGGGAGGATTAGGAGAGGAGCTGAAGCAGCAAGCCAGCAGTGTGGGAGGTTTGGGAAGCAGGAACTTGAGGTTAATATGGGAACAGCGTGGGGGTATTTTGTGTTTGTGTGTGGGGAGGGACCTGGGAAGTAAGGAACAAGACAGACTGCTGTGATGGATTGTGGGGTTGCTGTGGGGGAGAGGAGTCCCAAATCCTGCATAGTGAGCATAGACAAACAGGAGGATATTGTATGCATAGTGAGAGGGCAGCTTGTAATGAGCACATGAAAGGAGAGGGAAGGAGACATGAGGTGCAGCTGACAGCAGTGATGACTGTGTGTGTTTTCCCCAGGACAGGGTTGCTGCCAGCTGTGTGCCATGCACTGCCTGGGGTTTGTGGCAGGGGGGGGGCAGCTGGGGAGCTGTTCTGCTGTGTCCCACAGCTGTGGCTCAGTGCCAGCAGTCAGTCTTTGGTGGTCCACCCCCATGGGAGCTGCACAGGCCTGGTCTGAGCACTCTGTTCTGAACACAGAATTTACAGTAACCCAGAATATGCAGTTAAAAATAGGCAGTTGTTTGTGGGCCCTGTATTGCTGTTTGCTGAATTTTAAAGGAAAGTGATCTGAAAGAAGAGGAAGAGAGCCCTGCAAGCGGGTGACTGTATAGCTGTGTAAAGAACTGGGCTTATGCTCCTGTGTAGGAGTACCTACGTATTGTGAGTGATGTAGATCTGTGTATGGAATACAAGCTCAGAGTGTAAACTTAGAGCTAATTGCCCCATGGTACTTGTAGTTGAGAACTGACCACAAAAGCTCTGATTCATCTGGAGGTAACTTTGTTACCACAGGGGCATGGCTAGATTGCTTTTAGGAACTGTCATACATTCCTAGGTTTTGAAAGTTCATAGCGTCTTGGCTTGGAAGAGCTACCACTCCTGATCAGTGTTACTTAGGCCAAATGAGTAGTTTTGGGGTGCAGGCAGAAATAGGAAGAGATTTGAAACAGTGTTACTTGTTTATAAACAGGGTTTTGATTGTTTTCTGCCTCTTCTGAAGTTAACAACATCAACATTTTAATTAGTCTCATGGACACCTTTGGACCTCAGCACCTCTATTTCTTTGCACTCCTTTAGAACAAGGGTTAACACGGCTACCTTATTTTGTATAAATGAATACTTTAAAAATGCTGCCGCATAGTACTGATGAATTTCAAATGAAGTCTAGTGAGAAAATGAAGAATTCTCTTTCTAAAATAGAATTCAAGGAGTCCACGGCAAATAGTGAGTTCTTCTGATGCAGAAACAGATTGTGATTAACTGGCATTAGAACAGTATCAAGGACTATTGTAGTCTGACACTGTCATGCCATACTGTACTTCCATCCTGTGAACCTAGAAGTTGCCAGCAGTTAACATTTTTGTTTCTGAACTATGATAAGTTTATTTTTGCTAACTATTGTGTACATGAACCTTTAAAAAGGTTAACTATGCCATAGTAGCTGCAGAATTCACATGCATTGATGTGTTTCCTTTACCAATATAAACAACATATACCATTTACATAAAATGCAAAATATGTGCATCGCTGTTCCAAACTTTTCCATTCTTCATTCTACTGACAGACTTTCAAACACATTTTCCTGAAGTGAGAGAATTTCTGGAGTGTGCCCGTAGCAGTGAGAGATGGCACTCATCCATCCTGTTGCATGAACGAACTTGTTAAACATTCCTTCCACGTCATGTTAGTCACTACTTGAGCAGTGAGTCTGCTTTCATGTGGCTTAGCATCCTGTTCCTGGTAAGTAATATTTGGTAATCAGAGAGTGTTGTCTTACATCCTACAGCTGATTCAACACTTAGAGAAACTGGAAATCCTTCTAAAGATGTTTCCTCTGAAAATGAAACTTAAATGTCTCTTACAGAAATTGTCTTGCATGTTATTGCAGCTATCTACAGATGAAGTCAGATTGTATCCTTGGCCAGCAAATGGCACTTTGCAGAGGCTCCTAATAAAAGAAGAGTATATCAGATGGGCATCTAGAACTATTTTTATCAATGTTCCTACTTATATGTCATTTAAAGGAAAAAATAGTGGAGCCACTAGTTGATATTTCCTTAAATGCTAAACTTAATAAAAACATATTGTGGTATCCATCTTAATGGGAAACAGGTTGCCAAGGATATAGTAAGATATGGGCAATTTAGAGATACAACAAGATTTGGATTCTTATTCACACAGAGATGTCAACACCATGTTTGGGCTCTGGGATAATTTTTACTCATTGTGTGTGTATTGCCTAAAAATCTGTGGGAGGGGTTTGGTTGGATTTTTTAAAAATTTTTTTCTTTCAAGTTTTTTGCAATTTCATTCTGCACTGCCTAAGTGCAGTGCTATCTACACCCTTTAGTTACAAAGGAGATGTAGTTAATATGTTGTGCTGTTTCATATGCTGGAATGAGGATTTCCATGAGGATTTTGATTACTTGTGCTATGCTTCCTATGTGAGAAGGTTTCAGTTCTTCAGTATGGTTATAGATCTCAAGTCTCTCCAAAGTTTTGGATCTGCAGGAGCATTTAGCACTTAGCTTAGTACTTTGTTGACTTGGGGATAGATGATGGATTCTCATTAGGTCCCCTGCAGCTATGGGGATGTTTGTCCTCATCTTGGTCAATCCTATTCACATAATTTGGTGAGAGAGCGAAATATGCTGTACAATGGCATTTGAGCCTGTACTGTTACCAGCAGGGAGAGCTTAAACAAAAATGCAACCAATGTTCATGGGAACAAGGTGATCTTTTTTGTCAGCGACCATTATAATGGGTATGACTTGATGCTATTGCAGTACTTTTTGAACGAGGCAACGTGTAACATGAATTATTGAGATGCAGCGTGCTTTGCTCTGAGTTTTTAGTTTCATGCCAAGTCAGGAAGGTACTGAACTATTCCAGGAAAGTAGCAGGCAAGACCATGTGTAGACAAACACCTGTTCTTCCTGTGTTCGGAAGGAGAATTGGATCTGTAGTTTTGAATTGAGTATGAGAAGTCACAGTGTTTTAGAGCATACATAAGGATGGACAACTAACCAGCTAAAGTGCAACTGAGAGCTCAGCCTTCTGAGTTTGAAGGCTTGGTGGGTTTTCAAGTTTGGGGGTTTTTTTAAGCATCAGTTTCAAAATCGCCAAGGGATTTGCCAGTCGAGTGTATAAACATGAGAACCTAAATACAGGTTTTCAAACTGCTGCAAGGAGTGCTGATCCACAGATTTTGTCTAAAGCCAGATGTCTTATGTATCTAACTTTTTTTTTGCTTTTCTATCCTTCCTCCCACACCTGATGAAACTATTTAGATTTGAAATGTTGGAAGGCCACATACCTGAAGTGGCAGTGGGCTTGTTTAAACACCATTTTCCGGTATTAGTTTTATAGATCCAGAGATGACTAATAAGGAAGTGTCTTCATTCGGTATTTGTGGATGACCAATTTTTGCTAGCATGAGGAACAAAGCTGGTATGAGAAGGTCATGTTGCCCAGGGAGCAATTCAAATCTCCAGAATGAGTCATGACACTGGTATCTTAAGATAGAGGGAGAAAACATGGTGCAAAACTCAAACAGGGATTTTTTTCTTCTGCCTGTTTCATTTTTTGAGATATTTCCAAGCAGACTTACTTCACTAACACTCATGGTGTCAGTGTTCCTAGATTTAGGGCATTCATTTGGGGTCTCCACCTCCCTTTTATTGTAATAGAATGAGGATGGTAGCTGCCTGGTAAATCAGAATGGTGACCATAAGAAATACTGTTGCCATATCTCTAGATGAGTTTTCATAGTACATTTTTTTTAGTCACTTTGGGGATTTGAATATACATTGCAGCAGTGGAGAAGGTAGAGGTGTTTCTTTTGGCAGGCATAACACAGCACAATTATCATATCAATTATTGCACATCCTGAAATTATACTGATAAAGTTAGTGGTCTAAAGGAAGTAAATGCACCCCTAGATGCAAAGTACCTCAGCAGGTCTGTTCTGTGTCAGAGACTCCTCTACAGTAGAGTTGCTGTTTACATGGAGCATAGTTTGCTTCACACTCTCCTCCCAGGATCACTGCTGAAGTCAGAAGGGCAGGATATTTGCAGTTGGCAAAGCTTTTAGTGGCATCTTCAATTAAGTCAGTGGATCTCTCCTAATTTCATTTCCTGCTGCACTAAAAACTCCCTACCAGCAGAGGATGATGCTTTTCAAACCATGAAACCAAATTAAAAGTTTAATCTGGATAATATGTAAAACCAATAACACAATCAAAGTTCAATAAAATCTAGACATGGTTTCAGACTAATGTAAAACAAGGCAAAATTAGGCTGTGATATAATTTTAAGGCTAACCTTGAGGGAGATCTTGTCAGGAACTGTGGTGCAAAGAGGTTGAAATATTAGATCAGCTATGTTAATACCTTTTTTTTTTTTTCCACTGAAACCAGTTGGGAAATAATCTTCCTTTTCTTTGGGGCATCTGTATAGATCTGAACAGGGAAACGTTATTGGTTTTGAAACTTTAAGTCGCTGTGAACTAGTCCTGTCATCAGTTGTATTAATAATACAAGTAATTTTAGTACAGTGTTTGGTATGTATTGATTCACTTATTTTTTGGAACTAGTCAAGCTTTCAGACAATATATTTACATTTACATGGTATTAAAGAGCTCTCTGTTACGGATCAAAGAAGCTTCTACAAAAATGTGTTGCTTGGAGAAATTTTTTTTAAATTGACAATTTGTTTATTGGAGAAATTGTTGAAAGCAAGGAGGAAAATTTTGTCGTAAGTAGATGTCAGTATCCTTAGCACAGAAACAGGAAGAGAGGAAGGAGAATACAGAATAATAGAAGGAAGGAAACTAGGGAAGGAAAGAAGGAAGGAAACTCTAACCTACAGGTGAGAGTTAACAATTTGTGTTCTGTTGCAGGAAGAAATGCAAAATTGAGCCAATGTTTGGCACATACTTAATGGACATGCTAAACTAGATGAAATGTATATTCACCTCAAAAGAAACAGAACAGTCTTGTGGAGCTGTTTATTTTCATTAGAAAAATTGACCCCTGTATTTGTCTTTAAAGCTATAAACAATGTAAGCCAGCATGGAGCAGCTTCACTGTGGTTTGCTTTTGTGTAAAAATGTGTTTAACGGTGATTATAAGTTTATTTACTGGCTCTTACTGTACTGATATAGCCTTTAAGTGCAGTTTTAATAATTTTTGCTTTACAGTTTTCTCTTTTTCAATGTTTTTTCATTAAGATAAACTTTCACTTGAAGAAAGTTCAAGTGTGTCAGTAGTTCACTTGGCTGGGGACAAGTCTCTGAGATGTAGCAAGATGTAGACATCCCTTGGGTAGAATATGAACAGCCTGTTGGGGAAAAGCAGCATCGTTCACACAGGTAGCATGAGGATGTGGGCACCAGTGCAAGGTCTCTCCATGTCTAAATTCAACATATGGATGTATTTAAAAACTAAATTCAAAAACTGGATGTACGGTGCAGAAACAAAAGTGTCTTAGTGTTTCAAAGGCTGGTTACACTCTTTAGCCATTTAGGAATCCTGCGTTTCTGGTTTCATACAGTTGCTCAAGCGGGCAGGTTTGATCTTCCTTTTTTCTTCATGTGAACCTCTCAAACAGAGGACATGCAGCCAACTTGTGCACGCACCCATGTTCAGACTCTGCTCAAGCTTGTGAGGAAAGGTAACAGAGATACCTCATATTTGTTTGGTAATCTAATGAAGGCAGTTATTTACAACTCTCATGGAAGAGCCAGGCTTTGCTAGGTCATATATTTCAGGCAGAGGATTTTTAGGGATTACATGGAGAGGTGGCTTGAAACCTGGATGCCTGAGGTATTGGTAGGGATTTTATTCTGCCAGGGATTTGCAATTAAACCCTGGGCATAGTTATTTACCTCTTGTCCTTGCTTCCCATCTGCAGAATGGGAACACCATGGGTAGAAGCTCACATACACAGAAGTACTGCCGGTTGCTCAGGCTTCTCTGCTGGAGCATGTAATGAAAGGAGTGTGCTGGGTCACTCAGCTAAGTCATTTAGTTTACCTATTGTTGCCTAGAATAGCATCAAGTGTGCGTGACGCATGCTCTGCTCTGCTGAGGCCCACAGAACATATGTTGATGTACGGGCTGGGAGCCCTCTGTTCCTCTTCCTACACGGCCAGCAGACATTGCCTTCCTCCGTGCGTGTTGGCGCTCTGACCCTCATCTTCGAGGATGTGGTGATGTGGAGGCGATGACGGAGCCAAAGCTTCTGAAGCACATATCTTCAGAGAGCTGCTGCTTGCAGGAGAAATTAATATACATCAGGTAAATCTGTGGTTGTAAATGAAACCTTGGGACATTTCCTCAGCTGTGACTAATCCTGTGCGCACTGTGACTCAGCTGGTGAAGCATTTATCAGGAGAGCTCCCAGAGCACTCAGCTATAAGCCTGTAAATAAAAATATCTTGTTTTCTCGTAGCAAACAGAATCATCTAATCTAATTTCATCGCCTGTTCCTTACCCCTTCAAAAATAAGCCACCCAAATGTTTATTGCTATGCAAGAGAGAAAACATCATTGATAGTAAACACACGGCCTTAAATTCACGTGTGTTTGGCTCCTGATTCGCAAGTTCAAAATCTTAAAGCTCTGGAACCTGACTCCAAATTATTTTGTAAAAACATGATTTTGGTCTGCTTTGTGGTTTATGAGCTGCAGGGTGATGAAACCAGATGTAGTTCATCAAGTTTATATCATCGGTAACCTGTGTATGTTGGCTGAGGTTGATTAAAAGAGACTGTAAAAAATCCATGCTGGGTTTTCCTCATTCCATACTCCAAGAAAAATCCAGTCCGGGTTTTCCACCATTCTGTGTTCCGGGAAAAATCCAGTCCGGGTTTTCCTCCATTCCGTACTCCGGGAAAAATCCAGTCCGGGTTTTTTTCCCAATTCCGTATTCTGGGAAAAATCCAGTCCGGGTTTTCCCCCACTCCGTACTCTGAGAAAAATCCAGTCCGTGTTTTCCCTCAGCCTGGATCCCGGATGGAATTGACCAAGGGTGAAGGAAAAGCCCCTTTTTTCATGGCTTCCCGTGGCCAGCAGGAGCCGGGATGTGCTGAGCTACACCCTCCACCCAACAGTCCAATACTGGAATTTTCTCCAAGAAAATTCAGTGGTGCCATCTTGAGAGAAAACACAACTCTGCAACAAACAGAGCAGTATCTCACTTTTAATGTAGCAAATATATGGTGCCTTTGATTTACAAGATCACTTTCCCATACAATTACTAGCAAAAATATCCACAAAAAGTTCAAATAAATAAGAATACGTGAATACCAACATCAAAAGCTGGGCTGCAAATCCTCAGTTGATCAAGTTCAGGCTGTCCAGGGTGGTCTGTTTATTTTTTAGATGAAAAACCACTAATGCAATGGGAGCAGCAAAGGCTCAATACCTTTAAAATAAGGCAAAAATTAGTACACTCTAGGCAATTTTGTACTGTATAAATTTAAACTATAATATCAGCTCCAAAAAAGATGGCACATCTGGCTGAAAAAACTGTCAAAATTCTCTCAGAATTTAAACAAGATTCTTGCAAATAAAAGGTAAAAGTTACCTCAAATAACAATGAATGAATCACAGAAAGGACACGAACAGTGATAGGATTAGGGCAGATTTCAGCAGTCTGGAGTCAAACAGGACAGTTTAGCCCAATGAAATCAGCACAACCCTCCTTGCATTGTGAAACTCACAGGGTTTTTTGATGGACTTGGAAACGGAACTTCAAATAAGTATATTATTTGTAGTTTGGTTACCCCATAATAAAAAACCCTGCAAAATTTTGGGCTGAATCCAAACTTGACATCTAATTTATTCTAAAACAGGAACCAAGGCACACAGATCCTATCACAAATTCCTGCAAAGCTGTTAGGCTTATTATACTTTCCCATATTCCATTGTGGTTTTGATGACTTTTTGGCTAAGTCACCCCCTCAAATCACAAGTGCCAATTTTCTTTCTCATTTTAGCTCAGGTTGTGGCATTTACTGCAAATTATTATTTAAGCCTGCATCTTGTACTTTGGGGTTGTTTTGGTGTTTATAAACTGCACCTGCCCCAAGATCTTTGTGCACAAAATGTAGGAACCTCTGCTCCGGATAAATGTACTGGCAGTATTGCTGTCAGTGCAGCAGCCCTAATCTTAATAAGGATGCTTTCTTACAACTTTCTTACAACTCTTAAAACACTAAAGTGTTTTGTCACCTCTCATGTCAACTGATACTGCCAAACAGCTTTTTTGTATAACTTTGTATTCTGCTTGAGTCCAGCATAATTTTTCCATACTCCTTCTTTCATGACAAAGTTTTCTTCTTTGAATATAATCAATGTCTTCAGAAATTGAGCATTTTCAATGTTTTAGATACATGTTTTGTTTGCTATTGTGTAGCTGGCTTTGAAGAGTCTGTTTAAGAGAGCCTTTAAATCAAGTATGTCCCAAATAACCCATTTTCTTGCTGTTTGAAGTCAGGAATAGGCAAACATCAGCTGAGTACAAAGGTTATGTTTGACCTTTGAGAGCTGCTATAAAAACAGTATTTCACATGTTCTGTATTTTTTCCTGTTTTTGTAGTTATGGGTAGTGTGAGTGGATAGAAACAACTTCATTTTATATGGTGATAAAATTGGTTGCTGTGAAAATGTAATTACTTGAAAATATCTCAGTCATGCTTCTCAGTTGTGCTTCTCACTTTTGTTGGATGCACTGAATCAAGCTATTGGGCAGGGTGTGATTAGCTGATCCCGAAAAACAAAACACCTCAGGGTGTCTGTTCGTTATTTAGACTATTTGTCCTTAAATCATCTCTATTATTGCATCTGGAATACACAGTAGGTAAAATTTTACAGTGGGAACCTTTTAAATGTGAAACAGATGGGAGAATCCCAACATGTATGTAGTGGGCAGGAATTTGTGTGTAAAAACTGCATCGGTTTTGACGGACCACCTTACAAGCAACAAATAGTTCCAGGACCAAAGCACTGGTAGATGGAGTTATACTAAGGTCCTATGTAATCCATAGGTATACTAGACCTCTCTGTGTTTCCTTATAACATCCTACCTGAAATCAGCCTTGTTCTGTCTAGCAAAGCTACTTCATTTCTTACCTGAGATGATGAAGACTTGTTCTTACTGTAGATTTGTGTCATCATGTAAGCACTCACATGGTACTTGGCATGAGAATGTCCTTGCAAATGAGAAATATACCTGCAAATGCGTTTTAGAGATGCTGAAATATCTCACTGCATAAAGCTGACATGTATTCAATCAATTTAGCATGTTTCAAAGCCAACAAAATGCAATTGAAGGTTCGTTCTTCTTTTTGTGGTGTTCCTGCCAAGGAACCCAGCTGGGTAAGTTTTGGAAGATGGCACTTTGACACCTCGGGGTCCTATCTGCAGTGTGCCAGGCACGCAGACACCTTGCTTGTCAGTTCTTCTCCCCCCACCCCTCAACAGCAATTGCAGTATTCACAGCTCCCCACTTTTCAGCTACGGTTCATTACAGGACAGGTAAGCTGGCAGATTTAGCTCACAGTAAAATTCCTCTGAATGGTGAAAAGGTCATTTGATACCTGAAAATTAACAGTTTTATTACCATGAGAGGAATAAAATGCCCTGGTTTTTTCCTTTAGAATGTCACGTCATTGTTGCTGTTTGCCTTTTGAATAGTGTGTCATACACCAATGGCACCTGCCAAATATCAAGCAGGCATTTGAGTTATTTGTGTTGTCATTCTCAATGGAATAAATGGAACCAGCTTGGGTGAGAGCATACAAGGCAGTCTTCATACAGCAGCCTGTCTCTTTGCAAGGCAGCTGTGAATTTAATGGGAATATAAATGAGAAGTGGCTGATAATTAGGCTGCTGGATGTTTCAGCATTATTGTTGTTAATTTCTAAAATCAATGAGGTAATCCAGAGAGTTCTGTTGAGAAGCATATATTTTTGCTTTTTAATATCCTAAGCAGGGTCTCAGCTCGGTGACATGGAAAGTTACAGCTCCTGGTAGGAATTGGGTATCAAAATATACTAAAAGGTCCCTCAGAAATGAAAGGAAGAGGACGGTGATGGGCAAAATGAATCTTCCCTTTGCTCCCTCCACCCCTAAATCCAATCATGCAATGCTTACATGATTTGTTACTGATGTGATTTATATACTTTTTATAGTGGCTGTGAGAGTAGGTATGAAAATTGATTTCTGTGGCGATCCAGTCTTACTTGCGCTTGTAGACAGGCTGTTGCATGGAGCTGGCTTTTTTCAGCCTTCCCAATTTGCCCAGGCAGCCTCTGCTGTCTTTACCCAACTTCTCTCTAGACTGCAGAACAGCATTCCAGATCATGCTTTGCTTCCTATAGCCTCCATCCAAATCCCTTGGCCTTTTCTACAGTGTTCGCAATTAAACGCTAACAATGAGTTCCCAGGGAAAGCAGTTGTGTGTTACAGCTGAGTGCTGTGCCAGGTCAGCAAGTTTGTGCGTGGCTGCCTGTGCCTCCTTCCTGTGCCAACACAACAGGCATTCTCTTTTCCTAGACTACGAAATACAGAGGTGGCCAAGTGCGCTTGCGCCTCTGGGAGTTTGATTAGGGGAGATGGCAGTTTGCTGCAGTAAAATTGAGTTTGTTTAAGGGTAAAGGGGTAGGATTCTTTCTGCCTCTCACAGCATGCTTGGGAGGAGCAGTACTTCGTTAATCTTGGTGCTTGTTTTGCTGTTTGGGATGCAGCAATAGCATCTTGAAATGCTAGATCAGGGACACTGCTTCTGCAGCATTGCCTGAGATGAAAATGTGTGAAAACAGAGATTAATTCTTTGAGATTTGTCCTGCTTCAGCTGTGAATATGGTCCATGCACACAGGCATCTCTGTAGTGATATATCTGACTTGGCACGTGAATTTGGCACTGAGTGACAGCTCTATACCAAGCACTGCCCAGATGGTGAGCTCTTGTAAAGCTTTGCTCCTTTTCCTCTCAAACCTAGTTATTAGGATCTTTTGTATCCTCACATGATCAGGTGTGAGAGCAATGGCTGACTGACAGCAAGGTGAGGGGCAGAAGTGGGATGGCTCCATAAGTGCAGGAAAAAGAGGCTGATTCTTACTGTCTTTTCAGATATGTGCCAGTACTTGCTGTCAAAAGGAGGATCCTGGTGCAGTTGATCATGGTTTATTGTGGCTGAAGCAGAGACACAAAGAGAGGCATCATCATGAGTGGGAGAGAGGGAGAGAATGGTGCAGTGGCTGAGTAGATCATGGTGAAAAGTGGGAGGAAAGAGAAGCTGGGAGAGTCGTTAAAGGAGTAATAGAGAGGTTAAGAGAAGAATGAAGGGACACCAAGGCCAAAGATGTGACAAATCTATCTAAAGCTCATTCTGTCAGTAGCCTGCTATGGTAGGGTAGTAGCAGCACATCCATTTGGAGCTGAATATTGCCTCAGTCATTGTTTTCATAATCCTCTTTCTACGCTAATACTGCACATTATGCAAATGTACCAGGTGCATGCTGGGTGCAGGATGCTGCTCAGAATCCCTCATGAGCATGCAAAGCTAATAGACAGCTTTTGTCCGAAGCACGGCTCTTCTGTGTGACTCACAGTACTGGCTGATGTTGGAAAATCCAGCGGTCTGTTTTGTTTCTCCAATATGCTACCTGAAAGCCAAGGTCATGTAATAGGTTCTTTACACTCTGGAACTTCTATGGAAATGTTCCCAAGTGAGTAACTAATCACCTTCCAGATCTCATGCTGCCTGCTTTGATGTGGTGGGGAAAAGTGCAGTGCTAGTGCAAGGATGGTGATCCAGGAGGAGAATACCTTAGTTCTGTCATGGATTCTCTTCAGCAAGTCATAACAACTTGTTCAACTGGTTTTTACAGTGGGATCATCCTTTACTGCAGTGGTTTCCTTTCCATCGATGGTTAATCATTATCCCTAGGAGCACAACAAAACCATAATGCCTCAGATGTTACTTGCTGGTGGCATGACAGATGCTGTTACTGTTGTGATAATTGGCATGATTACCTACCCTGTAAGGGTGTGCTAGCTCACTAAAATTAGAAAGAACTGATGGCTCAGCCCAAACTACAAATATTGCTATTGTGTGACTTGCTTGTTTTTGACTTTTCGGTAACAGTTGTCCCATCAGAGTGAGGATAATGCACAGCAGATGAAGAGCAGTGATTTTAGTGGACTCTCCACACAGGTGACTCATGTGTTGTTCTGTCTGCTTTTTTTCCTAGTTTAATTTATTGTAATAGACCAGCTGCTAACCCAAAACATATGCCAGGGAAGGAAACATGAAAGTGCAATGGTACAGAAGTCTTCCTGTTGGATTGTTTCAAAATGTTTGCTTACAGGCAGGAATTC
>NW_008238346.1:1111552-1120522 GCF_000691975.1 Corvus brachyrhynchos
TCCTGCTGCTTGGGTTTAAATACTTGACTTTTCCACTACCTCCAAACTGATTCACTCTCACTTGTGATGAGAGGCATTCAGCATTCAGCTCCTCCATTTTTCTGTTTCTGTGTTCTCAGTGAGTAACTCCACTGTTTCTTTGGTTAATTAAAGTTTACTGCAGGAGGAGCAGGAGTGGGTTGAGAGCACTGATGAAAAGATGACTAACAAAGTAATCGGCATGTGATTAAAGTGTGGGCTGATGGCACAGATTAGCCCTCCCTGGACTTTGATTTTATCTTAGCTCCATGTTTGAAATAATTCTGTGTAATAATATATAGAATTTCTATCCCATCTAGCTTATCACATTAGAGCAAACTAGACAAAATGACTCAATTTCAAACAACTCTGATTCAGCTTGGGCTGCAGCCACGCATTGCAAATATGAGGTTAGGTGACTGTTTCTTTAAAATTCTTTCCCTGTACGAAGTATACGGGGGAGAGAGTTGGTCAGAGTGGAAAGTTGAGGTGTCATTTTAAAGCCTCATGAGATGCATAGGTGTCAGTCATGTCACAAAACACTCTGTGAAAATCATGTCACAGAACACTTTGTGAGCTGGCAGCAGCTGAAGGCTGGGGTGGATGTGGAGGTTTGAGTGGTGGATAAATCGCAAAGGGAAAAATGAAACTTTTCCCAGAGGGAGAGCCACCACATACACTTGCACAGAAAGTTGTTTGCTCTGTGTGGTGACTCTAACAGATTTTTTTACCAAAAAAGCATGGTTTCATTTTTTTTCTTTTTAAATTATAAGTCTTGTTGGGCTATTGACAGCTGCCTGATGCAAGATGACAGAAAGAGCTGCTTTAAACATGTCGTATTAACACTTTCTCCTGCTACTCATATCCTTTTCCTCCTCTGTAATTCTTGTATTCTGTGAGTCTAATACCGAGGCATTACCTGAGCTGCTGTGCAGGTAATATAATAGTGATTTGAGAGAGGCACCGACATTCAGAGAGAACAGTGAGATACCTGTTCCCTCTCCCCAGACTCCTCCATCTGCCACTAGGGCCACAGTGAGGACTGTGTGAAAACTAAAAGGGCCAGCTTCCAAGATGAAGGGAACAGAGGACATGGCAGGGGAAGGAAAGAGAAATACTATGAAGTGGTGATGTCCATGGCACACCAGAGGCACAGGGGCTTCCTCAGTGGTGACTGCCATGAAGTGCAGTGCTGAGGTGCTCATCCCATCGGAGAGCACAAACAGCATCATCTAAACTGCCCGAGCAGCTGCTGCTGGCAGCACTTTTCATGAAATATAGAATTCACAACCAAGAAAGGGAACTTAAACCACTAAGTTATTAATGGATTACTTGTGGAATCTTAGAATAAGGAAACAGAAAGAAGAAAAACGGAAAGAAAAAATCAGGAACCCCTAGGTTCCTGGAGAGTTCAGTAAAGTTTTAGTATGTCATTTTTCTCTGTGTATAGCCTACTGCCCATGCTCAGGAACTTTCTTTCAGAAGGTGCAAAATTGCCACTTCCAGCTGCTGGGGATGTTGGGGAGCCATCAGGAGACTGTCAGTGCAGTGCCATCATGCTCAGTGGTAGTAAAATAACTTGCATAATTCTTATCAAGGAAGGGATAGTACATCTGAATAACTCATTCCTGATCACCGCTTAAGACAGTTGTGCCAATCTGCACTATTTTGTTGATTGAATGTGTGTCAAACTAGTCTAACAAATTGATAATTTTTTTTCCTCTTGCAGGATAGAACTGGTTTACCGCTTTGATTTTAGAATGTTATTTTAAAGAAGCTAATTTGTCATCTACTTAAAGCTGTCAAATGAATGCTTGTTTTAGAAGAACTTATAAGTTAGAATGGTGTATTAATCAGGTTTCTTGGCACAGCACTTAATGATGCTCTCTTTAAAGCCAAAACAAAAAACCTAGGGATGCATTCTTTACAATATAAAGTGAAAAAATTAGATCCTTCATGCCATGATGAAGCATGGGTGTTTTGCACATTAGCTGAACAATATCTACAATTTGCTAAGCTAGTTTTTGTCTGTGTACAGAAAAACAAAGTAAGTCCCAAAACCACAAGGTCTGCAAAAGTGATTCTTGAGATAGAAATGATCCTTCAGGTTCACAAGGCAGCTCACAAAAATTTTAAGAGTGTTGTGTTCAATTCAGCATGAAGCCCTTGAAAGTGGGGCAACTAAAACCCCAACCTCCCCCTTCTTCTGTTTCAATTCTAGTTTATTTAAATATGGGACTTCATGGAAATGGCTAGAAAAAAAGGTTGTTAAGCACTGGGTTGCTCTTCTCTTAGAATTGAACAGTTCAGGTTGAAAGGGACCGTTCAAAGTCATCTAGTCCAACCCCTATACCATTTTTATCATGATAGAAATTGGAGCCTGAATGTGAATAACAGATTAGGGTGGGAGGTTGTTCAGACCAGCTCCTTCCACCCTTGTTCTTGACCAGGTGTGAGGAGGGAGCAGGTTTTAGTGTTGTGGGCTGTTGTTTTTAAGTCTGAAAGAATCTCTCTGAATGCCTGTGGAATCAATTAGACTGACTGAATTGGTTTGTTTGTGGGGTTTTTTTTCCCTAATCTGATTTCAAGACCATTATTGGCACTCTTATTTAGATCTGGAAGCCAGATGAGTGTTAAAAAAAAAAAATTGTGCGGGAGGAGATACTGCGTAATGCAGTTTGAATTGCAGCTTTCAATATTTTGAAAATTACCTTTAAAAAATAAAATAATCAAACAACTTCCTAGACACAGCAGATCATTTGTCTGTGGCTTTGCTTTTTACAGCAATGTTGCTGAAGTCATGTTGACCAGCTTTCATGCCAGGTTCCCCATGATACTAGCACAGCAAATATGCCTTTTTTTTTTTTTTTTTTTTTTTTTTACATCTGGAAGCAAAAACCACCCAGTACATCCAGTCTGGTTGCCACTGTGGGTGTCCAAACAGCCATGCCAGCTCTAGTGGGAATTATGTGGGATCTGGATTGCTACAAAGGAAATTTTGGGGGAACCACATGCACAGTAACTTTTGAACCAGGAACTCTCTGCTGTAACAGTCCTGGCTCTGGCCATCCCGATGAGTGACTAATTGGCCTCCCTGGAACAAGGGAGAGAAGCAGTTCCTGGCATGTGGTTATCAACTGGCAGCTCAAGATAGGCAGGTGATGTGAGTTCCTTCTTTGTCTGGGTTTTTGTATGGCATCAGAGCACCAAACCACTGAGTAAAGCCTTTGTGTCTGACCTGCCAGGAGATTCCTGGGGTCTCTGGGAACTACAAGATGACTGAGGGCTTAGCAGGTAGCCAGATTCAGTTTTATCTTTTAGTCTCCCAACTTGTAATATTTTGTATTCCTTCAGTCCTGGCTCAATAATGAATGTTACTTTGCTTAATGGCAGTAAACACAATCTATCTGTGCAGCTGCCATCAAAGGTGTCAGTTTTCATTGACATTTTGGATGCTGCTGTATGTGCAGCTTGGAAACCTGTTGGTCTCTGCGTGTTACACTGCACTCTAATGAAGTCCACTGAGAGAGAAGTGAAGCTATCACCTGTTATATCACCAAGGGAGACGATGAAGCTGCTCACAAGGACAAATAAAGAGAGCTAAAAGTTGTTTTCAAGCTTCCCCTTTACTTGTCCTGAGTGAGGGGATGGGGGAGGAAGGACCTGCTTTTTGCAGATGGTAGAATGATTCACCAGTTAATGGGATCTTAGTGCCTGGCAAGAAAAGATGTCATTAGCTGTGCTGAATGTCTGTGTGATGCACACATTTGGTCCAACGTATAGCGCGCTTGTGTGTGCTCACTCCACCAGTTCCTCTCTTACTCCTCTGCTTACGCACATCAAATGCTGCTTTTGATAAGCTCTGATTTATGGGCAAGTGACTCTTTAATAGGAAAGTGCTCTCATCTGCTAGGATGACAAAGAGCTACTCTTTACTTATTAATAGTGGCTTAAGAGACAACGTGCTGGTTAATCAGTGGTGAGATACACAATTGGGTTGCAATTTTCATTTAAATCCTGTTCATTTTAAATGCATCATAATATGAGATCATTGTAGCAACCACTGTGGTCAGAACTTCTTGAAGTGAGTTACAAAATACCATTTTTGTTAGTACATTCAATATTCATTAGCCTTTCACAACTAACTAACTAACTAACTCACTTTCAGGTTTCAGGAGTTCCAGGAATACTTGCACAATGGGGATTATTTCTAAATCTTTCACACTAAAACCAGTGTTCAGTTGTCAGACATCACAGTACTTCAGCAGTGGCTTTTCCCATGACCACAGTTCTACTTTACTCATGGGAAGTTACACAAAGGGGTAAAATAGGTTTTAAGCTTTTAATGAACCAGGCTGTCACAGAAAGTAACTTTTGTTTTCAGGTTGCAGGATGGTTATTTTCCAAAAAGATAATTTAACACTTATACTAAGCCATTTTAAAACTCTCAATATTTCTAAGGAGAGCAAAATGTTAAAAAAAAAAAAAAAAGGAAGCCTGCATCTGTTTTTAATTGGCATAGGCATAAGTTCTTAAATTGGAGAGCTCAGTGTGTCTGCATCAGTCAGCTGAGTGACTGTGTTGTGATACTGATGCAGGTCTGACTCTGGATTTGAAGCCTAATTTTATATAACTGAAAAACTCGGCATAGTTATGTTGAGAGAAGTGAAAATTTTTGTTTTCTTATGCATCACCCAATTTAAAAGCTTTTTTCCTTCTCCACTATATTTCCGTCCTGTTCTGTTTTTGCATATTTGTTTTGACATGCTACCTCAGAAATAACTGATCCACTCTTTTTTCATAGTAAAGAGTTGTGGTTTTTCAAAAGATCTGAGGACTTATCTGCATAATATTCCATGATAATTTAGTGGTTTAACATATAAGTTATTATTCTAGAGACATGGTACCTCCTTGAGTTTAACTTCTTTTACTTGCAAGGCAAGGCTTTGAAGAAGATATATCACAGCAGTCCTGCCTTTATTCTAGTTAATAACACCAAATTGTTCAAAGATTACTATTGTCTTTAAATCTTATCTATCTTAATCTAAATAAACTTTCAAGGGCAGGTAGGTCCCTTCTTCTGAATTGTTTTAAACGATAAGAGCAAGGATATGACTAATTACCTTCACTGTGGAATCATACAGAGCTAAGGTTTGCTTTCTTTGGCCAGCTACCTTACCTGCTTGGGGTGTGCATTATATCAGGGAAACCAGCGTGATTCATAATGGAGGAGAAAATAAAGTGGTAGAAATGATAACAGGTGTTGAACAATACCCATTTGTAAGGTGCCACTGTCAGATCTCAAAGGGGTTTATAACTGCTGTTTGACTTCCGCCTGTCTACTAGTAGTGATAATGTATTTGAAGACCACAGTATGTATCCCATGGTGAAAAATTTGCTCACAAGATTTCCCTGTAGAGAATGCTGAGATTTGGACGTGCCACTCTAATTTATTTGCTCTTTTGCAGTTGGTGTACAGCAGGCAGCATTGTGCTGGCAAGGGAAGTGCATTTTTGCAAGAGAGGAATTCTGTGCTAAAAACCCCAGTCCTGTTACACTGTGGGCTCTCCTGCAGCAGTGTGCTGCCAGTACAACCCCTGAAAACAGCTCTCCTTGATGCCACGGACAACCAGAGTTGCCAGCTGTCTAGCACAGATAAAGCTAGAAAGAGATTTCACTAATTCTCTCATTCAACAATCTGGGGTAAATACTTCTCTAGTTCTGCTCTGGAGAATAAGTACTCAAAAGTGGAGGGAAGAGAAACCTTTGGGTTAAACAAAAGTAGGTCTAGTAAATTGTCTTCTAGGAAGGCACCTCTGTGCTGTGAAGCTGACAGTGATAGCATGGCATAACTGATAACGTGGCATAATTGGTCTACTGTGCTTAATAGGGGAGTGCCTTATTAGGGAATGACATTAACATTTCCCTTGTGTTTCTTTTCCTGAAATGTACTGACAAGATTACAAAAAGAATGTTATCAATAAATAAGTAGCTTTGTAAAAAGCTATAAAGTACTAAAGATGGTGTACAAACACCATCAAATTCTTGCAAGGCAGTAGAGATACAACATCATTTTACACCCAGTTGATGGACTCAAGATAGGAGTAATGAGTTTCAGGTAACTGCAAGTGGAAAGCGGGGGGCTAGGTCTTGGCTGTCATTTGGAATTAGCTGCCTGTAACAGCAGTATGCCTGGAATGTGCCTGGGACTGTCCTGGCTTGCCTGTGCAGGCTTTTTCTTGACTCACGTTATCCTCTGACAAGTGAAAGGGACCAGAAATATAAATGTTGGCTTAGCAAAATGGGGAGCATTTTGTACATGCCCAGACTGGCCATCAGCCCAGGATATTGGCTCGAAGGCCCTGGCCAGAGAGGTGAGAAGTATCAGGTTGGAGTCAGACATCAGTTCTTTTCACATCCTGGTTTTGGCTGAGATAACTGCTCGCCACTCTGGTACCTTCTGAGACCAGCTGTGCCCAACTAGGCACAAGCTGTGGCCAGATCCTTCCGCAGCATGTCATCCTGTGATTTCTTTGTTCCTGACATTCTCAATTTTCTAAATCATGTGCTTTGAGGGCAGGTGGGGGAAAAAATGTGAGTTTTCTGCAGTGCAGTGTAATAAACATTGTATAAGTTGTTATATGCAATACAAAAGGAGAAGAGAAGAGGGAAAAAGGAAAGGAAAGAAAAGAAGAAAAGAAAAGAAAAAGGAAAGAAAAGAAAGAAATCAGCTCTCCCAACACTGGAATGTGAACAATTCTATTACCCAGGAGCAGTCACCTCAGGAGCTGGTTATGTGTAATGCACCAGTCATAAAGCAGTGGGAGTATGCTAAAAATCAAGAAATGGAGTGGAAGGGGGGCTGGGAGGTAGTCTTGGAAATGAGTAGTTCTCTCCCACTCAGCAAGCCAGTTCCATTATCTGAATCAGTATAAAAATACCCACCCACCCCTAGGAATGCACTAAGTCACTCCCTCCATGCCAGATATCTCTGATTGAGAGTAACTGCTTGCTTTTGAGAGCCTGGAGTGGATCTCTGTGGAGTGCTTGAGTAGGAGGAGAAAAATCAGTAGCTAATGTGATGGCTTCTGGTTTTGTTTTATTTATTCTGAAACTGTTTTTCAAGCCCAAACAGCAGCCTGCCAGGGAAGGTGTCTCTGCTTGGGATTCATTACAGTTATTTTCAGTAGCAACATGCCTCTGGCTAATTACACTTGGTTTGTGAGTGACAGCCTTTGATTGGACATTGTTGCTCTCCCCTCCTGGGCAGGGGGTTCCTTCTCAGGTCACAGATTAAGTCATTGCTAGATGAAATTTCATGGTATGTTATGGTAATACATGCTTGAACTAAAGACTGCCGCTGCCTAACTCTCTCAAGTTAGCTTTTTCGCACACCTGCTGGAAATAGGAGACAGGGCTCAGATCCTGCATCTCAGTTGCTGCCAGTTTATAGCAGAATGAAGATCTACTTGAAGAAATTTGCCACTTCAAACTATCTCTAATAGGAGCTGGATATAGAGTTCAATGACTTGATGCAATGCTGTCCAAGTGGTCCATGTGGATGCAGGGACAGTGGAGGCAGGTTTATGGTTGGGAGTTTGCAGATGAAGCATTTCAAAGAGTGGCTTCTCTGGACAATCTATAGGCCTTTGGGTACAATTTCAAGAAACTTAGGAACTCTTAAAAAAATGGGTTGCTGTCAATAATAATTAAAACATCCGCTTTTGTCATTCAGTCTGCTGGACAAAGTTTCTGACAAGTATTGCTGCGGACCCTACTCCACCTTTGACACTGAGTGTAGGGCATCATTCAAAGACCCATCTGCTCATTCATTAGCAGTTTTTGGTCCCCTGGTCTTTGCTGAGGCCAGTCCTTTGGAAATGACGTGAGGAATGTGCAATTCCTGTAGTGTTTTCTGTTTACTATTTGAACTGAGGTGCTTAAAGAACGTTTGCAGCGTTTTGCTGATGTTTTAAATACCATCTGTGACCCTTAATGAACACAATGTCCCTTGGCTTGCCCTAACTGTAGCTCTCAGCTTGCACTACTGCTGATGTGGAACAATGATGCAGATAGCCTGCTATCAGTATTATTCTCTCTATTAACTATGAAACTCTTTCTTGGCTGTGCAGAATGGTGGGACGCTCCCCACTCATTGCAACACTTGACATGAAAGCTTTTTTAATGAATCTGGTTTGAAATGCAGCAGCTCTTTTTCTGATCTGAAATTATTGCTTCTCTTTGCCTAGGGGAAACGTAGCACTGCTTAAATCACTAACAAATGACACATTTCTAAAGAAGTCAGAAGACACTGCTTGTTTAGAAACAACTGTAAAATTTCTACCTAAAATCATAGCTCCCTGTGGGTAAGGCTCACAGCTGTTGTCAATGGTGTAATGGTCAAAACAGCAGTGGCTGGATTGTCCCTGCATTCCTTAAATGAAAGAGAGAGTGGGATTTGAGCAATGATAAGTATTAGCAATATACATCTCACAAACAGAGATTTCCCTGAATTGCTGTGAGGAAATGTCTCAACTTTGGCATTTAGGAAGGGTTGGGTTTCTCCAGTAGAAGGGAGGCGATGCCCTGAGGTCAGCTGTGTCTCTTCAGCATCTCAATCACTCCAAAACTTCCTCTTCTGGGTACCTAATTTGTCAGTGACAGACCAGCTGTTCTGAAAAGTCAAAGAAGAGTCAAATCTTTCTTCCTGGAGGGTATATGAGTTATGGTGAGGCAAGAGAGGAAGGAAGGATGGGAAAACAACTGGTCTCTTCATTGCTTTTCTTTATTTCTGTTTTCAATAGGGTTATAAATGTCACTTCTCTATGTATCTGGAAGTTGAAGCTCTCCTAGTAATGGAAATGGTCATATGGTTCTAGCACCACTGTAAGTTTTCTTTGTGCTGTTTTCATCTCTCTTCTTGAAGGAATCACCTAAGGGCAGGGTAGGTAG
>NW_008238346.1:1120650-1167679 GCF_000691975.1 Corvus brachyrhynchos
CTTTCCCTATAAGAAAGCTTGGTTTGGAATGCCTCCTGGGGTTTTTTTGTTTGTGTTGGTTCTTATAAAGATTATCTAAAATAATTCAGTCACCTTTATCACTCCAGTAACAAAGACAGCTGTCTCATATAGAGTTTTTATTTTTCTTCTCCCTTCACAGCTATATCTCATTAGCTGGTAGTTTTAGGACAGAATTGAATGAATGGATGCATTCTTTCCTGTCTTTCCTGGAAAGTTCCTCAGGTTGACGTGTATTGAGTAGGAGTAAAATTGACCTTGTGTTTGCCCTTGGACTGCTTTGTAAGTAAACCAAAGAATTGAGCTCATAGAGGTGTCAGTCAGTTTTGGTTCCTTTACTTGCACAGAATTCACTTAACTTTCTTTACAGAGATATTTATGAAGGTTTAATTAATATTTTCTTGTGTAGCTTGAAGTATTCTGGTGAGCAGAGTCCTGAGTGCAAAGGTTTAAACAGCTGAGGCAAACTATACCACATGTGCTTAGAAAAGCATTTGCAAAATGCTTTGTGAAATGATGAACTTTTCTTCCCACACACACCTACATGTGATGCATCATGCACTGTCTGCCTAATGAACTCTGTGGTAGACTGGAGCAGAGCTGTCTCTTTAGAGATGTGCTACAGAAATAGAGGCAGTGAAAGGGGAGTTTTCTGTGTCTATCATCTGCTGGCTTGTCTTAAGTCTTTGTCTACATCAATTTATTTGTTATAGGAGAATCTCTGATTTTGTTTCAGCTTCAACTTGGTAGATAGCAGACCTTGCCACCAGCTCAAATACTCTTGTAGACACAATATAAATAGGTAAATAGGTGAGAGATGGGAAGCTGAAATGCCTGTAGGCAATACAGGTAAAAATAGAGCTGAAGCAATATATGCTTCACAGCCTCTGGCCTCCTGTGTTTCTAATGGACATTTTTGGCTATAGGCCGTGATGACTTGTCTGCTAGGCTGGTTCCTCCATTTGCTGCTCTTCTCACATGAGTAACTTTTTTTTTTAAAGCAAATCCTGTATGAGTGCCACACAAAAACTTTGGGACTGACTGTGGCAAAATAATCCATGTTGTATTTCCCAGCACACACTGACTGCCTTTGCAACAACATACCTGAGTATGGGGAGTGGCTGACTTTGGGTATAAATGTTGTGGCTTGAACCCAAATGCAGTGGTAATTACACCTCCAAAACATGCAGACAGTTTGCACATGGAGACTTTGTCATGTGCTAATGCTCTCATTTCCAGCATGTTTGCATGCGCTGATGAATGAAATTCCTCTCCAGCGTCTCTTTTATCAGAGGCATGATTTATAGCTTTTAGCCACCCACGATCACAGAGAAAGCTGGGAACAGAATCTGACTCTGAGTTGACTTAACCACAGAACCATCCTTCCATGTGCTGAGTGGGTTTGGAAAAGTGCAGGAGGGTTGACCTGGCTGTTTCTCCTGAAGATCAGTATTTCATTTCTCACCAGAAGGTCAGAGATGGGGAAAAGAATTCAAAAATATAACTGAAATCCACCAACCAAAAAATTATGAAGTCAGTTTTGCAAGGCTGCTTTACTCTCTTGATACTCATCTGCCTTATAAATGGGACAACTCCAGGCTGCTGGTAGAATTTTTCTATTTGTTTGATGTGCCTATCTTCCCTTGTTCCTTGAAAAGGAAATACATGAAGTTGTATCTTTCTGATATGGATCAGACTTTTCTGCCCTGTCATACTGCTGTTATTTTTAGACTGAAACTCTTTGTGGTTTGTCCTTTCCCAAAAATACTGCTTTATATGTGCATTTAGTGTCTTAAGTTAATTGACAACTATGCACATGTGCTCAGTTGTCCAGCTGTCTTTCTTTGAGCAAGAGCTTTATAAAAACAACTGGGCTACTTCAATGGGGTCAGAGTAGTTGAGTAATACTTGCTATATCCTATTAATCTACATCATTTCATCAGTGCTTTATAATCTCCCTCATGTGAGGAGATGAAAGAATTTTGCTAACAGCAGTAATCTGTTAATAGGACTTGGACTGTGGCCCATTTTTAAGAACTTTAACCAATCATTTCATGAAATTCAAGGAAAAAGTGAGTTACAGAATTACTTTTAATGTGCTCAGCTGTGATTTCTGATAGAAAAAAATTGGTCTTTGTTCAAATAATTGTTTCTTTTAATTTCTTTTAAAACTGGAAGTTAACTGATGACTACTCTGAAAGCATAGGAAAAAAGAGAAACACGGAGTTCGGCTGAACCAATTGAAAGGTGGCATAGCTCTGTGCTTTGGTTTGCCAGACCTAAGCTGTGTTGGATCTTTGGGAAAATTATCTGATCCCCTTGGAGGTTCAGTCTGCCCTGTGGTGGGGATGATATGACAACTTCCTACCTCAGCAGTGCTTGTGGCAATAAATACTGTAAAGATTGTGAGGGGAGAGAGCTGGGTTAGTGTTGCACCAATGATCTTACAAGTAGAAATGAGGGCACAGTAGTAGTGTTGAGTTTTCAGCAGCAGGGTTTTTTCTCTTTTCCCACCATTCCAACTTCACCTCAGCACAAGCAGAGGTGGAAAAATGTCTTGAAAGCACTAGCAGAGTGTCAGGAATTGACCAGCAAGTAGGCAGGCTAGTGGGATAACAGTCCCAGCAACCTATTTAGGTAAATTATGTCAGTGATATTATCAAGGGCAGGTTTTTCTCTTGTTCGCCCCACCAAGGTGTAGTTTCAGTTTTTAATTGTGACCTTTCAGTGCAAATTAAAAATAAGTCTATGCCTTGTCCCTTTGTTTTTCCCATTTGTACAGGAAAATATCTAATCCAATGGAGCTTTTTCAGCCAGTGAGTATTTACAGGGAGATCAGAGACCTGGTTCTACACTGGCCAGTGGTTTCTTGAGTTTCTCTGCCAGTGCCTGGTGTAATGAGCAAACCGTTTCTGCAGGGAGCCTTTGGTTCTAACCCTAATGGAAAAACTCCCTTTGCTATCTGTGCTTTTGCTAAATCTTTTCGAACACAATGTTTTCTGCAACTTATAGTGACAGAAGACCAGTGAAGAAGATTCTCGTGTCTCTGGTACTGCAGCAGAGTGGTGGGGAACCCATGTCACCAGATTTTAATAAATGCAAACCAGAGGCCATAACCAGTAGTAGAAACTCTCAAGAAGTGAATCAAGCAGCGAATTAAACTGGTGTTGCCTAGCTCATGCAGCTACCTGGAAGATGGATGTACTCCTGTAAAACAGCTAAAATTCAGACAGAGATGCCAAGGGAAGGGAGTAGAGAGGTCTCTGTCAGAGAGATGCTCAGGGAGGTTTTGGAGCAGGATCATGTCTAGCAGAGTTCTTGTCCAGCACAACCCACACTGGCTACAGACTGGTATCACACAGTGCTGCAGTTATGTAGCTGTAACTTGCCTCATCTGGAGCTCCAGGAAGGGAAAAGAGAGAGATTCTCTACAGTATAGTTTTTCTTATATTTATGTATCTTTTGTCTAGCAAAGAACACTACAGTGTTTCTTTTTTACCCAATGCATGTTTTCTGGCCATCTCACCATCATCTTTCTTCTGTTTTAACTTCATATCAAAAATAGCCATGTTAGCAGTGAAATTGTCACTAAAGCCTCACTGAAATTACTGTGATGTGTTACTGTAAACAGATGATCTGTATGTCTTCAATTACATTTCAGGCAAGCAGTCTCTGAAAATGTAAATACATGGTTTGGTGCAGCATGGGCTGTAAGGAGGAGGAACAGATGTGTAGGAAAGCTTTTCACTACTGCTTCCTTTCATGGTGATGTTGGTAATTAGCAAAGGAAGGTTTAGTTTTATTAACATGTGTGTATTGTAGCAAAAAGTATTAGCCAGGACCTGTGACTCACTGAAGAGAGACTTGCAAAATGCAAAATCTTGCACTGCACAGGTCTTGGGTTCAAATCTAGCCCAGGGTGTTTGCTGGATACTGTTGGATACTGGATTTCATATTGCAGTAGGAATAAGCAACCCTATCCAGGACATGGACACAAGGTGTTAAGCCCAACAGCAATGTAGTCAACAGTGCTTGTGTTCTAAAAAGTTTACAATCTTAATACTTTGTGAAAAACAAAACAAAAAACCAGTAAGCCAAAATCAAATAAAGAAACAAAGCCCCAAATAGGTTTCAGGCACCCACATGCTGGATTTGGCCTCAGGAAGATGGTCTCCCTTAGACCCTTGTTTCTTGCAGCACCTCTGTGCAGCTCAGAGGATACTTCTTGTGATTCTCCTATTCCACATGCCCATGGCCCATGTAATGAATTGATATCCTTACAGCACACCAGGTCTGCAAAGTAAGCCATCCTCCCCTCTCAACAGTGATTCTTGTGGCTGGAGACTTGCACCCACCCTCTGACTTTTCCTGTCCTGCTCTTTCTCAGCAGTTCCATTCAGGCATTAGCTGGGCTGCCCTTAAAGACCATGGTGGTTCTTCTCACCTTAGGGGGTCCCCAGGCTTCAATGCCAAGTGTTGTGACCAGGGCAGCTGCATGGCATTTAATAAACTGGCCATCTTGCCTTTTGTAGCTGTGATCAGTAGTCAGGAGTGGCAAAAGCCATGAATTTTTCAAAGTACAGAAAGCATAATTTCGGCAGTGGAATATTTTTACAGGGAGGGAAACGAGGAAGAGGATGCAGCTTCCATGTTTCTGGAATCTGATTCTTCAGTGCCCTTCATGTTACCCATATGTTACAGTCCCTTCAGCCTCTGTGCTTTCATCCATTGCAAGTTTTTCTTCCAGATTATTTTCTGCTAGGGATCTTCTTGGAGCATAGATGGTGAGAGCTTGCCTTCATTTGCCCATTTGCCCTTAATTTCTTATTACACTAGTAAATATAAGGAGTGTCTTTAGACCGTTCCCTTCCTTTACACCACTAGTTTAGCAAATCCCTAAAACAGGGAAGCAGTCCAATACAGCAGGACAAACAGATGGAGGAACAGCATCCATGGTATCTACAGTAGTATAGTGTTTCTTGCCTCTTCCTCTTGTCTAGAATCTACCATATCTGGTAGATGCTGTTAAAGACAGGCTACTAAAGTCAATGAATTTCTGGTCTAATTCAAAATACAGGGATTTCCCTATGCATTTCTTTTGTTGTTTTTAGTTCTTCCTTCTTTGTTTTATGTGTTTGTTTCATCTATAGCACACCAAAAGAAAAGAACATACAATTCAAGGCAGGTTCAGTAATGAAAAGACATTAATATCAAATCCAAACAATATTGTAAAGCTCACACTGAGGCTTCTCCATATGGTATGTTGATATTGCCAGCCAAAAACACAACATGCAGCTTCCAGAGCTGGGTTCGGTGAACTTTTAAATCTGTACAAAAATAACTGGCGACAGCTTTCCTCAGTGCAAAATCCTTTCTACTCTCTCCCAGAAAGAGCTGTTCCCCTGCCGGTTTTCAGCACCTCCTCCTCCCCGTCTGCTTGTTCCTTCCTCCCTCTGTTCTGCTTTTTCTCACGTTTGTGTGAATATTCTCCATCCCCAGTTCTTGTGACGGAGAGAGGATGCATCGGAGCTCTCTGCCCATCTTGCTTTCCAGAGACATTACATCACCTGCTGCTGAGCAAAGCTGATTCCTTGCAGCTCTCCCTTTCCCAAACATGGTCTGTCTTGGATCAGTCCAGTTGTCTAGGTGTATAAATCAGTACTGCTGACCAGTCTGCAGAGTCTGCTGGTTTCCTTGTCCTCAAATTTCCAAAACAGCAAGCAGTTCCCCAGTCCTGGAGCAAAACACAAATGTGTGGCTGAAACCTCAGCTCGAGCTGAGGAGAGCGCAGCTGTGGGGCGATGCTCACTGACCACAAGCTGTATGAAGGTCATGGAGGTCAGAAGCTTTCCCCATCACAGACCTGTTCTCACAGGGCTCTGCAGCCTACATGAGAGTGGACTAGATGGTGCTGGTTTTTCTCTCCATTGTTGTCCCTAGATAGCAGACTACTGCTGCTGTAGTTTACAGGAAGACCACATATGATGTTAGTGTGCAATAATTTACCTTCTCAGAGTTGTAGGCCAGTAAGAAGTGAGGGTGATGGCCTCCAGCCTTCTTTGTAGGTCGCCATGATTCACTTGGTTTTTATTAGGAATTATTCTAATATTACACCTGTGGGTATAATACTCAGGATATCTTTCACAGATGTGATTTCTGGGAGAACTGTGAAAGATCTCTCCATCAGAAGTGTTGGTGGGTACAACACAGGAGTTGTGATCAGACCATGAAGTGCTTGTTGCACTGAAGTGGGAAATCAGGGAGCAGAGTGCTGAGCTGGGAGCAGTGCTAATAGCTGCACGGGCCACTGCTGATGGCAGTGAGATGAGGCCATAAGGTGACTGCAGGACAACAGTAGGTGATAATATAAAATGTTATTTTCCTATTGTTATTTCCTGGGCAGGCTATCTGTCCTCAGATTGCTGTTGCCAATGGTTTGATTTGTCTCTTTTCTGTCTCCCTAAATAATGCCTTTTTATCACATCCTACTCCCTCGATACTCATTTGGGCTGTTAAGTACCACCTGTTATCTACTCATCTTTCTCATGTGAAGAAACCTTCTGTGTTAGTGCATTCCTGTTCCTTAAAGCAGAGCTTATTGGGTTAGTCTGGCTTGAGGTAATGCCACACAAGTATGGGCATTAATGTGATTTCTGCCAAAACCCATGAAAATACCTAGGACAATGACGAACATTAGTAAGTTCAGTTAAACGTGTCAGTGTAGCTATTTGTTGTGTTCTTTGATTAGGTCAATTACCCTTGAATTCTCCAGCTCTGAGGGGGTTAAACCACTCTTGGTGACTGCCACAGGAGGCTCCCGGGCCAGAGGTGGTGTGTGTCACACCTTTGTGCCTGGTGTGTGCCGATGTGACTGTAAAGGTAGGGATGTCATGAGCCGTCTGCTAGCAGGAGCAGTTAAATGAGAATAGAGGTCCCTACATCAGTAGGACTTCTTCCTGACATATATGCACCTCTTTAAAGCTTATGTTTTATAGACATTTCCCAGAGAAATGGCTCATCTTTAACCTCTAGTTACACAAGTGAAAAAATGTGCATAGAACAGCACTGAGGGGGAATGTAGTGGATTAACAAATGGTGATTAATGACATCCAGCTGAAGAAAGGCTGTTATTTTGAGGGAATAGATGTTTCCTCCTGTGCTGGTGGGGATTCTAATGAAAAATGTGTCATTGTGGAGTAAGCAGCTGACATGAGATCAGTAGGAAAGTCCTTTTTTCCTATCACTTCTCTCTTTCGAGCCGTATCTGTCCATCAGCGTAGAAGGGAAAATGCGTCATAATACTGTAAGGCATGAATTAGAAATGACAGGAGAGATAATAGTGGACATCACAGAAATGAGTCAATGCTGAAAGAAGTGCATGAACAATATGAACACCAGAAGATGCTCTGAATGACCAAAAAAAAAAGTATTTTTACACCATGGAAAGAGTTGTAAGTATCAGGGGTGCAAAAGTAGGCTGAAATTGAACTTTAAAAAAAGACATGTCCAGTCAAGAATTACAAATTTTAATCAGCTAAAAAGTAAGAAGTAGAAAGATGTTAGCTTCAGTTAGAAAATCCCTTCATAAAGAGACAAAAATGAGGTTTGCTTCTTGCAAAATCTGATATTTTCCGTATCTCAACAGACATTGTAGGTCCCATTTCCATGAAAGCAAAAGAGTAGCAATATCACATTGTGTTAATTATTTATAGTTTTATAAATAGCCTGTAAGAGTATTTCTGTGGAAAAAGTGATTTTAAATAGATGCCCTGAAACAGCTATCAAAAATCTGTCAGTACATATATATTTCCTTTCCACGGGAATCCTCGAAAAAAAAAGTATTTTTACACCATGGAAAGAGTTGTAAGTATCAGGGGTGCAAAAGTAGGCTGAAATTGAACTTTAAAAAAAGACATGTCCAGTCAAGAATTACAAATTTTAATCAACTAAAAAGTAAGAAGTAGAAAGATGTTAGCTTCAGTTAGAAAATCCCTTCATAAAGAGACAAAAATGAGGTTTGCTTCTTGCAAAATCTGATATTTTCCGTATCTCAACAGACATTGTAGGTCCCATTTCCATGAAAGCAAAAGAGTAGCAATATCACATTGTGTTAATTATTTATAGTTTTATAAATAGCCTGTAAGAGTATTTCTGTGGAAAAAGTGATTTTAAATAGATGCCTAAGGTTTCTTTAATAGGATACCAATCTAATGGAGCTGCAGTACTGTGGAATCAATGGAAACTTGATTGTAATTTTACCTGTTATTGTCATTTATAATGCTACACGAGCTTTGTTTTGGCTAATCATAGCTAGATTTTGGTGCAAGGGTCTAGGAACAATTGTGTAGTTTTGAAGTACATCTTGGCAGTACTGCTAAGCAAGTTATTTTTATTCCATTTCTTCTTTCTGTCCTTTCTGTCTTTCACTGGTTTCTTTCTTTCAGGAAGGCTGTATAATTACGATATTAAGGTTGAAGGAACTGGGAGTTTCCCAGCAAAAGGTCTGGTAAGAAAACTGAAGTAACTTAAACCAGAAATATAAATAGAGAGTAGATTCAGATTTGGCATAAAGGGCAGAAAATTAAGGTTGTAACTAATAAGTGTTGCTTGTCTCCTTGAGTCATCTGGGGATTTCTCCACTGAACCATGGCAGTACCACACTGTCAGCATAGGGAATGTCCTGGTTAGCATCGAGGTCCTCTCTGTTCTCCTCCCTGCTTACTGGCATTGCTGGGAACTTTCCTAAGTAAAGGCAAGCTTTCAAGTTACTGGACTGAAGGATTCCTATGAGTTGCTTTTAAGGCCCTTTCTGGTTTTAAGTAGCTCATTTCTCCCCACCTGTGCTCTCCCCAAGAAAAGGAAAAGGAAAGAAAAGCAGTTAAAATGATGCAAATTTCATTGCAATGTGTTTAGTTTAATATCTCTCAGGCTCTTCAGTCATGTTACCTTGCTTCATGCTTCATGCATGTTAGTCTCTGTCAGGGTACAAAAAAGAAACTGTGAAGGGATGCTCAGTGATGCTGACGTGCTGGAAATGTGAATCTGTTGCTGCATACCCACTACTCACTTGTGTTATGGCAGAACCTGAAAATACACCCATCCTTTATGTGGCCATTTTTAAGAGCTGAGCCTCAAATTATCTTCCTGGGTCACAAAAGGAGCTGAACAAGAGTGGGCTCAGGAGTGATTATACTCCAAGACTGGCATCCTCAGAGAGTGTGTACAAGCCTCCAACCTTAGCTCCATGGAGGCTATTCTTGCCCAGAAGATTTTGATAACTGGTGTAGGCCAAGGACAGCTGATAGTAGATCACAGGGTGAATTAATTGAATCCACTTGTCACCTCCATGATTTTAATAAATATGTGCTTTCAAATTCATGTCATTCATTTCAAATTCATGTATCCTATTAAGAAGGCTTCCCCTGACTGACTGCTGTCCAACCAGAAAGCCTTATAGTTTACCTAAAGTGTCTGTATTTAAACCAATTTTGCGTGTATTGGCTATTCAGAGAACAGGGCTATGTCTGCAAGCATAAATAAGACAAAGTACCCCAGGAATGTTTTCACCTACAGCCTACACTGTTAGGTTTTTGCCCCATTGTGTCCTAGAGCACCAAGTGTGTTCTCATGTATTTAATTTCTTTTATAGGATGCTCTGGGTCTTGTTCCCATGGACATCTACAGAAAATACCCTCTTTGTTGGCACTTGCCACAATTCACAAATAAAAGAATAAGTGCTAAGTAGTGGTGACATGAGCCTTGAGAGCTGAAACTCTGCTCTTGGCCTGAAAGCAGTGTCTCTGTTCAGAAATACGAGCACAGCAGCAGAAGAAACCATCCCTTGAAGCTTTTTCTGATAAGTGCATCTGTGAAGTCTTTCTCAGCAGTGTGGTTTGTTAAGGATTTAGACATGTAATTATTGTTATCTTGGGTGTCTGTTGTACATGCAAATCTTGTATGAATCACTAAGAAAACAGTTTTGTCTGTCACATGCAACTTCCACTCTGTCATCTAGGAATGTCTATAGGGAACATATTTCCTGTGCAATGCCTTGGCCCCTGAGCAGTGTGCCGGGGTCTTCTAGTGCCAAGCTGGAAATTTAAAATATTCATCTTCTACCAGGAGCAAAAAAGATTAATAAAATACTTAAAATCTGGTCATGGCAAGATATGAGAGATTTTGTGACAACCGCCATTGACAAATACAGTACAGATTTATTTTAGAGGATTAAAAATGTGGGCAGAATTAATATTGAGTTTTGGCTTGATCAGGCTTTTAATGCTGAGAAGAAAATAATTCAAAATTCATATTGTGCAGAAGAGAAATCTAAAAAATTGTAAGTGCTAAAGAAAGCCAGAAGGTACAGGGAGATTAAGGAAAAGCAGAAAGAATGTCAAATTGGAAAGTGTTTGAAAGAGTAGTAGGTCTGGGTCTTGATCAGGAGAAACAATTGAGTCTGGATCTAACTCACACGTGGTAACTGCCTTCCTTAGCTAGCACCTGAGGCAGCCCAGAAGGATTTATGTGGGCTAAAATTTATGACAGGTCAATACAAAACATTACATAGCTTTAATTATCAGCAGTAAACTGAGGCTTAGCAGAATAAACCAGCCTGTAGAGAGTTTCCTGGTGTGCAGGGAGATTATATGTGCCCAGACTAGCTCCTTTATAGTTAGCTAAAAAAAAAATAAAGTAAATAAGCATGAAGAGTTTATTCTTATTTCTTTGAAACTCTTATTTAAACAAGGATGATGGCAACATATCTTAATATCATCTGTAACTATTTTGAATACACGGGTAGTCATTTTTGGTTTTGTCAAAGGCTAGGTAGTTAGTTCTCCTGGCTTTCCTTCAGGTTCTTTAGCCTTGGGGTTTTTTACGGGGAGGAACATAGGTCTTCGTATTTCCTTCCTCTTTCCAATCCTTCAGTGATGTTATGGGCCTCTGTGTGGGAAGCAGTTTCCAATTTTGTTCCTGCAATCAGCTGTAGTTGCAGTGAAAGGCCTCAGGAGATCTGGCTACCTGATGCTTTCTGCACGTTAGGCAGATAATTAACAGTTATCATTTGTGACTTTGGTTATTTATATATGCAAAAGAATATAGCTGCGGTGAGAGTTTCTGGGGCCCTTGGAAAAATGTGATCCTAAAATTGTTAGCATTTATATTTCTTGTTCTTAAAGTGTATTTGAAGTGAATCTGAAGTCAGGAATGAAGATCTAAAATTAGCTCATTGGGCCAATTAAACTTGTTGGTCCCTTGCAGGATGATTAAATGTACTCTCCAGGAGGAGAAAGGCAATTGCATCTTGCTGAGGACAAGGAAGAAGTAGCCCTGAAGTTTTTATGAGAGGTTCACTCAAGAACACAGCTTCAGTGAAGGTTAATGAATAAAAAGCACTTTGCGCAATTACAGCTACCCGTGCCTCATGCTGGGGACATTGTGATCACTGCAGTGGCATCCTTTCATTCAGGAGAGGCTCCTTCCACCCCCGTGCACAGCCCCAGGCACCTTCTGAGGCCTTGATTTCAGATGGATGGGTTTCCTGCCCTGCGAGACACCCCCGTGGATGAGCAGCATGTGGAGTCATTCCACCTCAAGCTGTGTGGTGGAAAAAGCCTCCTCCTGCATGTGTGCTTGTCCCTTCTGTGTTCGGTGCTGCCTTGTGGGGTTATCCTGGAAACTTACCCTAACTCCAGATGCTATAAAGCTTAGGCCAGGAGTCTTTGTGCCAGTGCACACACACTGTTGGCCTTTGTGTTCTTGTCCATCTGGTGAGGCAGATTACAGCCCAGGCTGTCTTTGAAGGTGAGCTCTGACCTGCCCACACTGCAGGAGGCTGTAGATTAAGTCAGGGGAAAAGAGTTCAGTTGTTGTAATGTTCCAGCATGCTCCTACCTGTTACTGGGCATGGGTTTTCCTCAGGCAGCTCTCTTCTTTCTAAGTGAGCATGTTGTCCAGAGGGATTTTGAGGATTTTGCATACTGGTTTGGGATTTTAAGAAATCTCACAGTCCAGCTGCAGATGTGGAGTGAACTGGGCTCTGGGTGAGCTCTAATTACGGTGAATATAAAATGGAGTTCACACCATCATGGACATACCAGGCTACACCTTCCTCGTGTTATCCATTACATACACATCGACTTCCCTCTGAGGTGCCCTGTGAAAAGCTGGATATTCTTGGGCCTATAAGGAACTCTTTTGGCATGTCTGTGAAAGCCAAACCCTTAGTGGTTCCTGGCTTAGCTTCTTCAAAAAAGTCAGAAAAGGGGTTGGTGCCTCGAGTCTGTGTTTGTATGGTTGTGAAGCTGGAGATGGTCCCAAGCAAAAGGTTCCATTGGAAAACTTCTTGTATTTCTGTAGCTATTTCAACACCTTTCAGGACACCAGGAGAAGCTTTCACAGGAACACCTGTCCTCACATAACTGATGGCACATCCAGAGCTACACGTCATGTCCAGGTCTCCTGCCCTGGTGTAAAGCTACTGTCCAAGCTCCTCCTCACTCCTCCAAAAGTTTTGCTACAGCTCTGTACCCCATCTCACAGGACAGATGTTCTGGGAACAACAAAGAACGAGGCTCTTGGAATCTTCTCCAGAGAACGTGAAGAAAATTTTTATCTTCAACAATTCACATGCCTGCTTTTTCCTCATTCTTTGTTTGACAAATTGTTTTCTATTTACAGCCAGCACATTTTAATGCCTTCTCCCTCCCCCCAGCCTACTGGGTTCCTATTTTCTCCTTCTGACAATGTTACCATATGGTTCTATTATTCAGAGATTCCTCAACATGTATTGCAACAGTCCTGAAAAATAATTAGGTGCTGCTGTGGTGTAAAAGCACATCTGTCATCAATGGCTTCCTCTGGAAATTATGGGATGAAATGTCCCAAGACATTTTTCTGTCTTTCTACTTTCTCCCTGCCCTTTTCTGTCCCTCCTGGCCCCCCAAAAGTATTATAATAAAGGGAAGAAATTCTGTGTGAACTGCTATTTTCATTTTCTTTCTTAAAAGCACTGCACAGTGTGATTGGTGGATTTTTTTGAGCTGTGAGAAGGGAAAGAAATCTCTGGGGAGAAAAAGGTATATATTTAGCCTCTGTACGTTTAGAATAGAACTTAATTCTATGGTGATAACCAATGATTTACACCCTTTAATCCAAAAGTCCTCCCGTGCCCTGTGGGGAATACAGCATATGTCCAGCAAATTGGTAACCATATGCTTCAGTGAACACATGCTCTCTCAGCCCTTCCCCTGCTTCATTCCATTGATGGTTCCCTGCTAAAGTGCTCTGGTCTCACAATTTATTCTGCCTTCACTGAAGTCTTTGTGAAAAGAAGAGTTATTTTCAGATTCCTTCTAGTATTGCACATTCTGTGGTTTTGAAAGGTTTCAGGCAGTTGTTTCTGCTGGGGAATTTCACAAGTGAATTGATGAGTAAAAGTTTTCTCAGCTCCTGATGAGAGAATCAGGCACATCTCCTACACAGCTTTTTCTCCCAAGTGTGCATTGGGAAAATAAATTAAAATCAGGGTTACCAAAACCAAGTTTCACAGAGGCTTCTCAAAACTGATTTGTTCCTAAATCTTTTCACCTCCTCATGTTATCAGCCTTCTAGTGCTGCCACTGAAACTGCAAAGATTATAACGAATAATCCTTCTTTGTCTACTTGGCACATGGCAAAATAGAAAGAAAAAGGACACTTATGTGTATTTTTCTCTCTTTGTGGTTACTTTTAAGCAGAAACGCTATAACAGAGCAGGAACACTGGCTGAAAGATAAAACTAGTTCATGCAAAGGGGGACCAAATACATTAGCCTGCAGCTATCCTCCTCCAGCAGGAAAGATTATCCCAGATAAGCAACAGCAGGGTAATGTTGAACAAATTGGCTTGACTGATGAACCCTGAACTCTTGTCAGTATTAATGCCTGCTAAGTTAAGCAGGCCCAGGCTTTATTATGAGGACTTGCTCTCAGAGGCCAATACAATATAACCTATTTTTTCTTACAGATGTCATGTAGGAGAGGCTCTGGGTCTTTTCCAATGATCCCAACAGGCTTCTACAGATTTTTCTTTTTTTTTCCTAACGTGAACAAGTCATTGTACTGACAGTGGCTGGAGATGAGTGGCTTTGGTGGAGCTCTGGGCTGGTGTATCCTGTGCTAAGCTCCTTGCATAAGGGTGGACTTTTTTTCTGTGTTTGCACCATGTGGAGGAGCCTGGGGGGGCTCAGCCCAGGACCAGTCCCCAGGCATTGCTGCAACAGTGGTAATCCAGGCGAGCCAGTCCTGATTACCTTCCTGACAGCACGGTGTCTAACAGTTCATTTGCCTTTTCCACATTTAGACATTTGTTTCCTCCTAGTGCATACCTTTAGCCCCTTCCAAATTCAGACTTAGAAAACCAGTGCTCATCAGTTCTCTGTCAAAGGGTGCTTCTGAGTGAGCATGGCATTATGAAGGTTTATGACCTGCTCTTCCTCTCAGCAGCCAGGTGCTACTTGGTCATTTTGTGGAGGTTTTCTCAGAGGGAGGTAGAAAAAGTATATATTGCAGCCTGTCATGGCAGTGGAGTCATCCTGATGCCACACAAGGGCCCTGCTGCATAGTGGGATTCATGGACTGGTGGATGCCTGGGTTGTGACGGATGTGCGGGGGTGGGTATGCTGTGGGGGCAGCGTGCCTTCCAGGGTGTGGAAGCTGAGAAGCCCCTCTTGTGTTTGTCTGGCCTTTCTCATGAAGGCAGCCTGCTCTTTAGCACCAGCCAGGGGACAGCAGTGAAAGTGGCACAGGGAGCCAGTGCAGTGCCACCAGCCAGAGATGGTGGGAGAACCTGGGGCAATGGGTGCCAGCTGCTGGGGTTGGTGGGCTGAGACATCCAAAGGGGCACCACTGGGCATCTAAAGTATGGAACTGAGCTTTGATTTAATGTCTTATAATGTGCTGGAAAATGGTTTCACAGTTAAAGTCTTTAAGTGATTTGGGAGGTGAGGTGCAGGAGAAAAATCACACTTCTCTGACTTTTAATTTCTTCCCTTTTCCTTTCATTCATGGGCATTTCTTTAAGCTATACAGAAAAGCATTTGCTAAAAAGGAAAAACACACCTTAAACATTTACCGATACGTATCTGAAAACCATCTGGGGCGAGTGCTGTATTTGGTGTCGGATGTGAACTCTCCTGGCATGTCAGAAAGGGGATGGGAAAAGTTGATGCTCTGGTTTTCCTGCTTGTCTATGGACTCCCAGTGCTTCTGAGGTACAGGAACAAAGATCAGCCTTTTCTTTGAGCTCCAGCATCTGCTGCAAGGGGCCTTAGAGATACATGTTCCCATGAGGAAGAGAGTATTTGTCCTGTCACAATGTCAAATTCTTTTCCCCTCCTCTTCCCAGTTTGGCATGGTGCGTGCATATCTCCTTCCCAAGGGTACTTGTTTGGTTTTAGTTGCCTAAGGAGCAGATTTGGAGACAAGAAATCAAGATTTTTATTCCTGCCTCTGCCAGAATATTCTAGTGACCTTCGGCAAGCAGATTTCTGTGCAAGACTGAAATAATCTTTTATATAATGCAGGCAGTCATTGCCTATTTCAGAGCAGTATGAGGAAGTTGGTTCACATTTACAGGATTCAGTCCTGAGCTGAATTTGCTTAGACTGCTTAGGGGAATCTGAGGTTGATACTTGAGTTCAATCTGTTCAGCTCATTTTTGAGATTCTCTTGGGGAGGCTGCTCAAACTGAAAAATCTTCCCAGCAGATAGGCTAAAATATCTATGTTTATTCTGGAGGAGTAACACCAATAGTGTATATGTATCTATATATATAGATAGACATAAAAATTCTCCAGAAATGTGTAGACTTCAGTGGAGGAGCTATTTTAGTTACAGGAAAGGCTCAAAGAGAAAATATCCCTGGAAAGCTGTGCTGTGTTCATTGAATATTGCTGTGTGTCTTTGCTTCTCATCTACTCGCTGGAATGGAGCGGCAAACAAAAGCCCTTTTGTCATGAAAATCACCCACCAACCTCTGCCAACTGTCAGTCAGAGAAACAATAAGTTTGAGAGCCAGATGTGCCACCCACCAAAAAAGGGTATGTGAGATTGGGTTAAAGGACAGAGAAAGAAATATGCTCTCATAATAGTCCACCACAACAGTGCAAAAGCAGCTCCGCCAGCACTGCTCCTCTCCCCCATTAAAGGAGTTGATGTGACCATCTGGCTTTCTCTGGGTTCAAGTTTTCATGGGCACAATTCCCATCAACACCACAAAACGGAAATAATTTGTTCCCAGACCTGATTGCAACAGAAGTTGTAATTGAGTCCTTGACTGTTACACTCTAGATTGGGCCATGGGCTAATTTAGGATGAACCAAGAATATAGCTGGGAACAAATATGACAAAGGAATGTCATATGTTGAAACTAAATCTGGCCACAGCTCATAATTAAAAATTGAAATCAAAAATCCCCAGGCAGGCACACAGGGGTTTATGAGGTTATTCTTGTTCACATGATGCAATCTCATGGTTTAATGCCACCAGGAGGAATGACGCTTCACCACTTCCTTTCACCTTCCTGATGTCCGCTGGTACTTCTGGGGACTCAGGAGTCTCTGATGATGCTGCACCCTGCACAAGTGTGTCCCACAGCAGCTTCAGAATGGGAGGTGAAATAATGGCAAGTGCACTGGAATGAGCTGAAGGTGCAGTTGAAGGGGAGTATCCAAGAAAGCATCTGGTTGCTTTAGGTATCTCCTGAAATCATTGGAATAATATAATTTGATATTGATGCTGTAGTTCTGAGACTGACTTCAGGCTATTCAAACCAGTCATCTGCTCAGCAAGCCCGAAATTACAGTGCCATGTGCTTAGTTTGCCTGAATGGACAAGCAAAGGCAGTAATCACAGTGACAGTCAATTACTGCACCAGAGCAGGTTTAATAGAGTAGGGCATCAACAGGGACATCTCCAGTGGCTTTTCAGCATTTACTGGAACAGTGGTAATTCTGAAGCAGGAAAAATATTTCACAATAGAATTAATTCCCTTTTACCCTCAGGTAAATATATACACCATGATAATGTTATAGGTATTATGTAATGCAGGGATACTTTTGTCCCTGGTGGCTGGCTCAGGATTCCTGCTATCCAGTAATTTCCAAGTACTTTATTTGGCATGCCAAATCACAGGTGCTCATCTGACCCAGCCTGGTGTCCTGTTGTAGGTGTCAGGGGGACGTGGTACTGGTGTAACTGTGCTGATCAGGTGTGTGGTTGCTTCTGTTTTGTTTTTCACAGGAGATCTTAAAAGCTGCTTGTGACTGTGCTGCTGTTCTAAGAGGAATTTCTTTATACAACACAACTTATTCCCTTCCTGCTCTGCAAACTGCAACTCTCTGCTAGGTACAGATGGGACTCCAGCAGCAGCACTGGGGGACTGGCTAATGCATAGTACAATCTCCCTGTATAGGAGTGCCTGGGGTACTTCTGGGATTCTTTGTCTTCACAGCACTCAGTTGTACTTTTGCCACACATAACCAGGGAAGAGTTGCTGATAAAATCCCTTTCTCAAGGATTGTGTTTAGAAGCCCATAACACAAGGATTGTGTTTATAAGTCCTGTATGTGGCCTGCAGCTTTAACTGCATCATCTTTGGGTTTTGTTCCATTACCCACAGGTATCACATATATTCATTTCCTTTCCTGATTTCCAAAAACATTGATCAAAACAGTTCTGTGGGGCTGAGCTGGCCATTGCCCAAAAATGTTATATAAGGGCTGTACAGCTACTGATGAGAACAGCAGAGTATGTCCATCAAGCCCATAACAAGCTACAGACGTATTTCTTCCCTCTCCCTCCATACCTCCTCTCTGCCTCAAAAGAAATTTCTTGATATTTCCCATTGATGAAACAATAATATTCTCCTCTTTACAAAGCCAAAAAAACTGCTTGACTATAGCACAAAAAGCTGCAAACCAGGCTTTCAAAAGATAATAATGCTTTAGTGCAGCTACATACAAGACAAAAATTGTTTGAGGGAAGCAAGATGCCAGAATTAGAAATTCAATGCCGGAAAACAGCATGCATTTCCTGTCACTGTGATGTTATTATACAGAAAAGGCTGCTGCCAGGCCAGCTCTTCTGTGTGTCTCTTTGATAAATAGAGAGAATCTACCCAAATATCAGCCCTCCTCTGCATCAGCTCAGTGATCTTCCTAGTAGCTTGTGAATAACTGGCCCTGACAGACTTGCTCTGACATAGCCAACATGTAAATAAGTGCTTCCTATATAAACTTCTACCTGGTTCATGGTGTGACACCAAATCACTCCGTTTGCCATTTTGTTACCTGAAGTGCTGATTTGGGCAGCCTGATAATTAAATGGGTGACCAGGAGAGATTTCCAGGCTCTCATGGTGTTGGAGACCAGATCAGATCAATATTCATGGCAAAATCAGGGACAGACCACATCTTCTGCTCTAATGGCATGAACTTGGATCACTCTCAGAATCAATCCCATTTGTGTTCCCATTCCCCTGGTTTACAACACAGAAATTAACTGCTGCTGTTCAGACTTGAAACATGTTTTTATAGAGAAGTTCATCTTGTTTATTCTGGTGCTGAGCTCAGTAACTTCTGGGTTTGTTTCTTTTTGTGGGTTTGTTTGGGTTTTTTTTTTTAAAGCACATTCCTCAGCTATATATCTTTGTTTTCTGTTTGAAAATCCACAGGAGAGTCCAACTCTGCCATGGTTATTGCAGGCACAGGTGATGCAAGAGTGAAACAAAGATCCGCAAATTAACTGTCACCTTCTTTGTGCCCACTGAAGCAGTTGTATCAAAGTTCATGCAACATTGCAGAAGGTTGTTATCAGCATTTAGATCTGAAAAATATGGAAATACTGCGTCCTGTCAGTGGTTTCTTCACCACATTCTGACCTGGAGATGGGCCTGGAATGAAGATTTTAGCCTTTTGCTTCTCCAGTGTTTGTGAAACCACAGATTCCAGTTTGGACTAAACTCCTTACAAATTAAAATAAGATACATTTACAAATCAAAAGGCCAAATTCTTAAATGTGTGATGGGTTATAACCCATGTAAGTAACATGCCTTTGCTTTTTGCCAGTCCAATGAATCTTCTAGATGGGGTGAGTTGGACAACGGGTGAAAGTTGAACTGTTAGCTTGTCCCTGTGGAGAGAAGTTTGGGAAAAACAGTCTTGTCCACATGCTGCAGTGAGGAAATTGTGGCCCCAGGGACAAGCAAAGCTGGCCATTTCAAGTCACTCTCCCATGACTTGGCAGTTGAGAGCTGTGTTTCCACACTGCCCGAAACCGCCTGTGCCCTTTGCACTGCCTGGCATCTGTGTTAGGGCACTGGGGGGAAACGTCTGAATGGCTCCTAAGTCTCTGCTGGGAGAGACCATCCCCTCGGGGCTGAGATATCTGCTAAAAGAACATCCCACGTTCAACTGGTGCTTATGCTGCTGCACAGGGAACCCCACAGGGAGAGGGCATCAGGCTCAAGTCTCTAAATTGAAGTTTACAGTATTTCTTTATGGTTTATGTTGTGCTTCCCCTGCAGCTTTCCGTGCTAAAGAAGGGAAGTGTTCATTTGGGAAGAATGTCTCCTTTCAGCATGCAGATTTAGGCTACAGTCTTCCATGGCCAGTGAACCAAGGTGGACCAGCTTGAGGCTGATACTCTTTTCAGAAGTGCAGAACACTCATGAGATTATTTGGTGCTGCTCAGCTGAGTGGAATAGGGCTGCCACTCCCACATTCTCTAAAATTAAACGTTCACAAACCATAATCGCAGAAACTCGTTACTGGGTTGTTCAGTGCTTCACATCAGCCCATCTTTACAGAACTGCATGCACGGATATCCAGCATAGTGTTTGCTAAAAAGGAAAAATCTGCTGTCACAGAGCTTCCTCTACTAAAATTTAATGGCCTGTACCCACATTAATTCCCAGAAGGAATTGTGCAGTGTACTGATTCTCATATTTTAATGTATAATTACATATATAATTAATACTGAAATATTATTGGCTCAGTTAATATAAATAAACCACTCTACCTTGGATTTTATTTTAATTTGTTTCTTACCAGTGCTAAGGACCCTCAGTACATGCAAAGCAGGTTGGTTTGCAACTGATGAAACAAATATCTATTTTTATTATTATGTCTGACGGATGCAGAATGAACTTTCAGTAAAAAAGGTCAGCATTCAGACATGTCACCTTGCAGGTGGTGCTATTATGTTGATACTGCAGTTCGGTTTCTGGTTTCCTCTACGTCATCTTCAGTTTCACATGATAGTTCAGCACGGAGGTGAGCATGCTCAGTGGGGATGCTGAGCATGTACTCTAGCAAGCTGTTCCACATTTAAATGGATTCTCTAGAGTACTTGGAGTGTGGATTTATGCTTTAGGTTTGCACTGTAGCCAAAATCAGCAGTCCTGTCCTCCCCTGAACACCTGGCTACATCTTCCTGCCACGTCCATTCTTGGTGCTGGCACTTCGGATGGGAAGAAAGATTAGTTTCTGCGTGTCCCAAGACTTTTCCTTTTCAGGATTTTGCTTTTCAACTGGGTCAGCAGGCCAGTTTGCCACTGCACCTAACCCTGTGATGATCAGTACCCACACAAGAGAGCTGATGGCAGTGCATGGCAGGGAGGAAGCAGACTCAGAGCGGCTTAAACTGATGATGGAAACAAATCCGTAACGAAAGCTGCTATTCTGTGTTAGTTCTGGTTCTCCTTCCACCTATGTTACAGCCATCCTACCTTGAGTTCTAGCTGGATTTCCTGCTTGGAGTTGACTGCAAATTCTTCCCTCTCAGTAAGATCCAGCTTTGATGTAGGTTAGGCCACATTATGGAGCCAAACAGAGACTCCAGTTTTCATCTGATTAGATCTGTCTGGGGATTTACACTGAACCCTCAGCCTAAGGTTTCACTTCTTGCTTTTCATTCAAAAGAAGTACAAAACCTGAAACAAAAATTAGTCGAAGCCACAATAGTTCCCTTGCTATCTTTTTGCCTTTGGTAGCAAAGGCATAGAAACTCAGTCTCTGAGTGGTGCTGAACATTATGATCAGCTTAATTCAAGAGGCCTTTAGCAAACTTAGCAAGCCAAGGTATAGGTTGGGCCCAGAGCTGGCAAGGCTGCTATGGGTGTTGGATTTGGTGGTGAGAAGTTTGTGTTTTTAGGGATAACTTCTGCACTGGGGTTTGCTCTCCAGGTGCTGCTGTGTGTTTCTAAGGCACACTGGCTAGATGGCGCTGGGACACACTTGTGTCCTGGCAGGAATGGGGCTGGCTTAGGATGAAGTCAAAGGATTGTTTGAGGGTAAAAAAAACCACAATCGACATTGTTTTTCAGTGCAGACATGACTTCATGAGTATCCCATGCGGGGCTGAAAGGCAATCGCTGCTATTTGTTGTATCCTCCAAGCCCTTAGTTTTGGGACAAGGCACCTGTGATGTGCAGGATCACTCAAGGTGTCCGTGGTGGTGGGGTGGGAGTCTGTCAGCAAGTCTGGGCTGAATGTCGCTTAGAGGGGCACCTGGTGTGGAATGGCTCTGCTTCTCTTCTGCATGGGGAAGATAATGTGAGCAATATGTCTTTAATGAGACTGCTGTTTTCTTTGAAGAGCTGGGACGCATGATTTAGGGGAATTAGTAGACTTACCTCATTCCTGATATCCAGGATGTCTCATAAGCAAACTCTGAGCTCTGTGTTGTTTGCAGACTGAGAACTGAAATGGGAAATATCTCTTCTGTGGTTGCTTTTATGAGAAGAGCACTCTTAAGGTTTTCTCGCCAACTGAAGCTATACAAAGCTGCATTAACTGTGAACACACTTCACCTCTGTTCTGAGGGTGTTAGAAGATTGTACGTGTTTTGTATGACCTTTCATTGTCTGATGAAAGTCCCAATTCATCTGGTTTGAGCTCCAGCCCAGGTTATTTACGCTCACTCAGTGAGGCCCTGTGCAGGTTCTGAGTGCTCAAGCTGGTCTCCTTCATCAGACAGCACCATGTAAAGCAACCTGATTCATTCATGGCCCTATAAAACCATGCAAAATAGGAGAGGACCTCTAAGTAAGGTCTCGGTTTTATTGCTTGTCACCAGTCATCCCTTCTGGACATCCTTTCCTGACATGATGCTTGTCCCCAGATGTAGATGCGTTGGTTTCATGGCACTGCACAAAGAAGGGCATTTGTTTCCTCCCTGACAGCTGAGGGATGTCTGTAGCCTGCTTTGAGGCTCCCCTCTATGACTTACTTCTCTCCTGAAGGGTTTCCACTGGTAATTCACAATATTTTGTTCAAGGCCTATGACCAGCATTATTTTGTAGGTTTCTTCCACTCCCTGCGTCCTGTCCTGCTCTCTTCCAGCAGCTGTGAGCAGATAGCAGGGTTGCTCCAAACTCCCTCCACCAGAAGCTCTTCTTTATATCTATCCAACACCTCCAAGTTCCTCTGGGAAGACACACCTCTAAGCACGGATTAAATCAACATGTGAAGACCTCTGAGTCTTGGGCACTTGCCTCTCTCTGTTAGAAAGTTGGCTGGGGGAGGAACTGAAGGCAATCAATGAGCAGAACTGACTCTTGGTCTGTATCCAGGCCATGACAGCTCTGTCTTGTTTCAAAAGCCCTCTCCTACAAACAAGTAGTGGAGAGTCTCTAGGGCAAAAGATAGCATTTCTTTCATGGCTATTAATAGTTGCTTGGGATTTGAAATCCTGCAGCAATTAAGGGTCTTAATGCTAGACGCATAAGAGCGCTTACTGGCACCTGCCTCTCTCAGGAGCTGCGTGTCTTCAAAGGCTGAGTAAGCCAGACAGGAGAATAGCTAATTGGGCATGACTAGAAATAGCATGAAAGCTTAGTAAAGGAAATGGCATTCCTCGTGGGGATAGCCATGAGGCAGCATTGTGAAGGAAGTGGTTGAAAGCCATGAAAGTTGTGTTATGACAGGCTGAGTTGAGCAAAGCGCTGAGGCAGGGAATGGTCATGGACTGCTCACAGATGACCCCCAGGTCCAGTAGCTGGATGGAAAATCCTGGAGCTGCATGAAACCCTCACTTTTCAGTGGCCTAGCAAGACTGGCAAGCAGGGGATACGTTCTTCAGAGTTTGGGTACAGCTAAAGTTTATCACTAGGTGATCCATCTGGAGTCGTCAGCAGGGATTTCTGCTGCCTCTGCCTCAGTTCAGCCCACTCCCAGGCAGAAGGGTTAGGGTCAGTTGTTCACCTCTGCTGGCCTGCGCTCCTCCAGAACGCTGAGAGGCACAGGCTGCTGTGTATATGAAATTCTTAGTCTCTGAGGAAAAGGCACTGCCCAGACCAACCATTGCAGCTCTCCCACCCCCAGTTATCCCACAGCTTTGTTCCCACATTGTAGCAGTGAAGAGGAAACAGTGAGCTAGACCAAAGGCATTGCTGCTACTTAGTCACTTTGGCCACCAAACTCCTCCTTCCAGACTTTTGTGGAAAGGTGTATTTTTCTGTAAGTCTCAGTTTTTTGGTTCTCATCTGAGGGAAGTTCACAGGATGTGGGACCTGCCTTTTTGGATGGATGTGCTCTTTCTTTTATCTGCAGGTCAGAGATTGCTTCTAAAACCAGTAGGTATAATGAACCAGACAAGTTGTGGGTTTTTTATTAAAGAGGGAAGGGAATTTTACCAGAATAATTATACTTCGTGTTACACATGTATTTCCACCCTATATGAATTTTCTTGTTTTGAAATAAGCATGTCCAAACAGAGCTATACTGGTATTTTTAGCAGTATAATTATTAGTAAGTTCTGAGTGAAGACCAGCTTTTAGACACCAGGGTTACTTTGCAGGGTGAAAAACATTATTACAGACAACTATTATCTTCTGTTTGCAAGCAATCTTGTATAGACTTATTCTATCATTATTTTCACAGTACCACTTTTTCAGACTCTTCCAGAGTTATCTTTAATTATTTGAGGACCCAAGAACCTTTTTTCTTGCCTCTCCCTCACATCTGAAATACACAGCTTTCTTTTACAGGCTGAATTTTTTGACAATCACAAGTGCAAGCTGAAAATGTGACAGTTCTGAAAAGCAGTGCAGAATTTCATTACACACAAGGCACTTCAGACAGGATATACAACATGTAGCTGTCCCCACAAGCCCAGCAGCACTGCACTTAATAATTTAGGCTCAGCATTATTGTCAATATATTTTGCAGATGGCAACAGCTTATGCCATGTGAGAGGGAAGGGACATTTCCTAGCAGAGTGCCTTTATGTAAAAGCTTAATAGAGACACCTTTAAAAGGACTCTATCATTAATTAGAATCACAATCCCCCCCAGGATATTGATGCAGGCTGTGCTTGCAATGTGTGCAAAACCACAACTCTTGGAAATAGGTTTGGTGAAGCAAACGAGACACGCGAAATCCTGAAACTCTCCACCTGAGGAAAAATCAATGCTGCTTTCCTTAAAGCGCTTATGAACATCAGCACCCAGCAGTCAGGAAGCCTTATGGAAGGAAAGAGCAATAATTTAACAGATCATTATCTGTATTCCAGCATGGACAGAAGGTCAGTTTAGCTGGGCAGAGCATGCATGAGTTGGTGCCCAGCAGCGCCTGGCCAGGGTACATCTGCACAGTCGCGTTCCCCTGCCCAGGCTTAAGTGATCCTGAGACGGTCCCTGCTAATGCATCTAAATGGCTTAAGGAGCCCAGCAGCCCCCAGCCCTCTGGCAAGGCAGAGGTACCATATGACTGTCTGCATCTGACCACGTAGATGCTTCCTGTGGTATGGGACGGGCTGTGCTGGCATCTGCGTGCAGCACAGCCTGTGATGAATGCAGCCAGAAAAGACAAGCCAAGGATCCTTCTTTTTTAGAGGCAAAGGCTTGTACATTGTCTCACAGCTCTCTCATTTCCCATCCATCCCCCTTGGTCACTGTGGAGCCCTAAGCAGGAGTCTGGGCTGTACATCCAACTGGTTCCCAGTATGCGACCATATCGTCCTTGCCGTATTTTTAGTGAGAGAAGAGGCAGTTCATAGCAACCCCACAGGGTCAATAGTCTGATGCTAAAATTCTTGTGAAACAGAGATCTAAAAAAGTTTCAGTTACCCAAAATTCCCTGCTTTTTTTCCCAAATATATTCAATGGCCTCCGGCAAAGTTTGTTACTTCTCTCCAAAATCTACTTTCCAAAAGGGCAAAGGAAGATTTCCACTCCTCTAAAGAGCATCTACCAAAAGCCCACATTGAATAAAGGAGCTTTTTAAGGGAGTCAGTAGGAAACTGAGAAGAATAATTTAAATTTTACCCCATCCTGTGGCCCAAGTCCGGGCTGCTGGACTTTGCAACACTTGGAGGTCAGTACTGGTGCCATTTCTTTCAAGAGTCAAGCAAAAAACATTTCTTTCCAGCAGAATCCAGGAGACAGAACCTCAGTAACAAGCTGTTGCACACTGGGCTCTTCTCAAGAGGAGAGAGGCCTTTCTAGAACCCTGACTCATCTGCCCAAGAGCTGTCCTGACCATCAGACTAGAGCCTACTTTGTGGAAGAAGGGGGTGTGCAACACATGCTCTTGATCCATCTTGCTGGAGTTGGCCACACTGCATAAATTAATTCACCACTGAGCCAGAATTGTGTTTCTGCAGCCCAGTGGCCCAGACTTTAGGAGGGACAGAGGTGCCAGTTTCAGTGACTGCTTCAGACCCTTAGACAGGGCTGGGAGAAATGATGCTGTTGGAAAAAGGAATCAGATTTTAGCCCAAGTCTGTATTGTGAATTTTGGGGTTCTTGTATTTGGTCCAGTTGTGTATCTGCTGAAGTAGAGACAGGCTCAAAACAAAAGGCAAGAAGAGCTGTGAGGGGAGCCCACCACCTCAGCAATGGAAATGACAATAAACAATGGTTATTTCTTCCCTACAGGTTTTGCAGGATGTCCTAATTACCTTGACATTATTAGTGCGGAAGTTGTGCTCTATCCACCCACTAAGTACAGGAAACATGCCCAGTGTGTAATTCTGTCCTTCACCTCGCATGCCTCCGATGGGCTGAGTCTGAGAGGAAACTGAATAGCCTGGAAAGGTTAGCCAGAGACAGAGAGAAATTAACCCTTTCATTTTCACTCACTGCCCATTATTTTCTGAAAGTTGAGTTGGTGGGTGGAGCACAGGTGGTGACATAGAGAGGTTGTTTCCTTCCAGGTTTAGAGAAATTTGGAGTGTATTAGATCCACCAGTTTCACGGAATCACAAGGGGTGCTTGTTGTGCAACCTGCTTGTTTCAGATATGTTCAGTAAATGAGGGAAATTTATTATGGTTTATTTGTTACTGGTTATTTACTATCACGTCACTAAGGCTGAAATCAAGTTGGAAGTTCACCATGTCAGACTGGGAACAGACACTGCACAGAGCAAAGAGTTTGCAGTCTAATGCGTGATACATAACACACGAAAGAGGAAGAGCTACAGAATATGCAAATTTAAAAGAAATATTAAAAGTCAAAAGAGGCCTTGCCATTGGGGACTAATTATTTCCTCTCCATGCCCTGGTTGGAATGGGTATCCAGCAGAGCAGCAGCTCATGGAGCCTCTGGTTATTCTGAGTGGATGGGGACAAACCCACCTGTGGTTCTGTGTGTGAGATGCTCGGAGGTATTTGCACAGTAAAAGGGTAGTGCAGTCTGGGTAGCTGGTAAAAGAGCAGACACAAGTGCAGAAGGGACTATGGGGAGGCACAGGATAAGAACAGATGAATTCTGTTGGTGTGGATGTGATGTTTGAGTTTTGGAATTGGAAACAGTAGGAATATATTCATTAAGGCCAGAGAGGCTATGGAACAACAAGCAAGAAAACTGTAAGTTAAACACAAAGGTTGAGTTGCCTTGTGTGCATTTCAAATGTTGCTCTAATTCGTATCTATAGAACAACAAGGATTAAAAGGAGATAATCTCTTTACAATGGTTTAATTGGTACAGGTGAGTCAGTTAGCATCAGGATTGTATAAGTGTAGAAATAATTGTTTAAGTAAGTCATGGCAAAGGGATTGAAGGAAATGCTGGAGAACACAGCAAGATGTACTCATAGAAATGTTTATTCTCTATTATAGCCACTTGGAATGAGGTAAAGAGCAGAATAACATTAAAGTCAGAATAACATTGCACTGTGTTATTTGCACACTGAGTACAGGAACACAGAGTCTCTGCACAAGAAGAAAAGAATTGGCTACATCTATATTAACAGAGTGAAAAAGAGCTTTGCCTTTCACTGTTCATCTTTGATTGTCCATGAAGGAAAGAACAGGTTTATAAATTTTGTGCATATATCTATGAAGTGTCATTGAAGTGCTCTGAAGACTCTCATCTGTGAGGGGTCTGCAAGGGCAGGGATGCTTTTCATGGTCCCTTTTGAAGACTCCCATAGGAGGGACTTTCTATGCAGGACACTTGGCTTTTGGTCTCATTTGTTCTGTGTGTTTCTCCATCAGACATAAAAATCATTCTGCTTGAAATTACCCATCTGCTTGCTGTGATTCAGGACAAAGCTACCAAAAAATCAAGATAGATTCTTCTCTTCTCCCTACACATTGCTGTGTACTTGAAAACTACAGTCAGCTCTGAAAGCAGATTTTTACATTTAAACACTTCCCTGAAATATTTGCTGTAGGAAAGTAGGAAATGAGGGAGGGGGAAAATGCAAAATTTCCAAAAGAGTTTGAATCCTGAGAAATTCCGATCTGAAAGTGTTATGATTGAGTTTTTAGCTGCTTAGAGCTTTTCTCAGGAGCAATTTCACAAAACTAGACACTAGGTTTACATGAAATGCTCACTGTGAACCATGATTTGGATGACTCCTCATGTTATGCTTTGTCGGTGGCTTCTTTGTTTATTTGTTTCTTAAGGGGAAAAAAAAGAATTTTTTCTTTATCCCAGTTGAAAAGATTAATGTTGGGAAATTAAGAACTTGATAGAAAAAGTGTAACATTTCTGAGCTTACTGAATTCCTCTGTTATGTTTTCCATACCTCTGCTGATAATGCAAGTAAGGATGCTTAGAAAGGGGGTAGAAGGGGACAGCTTGGTTGTATTTCTCTTCTCCAACTTTTAAAAATATCCCAGTATTGTTTTGAGAAATCTGCAGACTAAGCACCTTCAGATGATTCAGCTGACAAATTTATTTCCGTTTTCAAACTTGTTACTATGACAGGAAAAAATTCAATTTTCTGGTTGCAAACTTCTTTTAAGGACAACTGACTCTTGCTTATTTTGTAACATTTGTATTTGCATTTGAGATCAATTGCTCCTGTCATCAGGTGGCTTGCACAACAGGCTGCCTTCTGCCAGTTCCTTTTACTGATTTGACAGAAGGATGCTGCACATAGCTGCAGAGGGTCCTGGAGAAGCACAGGTCACATTTGTTTTCCTACTTTTCCCTTCCAACAAAATGGGGATCACAGGAATGAGTGCCAAGGAAGTGGTGTGAGGAGGTGACACGGCAGCTTCTTGATGGCACTGTATGAGTGCCCTGGGATTATCCTCTAATTGCTGCCTCTGGGCTGGAGGAAGATGATGTGGTGCAGGAACAGGGGTATGAAGGAGGAATGCAGGAGGTTTTGAAGGCTGATAATGCCTTCCATGAAGCCTGGAGAACAAGAGTAATAGGTTTCAACCAGAGACTAGGGAAATAGTATTTTAAAGCCAAGCAAACAACTGACTGACCCAGGAAGGATAATTGGCAAAGCTGAGCAAGAGCAAGGTGCACTAAGGCCCAGCTTGCACTGTGCTTTGATAGAGACTGGCTTAAATTTCTCCACTTCACTGTGTTTTTGTTCTCTGGTCTTGGTCCTATGTATTGTGGGGCCTGTTTGAGCTGCCAGATCTGAACACAATCTAGTTAGGACACTTCAGCACAGATCCAATTAAATTCCCTACTTCCCCCTCCCATGACCCTTGCTGTGACATTTACAGCATTGAAGTAAATTGTTATTTTGAGCTGCTTCTGTATTTCCCTGGAACCCAGCAAGGGGAAGGAGCCTCTTTATGCTGGCAGCAGGGGAGTTAACTTTCCAGTAAAGCCACAGAAAGTCAAATAAGTCCAAATCGTTATTAGTCACCTCAGGATCAGATCAGCCAGTGGCCATTTCGGGAATCCACAAGGGATTTTTTTCCGACTCTCTCTCCCCTCCAGTGGTTGTCACAACCTGCTTGAAGCCCACTGGTAGCTGTGCATAGTCTGGGCTCAGCACTGGCTCCTCAGAGCCTGACATGTAAACAAGAACTACAAGATTTCACTAATTCCTTACAAGAACTAGATCAGCCCATCCCTCTTCATAGCTACCAAGTGCTTGAAAAGATTGGAAAAAAACAAATCAAGCCTTGACATATGTGTTGATTTATTTACTAGCAATTTACTTCCCAGGAAGAGCACTTAACAGGCATGCAGAAAGACTGTGGCACTTCTAGTTGGGGGTGAGATTCTCCATTGCTGGATTTTATCTCCTCTTTTTGCCATGGCCTCACCCTGGGGAACCTCTGAAGGCCCAGATTCTGCAAAAGGTGGAGAATCCTGTTAAATCAGCACTTGTGTAAAAGCCTGGCCTGGGCATCATGCAGGGTTGGGGGTACATGGCAGTGATAAAGCTGTTTTCCCTCTCCACCTTGGGGACTGGACAGCAGAGCACCTGGTCCAACAGTGGACTGATGGGTGTGGGGGCTGTGCTGTTTCAAGCTGCTTTGGGTTTAACCGAGCCCTGTAGAAACAGAAGCCATTTCCTCCCATCAAACTGTGGTCTCTCACCTGACACTTGACCTCTGTGGTGATGAACTGCCCAGGTCTCCTGCAGCCAGGCTGTCACCTTGGCCAGTCTGCCTACTTATGGCCTTCATCTACAAGTGGACAGATGATAGTGGTGTTAACTACATGCTCTTAATTTTCTCATATTAATCAATTCCTGCCTCCTCCCACAGCAGCTTTTCCTTTGTCGTCATCACATTCCCCACTCACTGTCCAGCCTAGTCCCAGCCCTCTGTTTATCAATATTCTGCTATTATTAGCTGGCCCAGAAATGCATGTTATAGCACTGGTACCAAGAGAGCTGCAGGGTGCATTTTTCTGTTTTATTGACGTCCTTCTCCTCTCTGCTGTGAAAATATCACCTTCCTATTCTCTGGCACTTTCAGTCTGTAATGTTAGCAAGGCAGAAACATCTTTCACCCTGTTTTTGACCAGTTCCCTTTCCCTGCCATTAGGAGAGATGGTGATGGCTTAACAAGGAGTGTGATGGAAGCAGAAGTGGGTTCTCACACCTGGGATATGGTGTCTGGGGTAGATGGACTTGAATCAGGCTGAGCTGGCCACGGAGTGCACTGGCCCCAAAGCTGACAACTAGAAATAACTGTGTTTGTTCTTGCAGAGCTTCTTATGCTAACTGCCCTAATGGTGAGCTAATCCCACTGGGCTCAGGAATGTGAAGAAGAACTGAGAAACCTTTATTACTTTGTTGCAGACGTAGGTATTTTCAGTAGTAGTTGTACTTCTTTTCTCATAAAAGACACATATAATAACGTAACCAGCTCTCTTACTAGTGGTATTGAGGACAGCTGAGATCAGAATAATTATTTTTAAGTAGAACATATGGTCGCTTTTTATGTCTAACCATGGTTCCATTGCTGCTTCTGAATTTTACTCTTGACTTCTCACACAGTTTGGGCTAGCAGTGCTGGGGCTGTTGTTTAGGCAGGTTAATTGTTAAAATCTGCCCTTCCAGACTTATCTAGCTGGAAATGTTACTCTCATGCATGAGCTTGGCTGCTGGGAGCAGGGCTGGAGGCTGAGATTTCACTGCCTGTACAGGCATTACCAACCCTGTTGTTTTGATTTTTTTTTTCTTATGCTTTTCTAATCCTATTCTCTTCTAAACTACACCTATGGGAAAAATATTTACACGTGGGGCTTTTCTCAGTTAAGGGTGTTTTTCAGAGCTGGTCATATCTCTGGTAATACCTCTTCTTCAACTGAAAAGGAGAAAATTTCTTTTCAAATGAAAAGTCCACAGGATGTAGTTCCAGAAAGAGGCTTGTCAAGCTTCACACACTTTAAAAAGTGTTTCTCAGCAAGATATAAATCTTTCTTCCTTGTTGCTGTTAGACTCCTGCCATAGCCAGATGGCACACAGACACTTGGATCCAGTGTTAATCTGTTTTCCCCTGTGCCAGCATTAGTCCTGTGGCTGTGGGGACACAGGGTACCACTGCAGGGAAGGCTGAAGGAGAGTGCCAGGGAGAGGGCAGGGACTGCCTGTCTTGTTCAGATATCTGCAATTTCAAGTGACCGTTCCCTCCACACAGCCTAGAGGTGTGTGGCTCTTGTCATAGTGCAAGGCATTTTAGCAGCTACCCGTCACCAGACAGAAAATCTTTTTTCCCCCCACAATCCTGGTCTTTGCCACCTTCTCCCACCATTTACAACAGCTCCTCAAATGGTGCTCCTGGAATGCTTTGAATGAGCTGGTTAAATTATTATGCTAGAAAATATCTTCTCATCCCTTTTCATAAATTTTATTTTATTTCACATTTTTCTGAGCTTACAGGGCTAGCAAGCTGGATCAGCTAGAGCATATGGCTGGGCACTGAGAAAGGAGCAGAATCTGTTTCGTTTGGGCTCACCCCACACTGTGGGGCCCCACATGACACTTGTCCCCATGTCTTGGGTGGCAGGTGATGCTACTGCAAGGCTGTGGTTCCCTGCATGAATCAAGCAACAACTCACTCAGGTAAGTGTCCCACCAGGGCTTAGTTCTGCTTTGCAGATCCTCTCTGACAGAAAGGAGTAAGCATAGTGTGTGCTGGTGTCTGCTTCTCCAAGTGTGGGGTCTGTGGTCCCCAGAGAGCTCATGGACATACATTGGCCAGTGCTCTGCTCCTTGGAGAGCTCATGCTGGCCAGTACTCTGCTCTCCAAGAACCTGTTGACACCGCCTTTGGTCATGGTCATGAATAAGCACTGGCTGTGACATTGGCACCTTTCCTGTAGACCTCCAAGACTCACAATGACACCAAATTAATGCCACTGTTCTCAGATGCACGTGTTCCACTCATCTCACATCCCTCTGACGTCCATTTTGGCAACTCTCTGGGCACATGTGGCTTCTGCAGTCCTCTGGCCTCTTTCTTTTGTCTCAGTGTAGCCTCAGGATGGGGAGGTGAGCACACTGTGCAGCTGTGTGATACTCTGCTGGTGCAGCATCCTCCAAATCATGCATGACAGGAATGGAAAGCTGTCAGTTGATAACTGCCTGGAGGAACAGGTCTTACCGAGCCAGCTGACTGTGCAGCTGGAAGAGGTTAAAAATTAGCCCTGCAATAATATGTGTGAGTAATTGACTTTCTGCTGGTTTTGTAAGTAGTGCTGTTGTCATCTCAAGCCACCTGAAGTGGGAAAGGGCAGGGGGAGAAGGAGGAATGGGGTGGGGATGGGCAGAAACTGGAAATATTGGTGCTTACTATATCAAACAAAGAAAGCCTTTCATTTTTGTAAGGGGAGAGATGCTTTGGTCATGCTCCTCTTCATATCTCTCTTGAGAGGGTTTTACGTACATTTTCCTCCATTACACCAAAGATATACTTGCCCACTTAATTTACAGTGCCAAGAATGTTGAGTCTTCTCTTTATCATTCATGCACTGAACTTCCTCAAAGGACACAGACATGAAGAGGGGACTCTTTTGAACATCCCTGCCATGAAGGGGCCAGGTGACTTCTTATTTCAAAAACGCTTAACATAGTGAGGCATTTTTAGCAAAACCCTCAGAGATGTAACACAAAAATCAGCTGCCCCACCAAGCTTCGATTTTACTGCACAGTTAACCTGCCCCCATCTCAAGCAGACACCTGCCCATATTTCTGTGACCTTGATGATGCTGTGCTGATCTCTGTGTGTCTGGCCACAGAGCCAGACTTCTCTGGTGCTCAGAGGCTGTGTGATTATTTTGCAGCCACTTGGCTGCCACAGAGGAGCTACAGGAGGTGCATTGGAGAATCACTAGAATTTAAATCTTATTTATTTCATTTTCCTGTGTGCATTCACAGGGCAAAACAGGTAAGGTCCAGTTCAAGGTTCTGTACCCTACAGCCAGCTACATGATCTGGTCTGGACTGGGAGCACACTCTGGCCTGTCAGAAGTTTCTCTTCTGTGTATGCCAAGAGCCACTGATTTTAATTTGAGCCAGAACATGAGTTAACTGTGCAGTGGAGAAATATCCCCTGATATTTCTCAGGATATCATCATAAATCTACAGTTGTGGGAAACAGGGTGGTAAGACTTGAATTTCTGGTGTTAAAATTGGAGAGGAATAATATTGCAGGTTTGGTTTTGTTCGGGTTTTTTTAATTCGTCAAAAAGAAGTCACCTTGAAGGTCACCTTTTAAGAATTCCTTGGCTGTTCCTGACCAGATGGTATGTGAGAAGCAATACTGTTTTCTGTGAAAACAGCTCAGTAGAAAAGGGAGAGAGAAGAGAAGAGAAGAGAAGAGAAGAGAAGAGAAGAGAAGAGAAGAGAAGAGAAGAGAAGAGAAGAGAAGAATAAATACAAGTACCTGTGCTGAAAGACCTGATTACTCTGGACCAAGCACAAAATCTATTACGGAGGTATTAATTGCTGTGCTGTTTATGCAGTCACACATTACACCCGTTGTTTCCTGTAGGAGTCAAATACCAGTAGTGTTTTCCATCCCAAACTGGATATGATGCTAAAATACCAGGAATTTGCAAGGAACAGGCCTGAGCTGTGTTAAACCAATGACTTAACATGACTTAGAAAGAAAAAAGCCACCCAGGAAAACCAGATTATGAGATTTGCCACCATTCAATTAAAAAGTCATCCTTTCCTGTTCCATGAGCACTGGGCTTTTCAAGTTCACCAGTCTTTCCTGGGACAAGTGACTCATGAACCTGATAGGAAAACGCACCTGTTTTTAGCCAGAGGTTAAAGCAGCTCTCCAGTTACCAGAGTAAACAAAGGGTTTATTTCTGTCCTTAGCAGTTACCCTGCAAAGTCCAGGAACACAGGAAGGCTGGCAGAAGCAATTAGGTTTGAGCCAAGTTTGCTGAAGTCAGTAGAAGGTTTGTGATGTCTATGGTAAGGTGCTCATAGATGCCAGTGGGATTTGGCCCATGTCTTTTGCTAGAGGGGAAATGGGAAAAAAGTTGGTGCAGTGATTGTGCCAGCATCCAAGGACTCCAGGGAGTTGGAAGGTGTCTGCCAGAGTGCAGGATATGTATTCCCTTCTCTGGCCCAGAGTTGTCTGTCTGTATTCTTGGCAAAAGAGCAGCTGTCATCACAGAGATGTGATGGGTATAGACACATTCAAGACTGATCAGACACTGCAGTAATGGCAACCACTCAAGTGGCTAAAATATTTGGAAATCAGAGTGTTGGATATATTGGCATCATGGAAGCTGAAAGGTTCTATGAGCCAGGAGTCACTTATTAATCCCAGAGTGAGAAATGGGATGTGTTTGATCTCCACTGTGGAGATCATTGAAAAATGCAAATACAACATTAGCTTATTTCAGGTCAGCACTCAAGATGGTATAAAGACAAGATGGATTTTAGCCTTCATTTAACTGGATTTAATTGCATATGTGAGCTTCAAAGTGCCTAAGGCTTGCTTAATGGATGGTGACCTAAGGTCTGATTGAAAAGGCAACAACACCCTAAACCCTAAGCTTGTTTGTTAGACCATATGGCATGACTGGACCATGTGGTGTTTCAGAAAGACATGCTAGGAATAAAGCACCCAGTGCATCCAAAGCATTTGCCAAGATGTCTACCTTTACTCAGAAGAATGTGAACAGTGATCTTGCCTGTCCTCCATAGCAGCGTGGCTCAGGAGCTTGGTAGGATGGAAAGGAGACAGTGTTTCTAACCACACCTCCCTGAAAAGTCTGCAGTGCCCTGAGACAGAGCATGTTGACACTTGGAAAAGAAATCAACCACTTGACTTCTATGTTTGGGAGATCCATGTGGCTAGGAAATTCCAAATAACCAAATTTCAGGAAAAGAGGCAATTATCAAAGGCCATTACCTTAATTTAATTTATTTTTTATTTAGTGTTGACATGTCAGATATTGTGACAGTCATCTATTTGTATATCTGGCTGTGATTGATTTCAGAGGTCTGGATATTCTTGGGTCTGGATAAAGTATGAAATCTCTTTTTCCTGTGGATAGCACAACATGACTTTGTGTCAGCTCTGTAAAGGATACCAGCCCTTAGTAGCCTCCAGGAATCACCTGACTGAGATCCATCTGCTTTGTCTCTGAACCACACGGCTCAGAAATGTCACATCCACATCCTCCTTGCCTGCTGAGTGCCCCCCAGACACAGCGTGGTGAGGACACTTGACGGGTTGTGCTGGCTCTGTGCTCAGCATGGTGAGATCTGCTGCCTGTTGTGTGCAGCAGTGCACCCATCTATGGCTGGGGAACAGTCCTGGTGCCTCCAATGCCTGACCATTTTCTGGCAAGGAGACTCAGTCCAAGGTCCATTGATGTTGTGTGCTGGGCTAAGATCCCAGCTGGTGGTTTTGCTCTCCACACCCCTTGATCTTGGAAGACCCTTATCAGACTCCTCTCTGGGAAAGTTGGTAGTTCATAACACTGATGTGGGGAGTCTCTGGAATCCCAGGCTGTGTGCAGTATGGCCCTTACCCTCAGTGACTTCCTTGGATCTGCCTTCAGTGCCTGAGCCATGGGATCAGGGAAGGACCAGCACTAACACAAGGAATGGGGCAAGAGATCCTGACCAAGTCACAGTGGCATCAGCCTGGTCCGGCTGAAGGTGTCATGAAACTGCCCTTCAAGACTGGTCCTCCTCAAAAAGTAATTCAGCACGGGAGTTCCAGAGGGAGCAACTACACGACAAATTTAATTTGATTTTCTATAATGTCCTCTCTCTTATGTGCTCCTATTCATCCATGGACCCCATGAACTCTCTGTCAGCCTCCTGCTTCTGCTGTACTTGAAAATGTCCTATCATTCCATTTTATGCCTTTAGCAAGCTGCTTTTCATTTTCTTGTACTTTATGTTTCTTTCACATCGACTTTGTCAGACTGTGCCGTTTTGCGTCTTCCTTAACTCCCTTAATCTTTTAAAGAAATTATTTTGATATCTCAGAAGTGTTAAATGGTTTAGTCATGTTGGCTTACTTTTTCTTTTCGCTTTGAATATTTTTTATTTGATGAGGAGTCTGCTGTATAGTGTCTTTAAACAATCTGATGTCATCTAAAAGCACTTTACTGGTTTTAGCTACTGATTTCAATGAATTTCATTACTTCTATGTGATTTTCCCTTTTAAAGCCAAACATTTAGCTTGCTATTCAATCTGTGTACTTCTTCTGAGGACTTGAGTCACTTTTATCTTTCTCTCTCTGGCATGAACTGTTCTGACATTTATACTGTTTAAACCTGGTATAATAGTATTTTACTAATTAGTTTTTTCTCGAAAGTTTCCCAGATGCGTAGATTGCCAATATCCTTATTTGAATTCTGGCATTCTAGTTCATCTTCCCTTATTTTCAGATCACTGCTATTTATACCAAAATTATTTTGAAGGTGGTTGTGGACTAGCTCCTATTTTTGTGTGCTTTGTGTGTGCACATGCATCTTTCTTTATTAGGGCTTCATTTACAGAGACCTGTTTTTTCTGTTTCCACTTATCTCCATCACCTTCTGTCCTATTCCTTTTCTTAACAGAGAGGTTTGAGAGCTTCACCAAACTATGCATTCTTCCACACCTCTCCCTTACCCTGTCCTTAATTTAAAACTCCTTTTTAACTCTGACTCCATTGAGTCCCAGCTCCTTCCTGTCTTGCTTATATAGGTCTCATTTTTTTCTACATATGTTTCACTTTTCTATACAACTTTCCCCTTTTCTAATAAACCCAGCAATGTCTATAACAGTAGCCTTGCAAGCTTCAAAGGTTTATTTTGTATACATTCAGCTATTTAATATCACTTATCATTCATCTCCAGGTTTTGAAGTGCTCTCCCATGCTGCTCACTTGTGCTCTTCCCCTTGCCACAGTTAATAGCACAGTCATGCTGGAAAATTACACCCAACCAATATGAGGAAATGCTCCCTGCTGCCTTTGTAAATCCCTGGTGCCACCAGCAAGAGTGGAGGAGGAGGCAGAGGAGGAGGAGGTGGAGGAGGAGGCATTCCAAGCATATGGATTCTCAGGCAAGGGAAATGAAGCTGAGTACGTCACACATGCTGCTTATCGTGGTCACACTCGCTCATGGTGAAATCTTTCCCACTCAGCAACGGCTGGGAATATCACCATTTGCTGTTCCAGTGGGAATTTTGTGCTCCTTGGAGATTTCACCCTCATGCTGCATTTTCACAGTACCTCAGGCAATCGAGCAGCCCCTTCCCTCTGCCCCAGCTGTGCTGCTCTTCATGTCCCTCCTTGGTGCAGGCACAGGTACTCCCTGGCCCATGAACAGCAAGGAACAAGGTATCACCCCAGCCTCTCTGTGTTGTTAAACTGCAGCTCTTCCACACCGTGTGAGGTGGGCTCTGCAGCACAGACAGGCTTTGTGCTTACAGCATTCTCCCGTCCTTTAGAGTTTCCTGTTGTAATGCACGGGACTGATCAAAACTGGGATGCACTGTCTCAGTGAGCAGGACAAACACAGGATGAGGGACAGGGATGTGATATGCACTCAAGGAGAACAAGTGTGATGCCTCTCCTGTTTCCCTCTCTAGGTGCTTCCCAAGGCTCACACCATGCCGACTTCCCTCTGATCCATGACCACAACGCTGTGCGTCAGACGTCACCCCAGAGCAGCACAGCTCTTTCCCAGGAGATAAGTGAGGGGTTTTTTTGCCTACACAACAGCTCTCCTGAGCTTTCCCATGCTGGGAGGGAAGGTGGGAGGGAGGAGATCCGGCTTCCTCCCTGTCCAAGCGCCAGCCCCATGGGCCTGCCATAGCACTGCTGGGAATATCCAGGGGCATTATGCAATTTGCAGAGGCGGTTTTTCATGCAGCCTGGCAAGGCAGTGTCTGATAATGGCTCTCCCTTTGTGTGTAGCACACAATCAAGCTCATGATCTTCTCTCCAGTGCAGGCAGCCCACGGTGTTATGTCCTGTACTGCTGTGATGACGAGAACAGGGCTGTGCACAGGACAGGGAGCCCTGCAGCGCTTTCATCAGTGAATCACTGCTCCAAATGCTCATTAGGCACAAATCATTAATGGTCTAAAAGGACTGGAATAATTTAGCTCGGCTCCGGTGAAAGTGCAGATTGTCTCTTTTTCAGGAGGCATGGGAAACCTTCTTAAATCTGTTTTTAAACTTTGAATTTGGCTTCTGAGTAATGCCACTGATTTCATTTTTCAAAGGTCACGGGAGAATTCTCTTCTGCTATCTCCAAAGGGCATGACAAATGTTCCTGTAACAAAGTAATGAATTGTTCAACACAGTGCTCTTAGCAATTACCTTGCCATAAAGGTATTTGCAGCAGGTACAGTAAGATAAACCAGTTTGTTTCCTATTGTTTTTCAAAGGGGAAAAAATTGGGGTAAGGCTGTAGCCATTTGGTGGTGAGTTTGAGGGATAAATATAATTTAATGTACTTGCTGAATGTTTTAGTGGGTCATAAAAGATCCTTTAATAGATTTAAAAGTCTATTTATAGACTATCCCTTTTAGAGGTTGGAAAATGTATTCACTTCTGTATTCTATGTAGCTATTTAAATTACATCCAAATCTAAAGTTGTCCATAAGTTTAATTTAGCACCTTTTCTGAATGCTTCCTCTCATGTAGTCTTTATTTACAGGATCCTGTTTTGTTTTCCCCAGTATCATTCTGCCTCCTGCATGAGAGCTCTTTCACATTTTGGACTCAAATTCCCTTGTAACAGAGCGTAAAGGAGTCAGCCACGCAAGAAATTAGAAGCAAAGACTGCAGTATGTTACTGAATGCAAATCTGGGTTTGTTGGGCAGGAGGGAAACCAGCCCTGCACCAGCAGCAGCAGCATGCTGGCCTGTGGGTTAGAAGTGTCACTGCAAATCTGGTTAGACAAGTGTGCGCCTGCCTCCCTGACCTCTTCCACTTGGCAGTCTTTTCTCTGCATTTTTGTCTGAGAGGCTGATGTGGGAGTGAACAATGAGAACCAAACTGCCCCTCCAGCCTCACGCTGGGCCCAGTACATCCCAGTGCACATGCATTGGCTGATTGGCTGGGTGGGAGCAAAGAGAGATTTCATAGCTCTGGCATGTGGGTAAGTAGAGCCCGGTGCAATCAGCCAAGTGCTTTTTCACCAGCATGAAATAAGAACGAGACCAGGAAGAAGCAGCCACATTTGATGTAAAAGCTGTCTGTGGCTTTGTAATGGGCAGATGCTCATATCTACTTTTGCTGCAGAAGAGGAAGCAGAGTAACAGCTCTCTGGAATGAGTATCCTAGGAAAACATCTATTTTCTTGGGGCTGGGGGCTGACGTGTAGCCCCTGGCTGGAGACAGGACATCCATGCTGGATTTCCAGTTTCTGTTTGGAAGTCTGGGTGGCCTTTGCTGCTCCAGCTATGCCTGTGCAAACAGAGCTCCCCACCATGAGCTTTGGTTCACACACCACTAGTAAAAAGGAAGATGTTGTAGTCAAAGCATGAAGAAATAGGTACAAAGGAGAAAAGTGTCTGTATCTCTGCCACCAAGTTCTCCTGCACATTCTCAGGTTAATATGCAGAGTCTAGTCCCACAGGGCACTTTTTCTCCTACCTGTTTCCTCATGTTGTGTCTGGGCTTTGCAATGACTGTCACGTAGGGTAAACCATGACATCTTTGTGTTACGTGCATTTGTGTCCAGCCTCGAAACGTTATTTCATTCCCTGAGGTGAGTGCTGTTATCAAGAGAATGAAGTGTCCCAGTCCCCTGGTAATTATTCATTAGGTAAGATTTAATGTGTGTGTGCATGGCTGGCAGCTATCAGTGGATCCCAGAGGAGAGGTCTGTGAGCCAAGCTTAAGTCAGCTTTAGGGTAGGGAGGGGTGAGTAACTGGAGTAAAAATAACAGAACTAGAAGATCAGGAGCAATCTGCCCAAAACTTAACCCAAAACCTTTTCTTTACATCTCAAGGCCAAACTTGCCATTCAGATCAGAAGGCTGGGAAGACTCAGGGGGTATTTGCACCCACATCTAGAACAAATCACAGATCTGCACTGAGGGAAGGCAATGTTTGGGATCACAAACTTGTGAATGTTTGTTCTACCCATACCTTCTGAGGTCTGAAAAATGCTTTAACTTCTTGCCTTTTTTCATACTCTTGTTCCCTGTTCGACAGCAAGATTCCTGTTTTCCTGTTCAGGAGACTGCCTTTGCAATATTTACTGCCTGAATAAGAATTGTTTTCAGCCTTAGTTGCATGAGTTTTGCATGGGGAGTATCTGTAAGTGGATATAGGCACAATCTAAGGAACAGCATGCAAAAACACAGTGGACATTATACCAAAGAAATCAAGTAAGTGGAAAGATATTAATTGGCTGGCAGTTAAGAGCGGGGGATTGAGGAGACACACAGACCTCAGACAAAACCCTGTTCTTCTGGGTGAACTTCCAGAGGTGAGCCCCATGACTGGACTGGTTGATGTAGGAACTTGACACTGATGGGATAGACTGGACTTCAAGGCTTATTTAATGTTAGCCCAGTCCAGTCCAGGTGCTTGGGAGTTGTGGGGAGCAAACCTTTTCTTGCACGCTCCAGCAGTGAGGACGTACCAAAGGGAAGAGCACTGGTGACATTACAGCTCTTGGAGCTCTGGAAATTCTGCCTGTTTGGCTTTTCTTTTCCACCATCTTCCATTCTATCTGTCTGTTATTCACCCACAAAATTACGTAATGTATCACCAGCTAGAACTGCATCTGCCTGCTTAATGGATGGCATTATCTAGGGAGGGAAACAGAGAGGGCAAAAGCTTTTATGTGTCAATAGCACTGCTGAGATGTTCATGTGCATTACAGGAGAAGGAAAGGGTGTAACACGTCTCTCCTAATTTATAGCCCGATGGGCTGAAGGAGTCAAGGTGTAATGAAGGTCATCATAGCTGGGAATGGGGTGGAGGCAGTGGAAGTTACTCTCTAATATAAGAGCAATTAATTCTCCAACAAAGTCCCTCTCTCATGCAGCAGAACAGAGTGAGGTAGTCCTCTCTATATTTAAAAGTACTCCCACAGCTTTGATCTTTTCCATTTTCTGGAAATGTAAGCTTGCAAAGAGGGTCTGGCCTCATCTGGGATGATGTATTGGGCCATGTGGTGCTGGCCTTGCAGAGCAGCGTGGGCATGCCTGCTGTTCCCTGTACTGCGTCATTCTGGAAAGATCTCCAAACACTCTGGTTCCTGCAGCACAGGCAACATGCTGCTGCAACGCCCAGGTACCCTGCCTGCCTGGAAATGCCATGACATCACTTCTCATAACAGTGGGTTTTGTCCACTTTCAATCACACTGATGATATTTAGCTATGAATGAAAATGAAAAAGCAAATGAGAGGGAATAAAGTCTCCTACCAAAACTCCCTCTCCAAGGACCTTAATATGTGGAAGTATATGACCATACGGACTTGAAAGCTACCCTTTAGCCCAGCACAGTCTTCAGTGTCAGATATATCCCATTCTAATCAGTGTATTATGGCAACCAAATGTGTTTTTTTTCTTTTTATTGGTTGTTAAAATAAACACTTGTTTTGAGCTCAGGACAGAGCTGTGTTGGCACCAGGTATCAGGCCCAGTCTCAGTAGAGCTCGAGGCAGATATGTACTGATTGAACCATATGGTGGGGGGTTTTGTGCTGCCTGTGCTGGCAGGAGACCAGAATGTTCTTTGGGTTCCCCCACACATAAAAATCCATGAAGTTTTGCAGCTGCAGTTTAATTTTGTTTCGCTATCTGACTAACCTTCTTCTTATTTGATTTTCTTTTATTTCCTCTATATGCTTCCCGCACAGAAAGTCAAAGATTCCAAGTTGCATTTTGAACAAGTTTAAGATTAACTTCTCCATTTATGTGAGGTGACCCTGGGTTTTGGTAATAAAATGTGCTGGGATTGTGGGTAGAGGGAAAAAGAAGATTCCTCAGTGGGGGTGAGTGCTGATGACTTTAACAAACTCATGTTGTAATATGCTGTTCTGCTGACTTTTGCCTTGTTTAATTACCTTCTGAATCCCAAGAAGCTGAACCACGCTTCACCAGCTCATTATGTCCCCCGGGTTTGCTCTCCCCAGCAAATAGGTGCTTTCCCTGCAGTCTCTGGAGGCTTTTTGTTGCTGTTCTTATACAGCAAATGTGCTTGTTTTGTGCATTGATGTTTGTGTTTTCCGCTCTGCTTGTATTTTCCAATTCCTTGGAGCACTGAGGATGCTGCTGAATTGTCAGAATCATGGTAGGATGCTGACTTGAGATTACTGTCAATGGCCTCATTATGTTAACAAGGATATTTTAAGAAATACAAAAGATGTGGCATTTACTTTCTTGGGAGAGGGAGGGGGAGAGAGAGAGAGAGAATGTGTGTGTATATGAATGGACTTACACTGCAAGTCCCCCCACTCTTCAGCTGGAAATGACTGCCAGCCTCTCTGCACATTGTAATCAGAGAAACGATGGCTTCTGATTTGTATTTTGGGGCTGCTCGCAGTGTGCTTGGCTCACCCGTGCGTGCAAGGCAATTACTCTTCCTCCTGAAGAGCTCCTCACCTCTGTCGTGGGACGTCTGAAATAGGCACAGCCTTCACAGACACAGCAGTGGCACATGCAGCTTCACAGCATCTTCGTGCAGTTGTAAACCAGAGCTGCTGTGGTCTCGTTCCCTCCTTCGAGCCAGCACTAGCATTGTTGTGGCTGGAAAATTAGTCATTCCGGGAAACTGAGCTGGGAGAGAAGTAATGCTGTGAGGAAAAAAGTAGTTAATTCCCTGTCCACTTCCCTTCTGGAGGAAGGACTAAGGAGGGGCTGGCACCTTAGTCTGCTCTGCTCCCTCCAGAAATTCTTGAGGAAGAATATCAAAGAGGAGGATATTGACCGCAAATCTTCTGTCTTTAATGAAATGGAGACTTGTGCACAGCCCGTATCTCTGAATCAGAGGGAGCAAGCTCGTTCCCTTCCTCCCTGTTGTCAGGCCATCAGAAGGTAGTTGGCATATCCCTCATCAAAGGAAATGTGGTCCTTCCCTTAAGCTTGTCTGCTCAGTGGTGTTCTGTAAACACAGATCAATAAGGTGTCGAAAATCCTATCCTATTACCAGTATTCAACAGCAAATGAAACACCCTTAAGCTTAGCATATTATCATTTCATGAATTTACAATTAAAGACCTAGATAAGATTAATTACTTCCAAGGTGACTCTTTACAATTGTGTCTTTATAATGGAGTTTGTAACCAGCCCACTGTGGCTTTGTCACCAGGAGAAATCACAGACAATTTAACAGTTGGATAGAAAAGGTTTATTTAACAGGCCTTTTGCTCCTTCCCTTATAGTTCCCTTAAGAAAAAAAAAAAAAATCCCTAGGAAAAAGCACATCCAACACCGATAGTGAACTTGATAAAGAACTGTCTACAACTGAGGGTTTTACTTTATTTCTGTTGCTCCAACTATAATTATTTTAGGCATCATGCTCTTCCAAAGCCTCTGAGTAGAAGAAATGTAGCAATACTGCAACAGAAAAGATCTGTACATGCTGAATAGAGTGACCAGATCTCTGACAGCTTTTTTTCCCCCATACAAAATGCTGAGACAAAAGGAAGAAAGGAGACCCTGATGTTTTGACCACAAAACATCAACTGCACATTTATTTATTTGTTAATCTGCCTTATGCCCACCTGAAAGAGACCAGCTGGGTCCAACAAAAGTGCTGGCCCATCATCTGATGGGGAAACTCTAAAGCAAAACCCGACATGCCACAAGGAACAGGATACAGATGAGTGGGATTTCCCCAGAGGAGATGGCACTGCCTGAGAAAGAGCCATGTTGCTCCTGCTCAGGCAAAATGCTGATGTTCGTATGAGAAGAAGGAGACAGGCTCTCTGGTCTGCTATAGGCTGTATATCTCAACCACAGCTTGACCAGAAAGGCTGCATTAATTCTATGGTTGTTCCGGGCCTTCCAATATATGGACCAGGAAGCATTATCTTTAGATGTACATGCTAAATTTATCCCAGATGAGAAAATAATTTCTTTTTTTTCCCAAGGCAGCATGCAGGGAAGTTGATTAGTACTCACTGTGCTTGGGGGTTAAAGTTTAAGCGAGAAAAAGCCCTTAGCTACACCCTCCAAAAACAACAATAAAAACTGAGATTTCAGAGTGGGTTTTTTTGATAGGTGGCCTGTTTCTGAATCTTGAGGCTTACTACTGCCCACATTTTTCAGTCTGTGAAGTAGAAACCTGTGCTTTTACTTTTGGTATTAACTCCTGATGGTCTCAGCTCTTGCTCCAGCTCCCAAAAAGATGGGTTTCCTGGAAGACGCCTTGTATCACAAGATCTGTGGTAGAAGCCTCCTTTAAGCTTCTGAATTGTAATGCAAAAGACCACAGGAGTTAGGTGGGAATTGTGCAACTCCCTTGCAATCCTTTCCCATTTTCTAATGAGCTCTTGTCTGCTCCCTAGTTACAAGATCATGAAGCAGTTCACTTCACATTTCTGAAATATCAGGAAACCCTCCTCCACAAAACTGAAAATGTTTTGAATATTAAAATGAGGGTGAGATTTTTCAAGTCTGTCTGGAGGAGCAGAATGACTTGTTCCTGCTATGATGAGAAGAGACTGTATTGCTCCAGTGCCTGGACAGCTTTGCTTGGGACATCACAACTGGGACTTCTCAGTCTGTCACAGGCTGAGAAGGGGCAGCAGCAGCAGACTTGTGCTGTGAATGCTAGCCATGAACATATAGAAATCAGAGAGCTCCTGAGCTGGTCTTCCGTGGGTGCCTGACTGCAGCTTGTTCAACTGTAAGTCAGTCACTGTAGTTAGCAGGTCTGCCTGAGAGGCATCTGTAGGACTGATCCATAACTGGGCTCCATAATGCGTTGGCAGCATTTTTTTACTGCATTTTGACAGAGCACTTGCATCACATCATTCCCATGGCGTGAGTTGTTTATCTCTGGGTAAGGATTAGCACAGCACTGTACCATGGTCTAGCATAGCTGAGTAAGTGGGTTAGTGTCATCCTCCTGAGGATTGCTGTCCTGAAGGGATTCCTGGGAAGGCTTCATGCTTGTACCAGGCTTTTAGATTATTTAAAATTAGATTTTTGAGGGGGCTTCGTGGAATTTTATGTGATGCAGTCTGTCTCCAAGACATCTGGGCAGTAGTTGGGTCAGCAAAGGCCATTGCAGAGCTTAAAGACCATTGGTATTGGTGTATGAAGAAGACATTACTGAGACAACAGATCAAAGTATCACTCTGACAAATGGGCACCCCAGTAAGGAACTCAAACAGCATCCTGCCTGGACAGTTGTGTTTGCTGTTGATGTCTGGCACTTAGAGATGTTGCTCCTCAACATATTCTTGTTTTGCATCAAAGCACTTTCAGACCAGCAAATCATGTGCAGCACTGCTCTTCAGTAGGAGAGTGTGCTGCCACTGCACTGTCCAGACACTTGGAAATCTGTTTCCTAGTGTTTAGAAGAAAGAGCAAAGTGGAATTCCTCAAAGCCACAGTAATTTGTATCCTATATCTTCTTTTCTTTTTTTGCTATTAGCCACTTGATGAAATTGTCTGTTCTGAGTTATGTAGGAAATTTGGTCCCACTTCATCCATCTCAAGTGCAGAAGAGACCTTTGAATTAAAGTTACTAAACAATGATATCCAGCAGGAAAAGAAAGCAAGCAGTACCACTTTGTCTTGGAGTGACCTTTCTAGACTAAGACAGAAATTACAGTAGGTGCAACAGGAGCCTTGATGCTCAGGGATATTTTAAGCAGTCCAGATATAAAGCATATCCTTGTTCCCCTGGCAAGGATGCAGACTTCTCTCGCATACACCTAAGTCATTCATGAAAAGCCAAGTTCTGGAATTTTAAAAGGCAAAAATATTACAGCAACAGCAACAACAAACATGACAATCAGAAGTTAAATGGCCCCGAATGATCTTATCAGTGAGTTGTATAATTAGGAAGGAGAAAGAGGCACTCAACATTCTTCAGGACCTGGTCAGTTATTTTACTGTCAGTCATGAACCTTGACCTTTCCGAAAAACTTTTTGTTGCATTGGGAATCACAGAAAATATAGGTCCCCTTTTCTCACAGCATTGCAAGTCTCCCTGTGGATCATCTTGTCAAATTGTTTAAGCCTGCTCCCAGCCATTAGGATTTTCAGGCTGGTTTGAGAGGTTTCCTCTCCCCATCCCTAGCCTAGCCGTGCCCACCCACTGCTGTGTGCTGTTCCCCCCACGCAGGGCAGACGTGGGCAGCCTGTGCTGTGACCCCAACCGCTGAAATCACCAGAGGGGTTTTTGGCAAGTTACAAAGAGTTGCTTGACCTGGGTTCACATGGCGCCCCAGTGAGAGAAATAACCCAGCAAGCTAAAACAGATCGTTTTCTGCTGGATTAATGAGCTGAAGCACGTCTTACGTACCCTAAAGCCAACACAAAGGAGGCAATGGGAACTTCTCCCAGGAGCGAGAATAGGAACAGGGACAAGCAGGGATGGGAGGAGGAAGAGCATTTCCCGCTTTTGGCCGCAGCACCTCCGCCGTGACCTGTCATTTCACCCTGTGCCGTTGGGGTTGAAAATAGCCCTGCTAAAATAAAACAGGCTGTGGTTTGGGCTTGGGTGGATTTCGGTGCGCACGAACCTGGATCAGCTCCAGAGCACGGTTCCACCGTGGCTTGCACTGGTCGCAGCAGAGGAAGTGATTTTGGGATGGGGGAAGCAAAGAGGAGAGAGTGAGAGGGCAAGGGGGGTACTGAGCTGAAGGGAAAGGCAGTGGGATTTCTCAGCCCCGTTCAGTCAGTGTGACTTCAG
>NW_008238346.1:1169763-1189071 GCF_000691975.1 Corvus brachyrhynchos
TGCCCTGCCTCTGCCTCTGCTCTGCCTCTACCTCTGCCTCTGCCTCTGCCTCTGCCTCTGCTGCCTCTGCTCCTCTGCCTCTGCCTCTGCCCTGCCTCTGCCTCTGCCCTGCCTCTGCCCTGCCCCTGCCTCTGCCCCGGCAGAGCCGGCGGAGGCGCGGGTGTGAGACGGGCTGCAAACCCAGCGTGTGACTTCCTCTGGAAATAGGGGTGGTCGCCTCCTCCTCCACCTCCAGTGACAACTGCCGGTGACCTGAGCCAGGCCTCCTCGCTCGCACAGAAGGGGCCTGACCTTTGGGACCATTGGTAGCATCTCCTGCAGCCGGTTAAGCTGAGACTTTCCGGAGGCTGTGCTTTAGTCAGTTTTAAGCTGCAAGGTTTGAGAGGAAACAGTGACTGATGTAGTAAGAAGGTCAGACTTAGTCCACTGGCCTTCAACTGTGACATGGGAGCAAGTTCAGTTTCCATTTCTCTGCTAGTTGCCATAATGAAATATCCCCAAAATGTTTCTGTCACAACCCTTATTGAAATTCAGGCTTTGACGCAACTGAACTTTGAAGAAATTTGGCCCTGCTTGTACTGTGGCTTATTTCACTATTAAAAGTAGTTTTAATTTCTTATTGATGATTCCTGTTACTGCTCCCAGCCCACGGTCCTTTATATATCACTGCAATATCTAAACACAGCTTTACCTTGTGCCTGTAAGAGAGGGGAGTCCCTTTCACCCCATAGCCTGGGAAATGGAGGCACAGACCAGCTACTTTCAAAGTGAGTTGGGCATGCACCATCCCTGGAACTGGTTAAGGCCAGGTTGGATGGGGGGGGCTTTGAGCAGCCTGGTCTAGTGAAAGGTATCCCTGACCATGGCAGGAGACTGGAACAGGCAAATCTTTAAGGTCCCTTTCAATCCAAAACATTCTAAGATTCTGTGATTAACTAGAGCCCTGGGTTTAGATCCTTTCTTGGCCATGGACAGTCTTTGTCGCCTCACATGTGTGCCTTTGGTTTTTAATCTGGTTTTAAGTGACTACCTACGGTTTAAGGTACCAGACTCTCATCGAGTTAATCTAAGTACCTAGGATCCCAGACAGTTTTGAGTGGTTTATGGGCACTTTGGACAAAGCATCAGGTACCTTTTTGTGTTTTGGGAGGAAAAATTGAGGTCAGAAAGCAAAGTTTCTAGGGGAATTTGTGGCCCAAGCAGGAGAGAGGACCTGAGCTCCAACCATCTAACCTTTCCTTCCCACCCCAAGCCTATATGAGAGCATATGCTTGAAAGAATGGCTGATTAGGTACAGTGCAGACTTTATTCTTCTCTTCCCACAAGTGTAAACTTCCTGGAGTTCATATGTGCTTGGCAGGAAAGACATCTCATTTAATATACCAACTCTGTGTATATAGAAAAAATGTCAGGACCAGGACTGAATGTGTGAATCTGGGGAGAGAAATCCCATTTCTGCAGCAGAGCAGGAGCTTGATTTTGGTCATGATTTCTCCCCACTAGCTGCTCCAGACAATTACATGACATATCAAATCAAGTAATCCCGCTTTGTGTAATATGTAAATTCATTTACAAGCATCTCTTATGGCAAAAAAGATATACATTGTGAGTCCTCTGTTAACTGTACTTCTTTTAAGAGAGCAATCAGCAAGCTTTTAATTAGCTGGTTACCTTAACAGCCTCAGAGAAGGCTGTGCCTGCTCTCCTTCTCCCACACCATGCACCCCGCTCCTGGGAAGTGATGAACTCTTGTGTCACCATGAAACAAGAAGGTAAGGTGAAAAAGAGTAAGATCAACCTAGCTCCACTTCCTCACAAACAGGCATCTTAAGTTATGAAGACAAAACCCCAGGGAAGGGAGGATGCCAAGAGAGAGGGGCAACAGATGGAGGAAATGTGGAACACATTCTGGCAAATCCTTTATGGACAAGTATTAGCACTTCATCTGCAGCACATGGCAATGTATCACTGTTCCAGCTGCTGAGGCTTTGAACCATCTTGTGAAACTTCTTTGAAACCCTGAAGGAGGATTTAGCTCCTCAAGTTCCCCCACCTGTTTCAGCAGGCGTTCGTGGGCAGTCAGCAGTTATTGCCAGGACAGGGTGATGACCTAAAGCCTGTGCTGGCATGAAAAGGAGAAGCTGAGGTTTTATTTAGGCCTCTTTTTAGGAACTATTAGCACTATTTGCCTTTCCCTATAAAATACAAAGTAAAGATGCAAACCAGCAGACACACATACACATGTGGGTGATTGACTTGTTTGGCTCTTAGTGCCTTGTCCTGGGCACCTGCTTGCAAAGCTGTGACACCTGGGGTGCCTTTGGGATTTCACAAACTGCAAAGACATGTCTTGTATTGTGTGGGCTCCTCAAAAATCCCTGTGCTAAGCAGAGGAAATGCAAAGCTAGAGAGTAGGTAGTGTTGAAAATGAACAGGCCAATGGGAAGGGAAGGTACAGGGGAAGAGAAAGAGGAAAGGGAAGGGGAAGAGGAAAGGGAAGGGGAAGGGAAGAGCTTTTGGATGCCATTCAAGATAAGATGGCTGGATAGGGGCCTCATGGGAGTATGCCAGGAGAGGGAGAGCAGGGCTAGTGACAGACAAGTAATGCTGTGACAGGAAGCCAGTGCTGTCTGTGAGCTTGGAGAAGGAAGTGTAAGGGGTGTAAGGTCTTGAGCCCAATGCTTTTTCCTTATGAAAGAGAATTTCCCTTCCTTAGTGGTACAATACTTCGCTCTTATCCACCCAGCCCACAGACTTCAAACAGTGCCTGTGCAACTGAGTGATCTTTGCAGGGAGAATTATAGATGGCTTCATCTTTTATATGCAAAGCAAGAGTGAGACATGTCCTAAAGCCAGGAGCTGGCTGGCCATGTTGGGGTTTCACATCTCCTGTGAACCCAAATGCTTCATGGTGAAATTAAATGGGAGCTCACAGATGGGCTGCTGCCAGAGAGGGGGGAGAGGAAGCACCAGTGTCCTGCTCTGGGAGCCTGTGCTGTGAGATGGACATCACCACTTGCTGGGGATTCACAGTGTGGGACTACCTGGGAATGGAGAGCAGCACAGGCAGTGGATCCAGGATCGTTCTCTGCATTCTGTCTTCTGTGCCCCTCGCACCTGCTCTCATCCTTTTTGTCCCCAGCCATAAAACTCAGCCATGTACCTGTGTGTGGCCCAACTTTATCTGCTGCCACAACAGTACAAGCATGGACAGCAAGTGAGATCCCTAGTGCCAGTGCCAGCACTAGCCCTGCTCCTCTGGGTCTCAGTGATTCAGCTGGTGACGTGTCCCCCAGTCGTGCACAGCAGGAGAGAGAGCAGATAAATCAGTCTCTGGTGAGCTGAGATTGACTTTGCATACTCCACCTTCTCATAGGGATATTGAAAAGAAAACATTTAATTTAAGAAAATGTCCACAATCTAAATAACAGCTGCTCTGGGCTAGTTAAATTTGTGTTGGAGCTGTGTGTTTATTTAACATGTGACTTTAGGCTACAGCATTCACTGCACATGGGTTTTGCCACAGCAACAGCAGTAGCACACGCCACTTTTCTACCTTCTGAAATGTAAAGCCCTGTCTCACAGAAGCTCAGAAATGCCCTGGCTGATGGGAACCTCATCCTTCTGCATGATGGTTTAAAAATAACACACATAGAGCAGGCTCAGCAGCAAGACAACATTTTCCCTGTTTCTCCAGTTTCCTGAGAGCACAGCCAGATGTTTTTAGACCATGTTAGGGATGTCCCAGGAGTTGTGGAAGGGGTAGCAGCGTTGGGACTGAACACAGGAGGAGGAGAGAGAAATGACTAAGCAATTATCAGTTGTAGGAGGTGGTTCCAGTATCAATTTATTATTGCACGTTTGATCCTCTGCTGCAGATTTCTGTGTCATCGTTCTGGTGCTGAGAGATTCTATCTTCATGCACTTAAAAAAAATGGTAAGAGGTTATGCTGACTCAATGTTTTTAAGGCCTGAGCAAAGTCAGAAGAAACTAAAGATGGTTACCTGCATCTGAATCATGTAGTGATGTGGTTACAGCAGGCAGGGCTCTTCTCTTGTGGGGGATGCTTCATCATTTCAGACAGATAATTTGTGACTTGATCCAACTTTCAGTCATAATGGTAGAAAATTGGTAGGTCTTTTTGGAGCCTGACCTTCATGAGCGTCACTATCAAAGACCTCATTTGCAGTCACCACAGAAAAACATTCTCAGGTGCTAACACAGAGTTTACTGTGCACAGCCATAGCAAAAAAAGGTTTGAGAAGCATTGATCTATGCCACATCCTCTCCTACTTTGTGACCTGGTCCAAGACATTATCAGCCATGGTCCTCCCTTGACTTCCTTGGGGGATCTCTTCCACAGGGTACCAGATTTGAGACACAAAAGGACAAAGAACCAGAGCAGCTTCTGTACAAAGCACCAAGTAGACAAGCTCCAAACAGCTGGGATGGGTCTCCAGGCCCTGTGACATCTGGGGTGGCACAAGAGTGGTGATGAGGGAGTAGTCATTACATGAGGGAGAATCAGATTAAAATATCGAAGCAGTTTGTAGAACAATAGATGCTTTTCCACACAATTTGTCTTGCACACTGTGGTGAATGAAAACTCCACTTTAAATGTGGAGATAGTATCTTTGGTTCAGGAAGTCTCTGGTATTTCTGGGGAAGTGTCACTACAGGCTTTCCTGTCATTTACATCTTCCCTGGGCATCTGTCACGGGCTGCTGCCAGAGACAGGATGCCTGCCTTCAATGACCAGACAGGTTGGCTGCCCTAGGAGCAGCCTGTCCCTGGCATGGCTACAACACCCCACTGTAAAAATCACCATCTTCCCATAGCTCATTTGCTCAGTTCCCTGCTTGGGGGAAGCTTTCAGTGCAGAATTTTGCTCAGTGGTGGTAAGGAAGCTCATCCCTCACTGAAATCTGCATGCCATTGGAGAGGGATGTTTGGGGGTTGGGAAAATCTTGCTGGATTACAATGTGGGCTATTTCTGCATGACCTGGTCCTGAGTAGGTGGTAGCCAACTAGCCTGATCTCCCATGTGTGAATGGAGCTATATTTTGCAAATGTGTCAGTTTTCATATGTTCACATAGCCCTGGAGTCTTCAGACAATGTAAGAGAAAGGCCCTGCCTGTTTTTTCAAGGGCTGTGTAAGAGTCTCCAGAGCAGTGTTTGGAGATTTGCTAGATTTTCTTCTTTTACAACAAAAGAAAGTGCAACCAGGAAAGACTCACTTTGGAAACTCTGGTCACTTTGGAAACTCTGCCCTATGGTATAAACCCAAACTTTCCTACACCATCACGGGTTTGGATTCAGAGGGGACAATTTGGTGCACACAAACATAAATTTGGCATCAGTACCACAACCCTTCTAAAGTGATCATTTCTCCTGGACTTCTCTGACATCTCTGTTTTTCATAGGCTCTCAAGATCGAATTGACATTCCCAGCCTCCCTCACCAATTCCCTGCATTTTGGGACTCCTAAAATATGGGTTTCTGAAGAGAAAACAAGCTGCTCCACTGACAACAGAATCTTCTGGTATTGCCCAAGGAGCAGCAGTAGGGGAAGAGCCAGGACGGATGAACCACCACTGCTTTTGACCAGCAAGTGCACAAGATCCTGCCACTCACAAAACCACAGTGGGGTCAGTAGAGCACTGGATATGCCGGACAGGTGACATGATACCCCATGAACCAAGGCAAAATTCTGCTGCACAGGACATCTGTTGACAGCCTGAACTGGCAGCTAAGCTGCATCTGAAGTAATTTCAAAAGTGAAAAGGGCTTTAAAAATTATTATTATTATTATTATTATTATTTAATTTATTAAGAAAAAATAAAGTCAACCAGTGGAAAAACCTGCTCGAAATGTCAAAGCATCTACAAGCACAAACACCTAAAAGACAAAATGTGATCCTCTTTTTCCAGTACACCTGGTCATGAAGCTGACCAGCGTCAATTTATTGGCATTCAACATTCCTGGGTACCTGAGCTGTTTCTGAATGCCTGTGGATGTCTGCTTGATTTCCTAGTGAACAGCAGCCAAGCCAGAGAAACTCTGTTGAGTATGAACTGTTCCTTTCTCCTGCTCCTCATTTTTGGCTGGCCAGGCTGCTCCTGACCAAGGGTGCAGACCACAACATAATAAGGACATGGACGTTTTAAAGCAGGTCCAGAGGAGGCCATAAAAATGCTCAGAAGGCTGGAGCACCTCTCCTCTGAAGACAGGCTGAGAGAGCTCGAGTGGTTCAGCTTGAAGAAGAGAAGACTTCAGGGGAGGTCTTTTATCACCTTCCAGGATCTAAAGGGGTTACAAGGAGGCTGGGGAAGGACTTTTCACAAGGGGCCTGTAGTAAAGTATAGGACAATAGGGAATTGGAACTAGATGAACTTTAGGGTCCCTTCCAACCCAAACCATTCTATGATTCTGTGATTTACATGCTCTTTGAATTGCACTGTGCCAGCCCTCCTGTACATCAAGCACGTCAGCATGTCCAGCTCACGTGAGTCACCCCTGTCACAGCTGCAAGCTCAGAGTCTCCATGGATTCTGATGGGGAAATCAGGCTGCTGGCTGCAGAGGTGACATTGCTAGAAGGGTGCTAGCCTGGTTTCAGTGTCCTGGTTTTATTTGCTCGCCCAGTGTTTCCACCCTGCACTCCACCCATGGTTAGCACGGTGTTAATTACTGGCCATCCCAGTGGGGATTGCGTTAGGCTGAACGATTTACAGATTAGAGCAGTGTGGGTCACTCTGCCAGGGCAGGTGAGCCGTGGTTAGTAGGACGCCGTGACACACTGCCCCAAGCAGTATCCGGCAGGATTGGCACGGTTGTGGATAGTGAGCTGTGCCAGGGGCACGGCGTGTGCCCCTTGCACGGGCTGCAGCAAACAACTCCCTGGGATGTGCTTGCCAAAATAAGCCTCAAGGGCATCGCTTTCATAGTAGATTTTAAACAAAATGGATCTCCCCTTGCCAAGTCAGCCTAAGTACACAACAGTGATGTTTTTGTGGCTAAAGTCGGGGACGGGGGTTCACGTCGTGTGGGTGCCGCCCTGCCACTGCTTTCTGTGAGACCTTGGGCAAACCCCATATCCTCTCCATGCATCAGTCTCCACATGGGTCTGGCTATGAGGGGGTCTGGAAGCTAGGGAGGCTTTGGGGTTGCCCAAGGACAAGGTGCCCCATGAATACTCAGAGGGGTAGCTAGTGAGTGGTCCTTGTCTGTTTCTTGTTTTTTCTTCTTCAAAATACTGGATCTGGCTGTAGTCTTTGCAGCTGGGTGCAGCACTGCCCATCAGTGTGAGCTGGGCATCCCTTTCTCAGGACTTGCTAGCCCACAGTGCTCCCTTATCCTTGCAGGGGGATTGCTGAGAGAGTGACTCTGGCTGCACAGCCCAGCCCAGGGCAGCTGCAAAGCTCTTTCTGTTCTTTTGAAACCTAACGGAAAAAATGATGATAAGCTAAATCTAGATCTATGCAGCAATTATATGGGGTTCCAGACCTTGCACCTGTAGCATAATACATAACAGAGCCAGATAACTACCTCGTCTAATGATTGCTCTGGACAGAATACAAATCACATTATGCATGGTAAGCTGAAAGCCATTTTTCAGCCAAAGCTCATGAGCTTGCAACGACTTTCCTTGCCCAACTCTCTCTGACTGTAGGTTTGTCCTCTTCTCCTTGGAATCCTTCCTGTTATTTTTCTATCTTCCTGTTGCAGGATGCAACATTCATTACAATAATAGATCAAACTTTGAGTGGAAAAACTCTGCTTTATAGTTGTCTTCTGATTTCCCAGTTTTGTTCCTGTTTACTGATCTGCAGCCCTGACCTCCCAGCTCACCCTGTCAGGTACAACGTTGTAATAACACGGCAAAAACAAATGCCCTGGGCCTGTGTGCATACCCATAATTAGCAGGTAGGTGTTCTCACAGGATGCTTTGATGGGCAAAAGATGGAGCAAGAAGACTGCATCCCATCCCTCACTGCAGTCATAGTTAATACAAATTTAGAGGACTGTTTCCAAAAACATCTCAAAACCAAAGTCCTGTTATTTAAAAGCAGACCTGAAGTCCTCAGTACTTAAGTCACATCTAAAACACAGCTGTGGGCACCTAGTAATGAATTCTTCTTAGCTACTGTTAATCACCCAAACACAAGGTGTAAACTAGTTGTGTAAATCCTCCTGTAGTTAAAGAAGAGAAGTACCTGTAAAAAGTCTGTTCCATTATCCTCTTAGCTGCCATCTTAATGGAATAAGTCATTCTCTGGAGATACCTTTGTTTAGGAGCTTAGGCAACCAGGAAAGATGAAACTCCTAAGTGCCAGCCATGGGCAGAAGAGGAATGCCACCCTAATGGCACAGCTCCTCTGGGAACTCAACCCAAGCTTAAAATTACTGTATTAATCTCTTAATCTTAAAAAGTCCAGTGCTTTAGAAGCCCTGACTAGATACCCTGCTCTGGCTCTCTACACCTAAATGTTTTCAAAATCTGGTCAGAGATGGTCCCAGCAAGTGCTCCAGATGCTCTAGTGAGATATACAGGAGGAAGTTGGGAGGCAGAACAGCAGCATTAGTACAAATGTGTTTGGAGAGGTTGACTGGATTTTTGTGGCGGTTTTGCTTGTTTGTTTCCTGTTATTCTTATGTTATCAGCATGGAAATACTGGATTATGTGACCAATGTAGCCAGTAAGACTAGCCACAACTATTATATAACGTCTGGTTGTAGCAAACATCTCAATAATTATTTCTTTGATTGCAGTGCAAACATATCCTGTGTACAATATGTGGGTTACTGGGTAGAGTTATGTCATGACTCAGGATGAGCCAGTATTATAAGCAACTGTTAATGAAGGGTGGAATTTTCAGTAGTTTCTCTGTATTGACCTGTTTCTGTTCCTACTGAAGGTAGTGGTTGAGGAGGGAGACCCTCAGAAAAGGAAATCTCCAATGATTTATGGAGATTTGGCTCATGTCAGAAGGTGGGGAACAGGTATGAGAGGGCCTATATCACAGCAGAGAACGAGCAGCATCTCAAAGACAAGAGGAGCGTTCCTGCACTGGCACAAAGGGTTTGCATCTCACATTTCACCAGCCCAGGGTCTGCAGGGGTATAGGTCAGAGCAAAACAAGTCCCTCACAGGTAGTTAGACATCAGCACAGTGTCTCTGGCTCAAGAAACCCTTGGGCATGGAAGGGGAGAGCATGCTGGGGAAGTTTTGCTGCCTGTTCAACCTCACACTTTTCTCTTAGGCAACTGCTATGGGCAACTGCTGGAGATAGGATACTGGGATAGAATGGTGTTTGGTTTCTCTCAGGGTGGTTGTTTTCATGCTGTATTCTGTTAGATAGTCTGAGGTTCTTTCCTTATTAAAAATAAAAGCCTCCTATTCTCATATTTCCTTATGGGAAAAAAATAGTTATTTTGGTATCCTGCTTATATAACTGTAATAACTTTTGTTCTGCCCACCACCAAAAGAAAAGCAAAAGGCTTTTGTGTTGTATAAGGTACTGATGAAAGGGGTTTCCTCTGAACAGAGGATGTTTGGAGAATTGCTAAAATCTCCACTCAGGAGAGGTTCAGACCCTTGATCTGGAGGCAAGTGATCTTGTACAGCCTTTCTGATACATTACAAGCCCACATCCCTCTGATTTTAGTAACAACTTTTAAAGACTTATCCTCTCACTGTACCTACTTTATGACATGAAAATAGCACCCAGCTCTCAAAGGACAAAAATTAAGAGGCTTTAAGACATTTTAAATGGAGGGACATTAAATTGTGTTCCACCTTCCATTTGAAAAGGGAAAGCAGTACAGCAGCTTCCAGGAACCACAGCTCAGCCCCATTATGGAGAAGATGGCATGAGACAATTTAACCCATCTCAAAAGGAAAACTAGGGAAAGGTGACAGAAATGGAGAGGTAAAAAGTGAGTTACTGACAGGTAGATAAAAATTGTACAAAGTCACAAACAGATTCAGGAAGAAAGCATTGGTCATCTGACAGCCTGTCTACCTTCTCTGCAAATATTCATCAGGTGAAAGAATTATTCTCATGGATCACTGCCTTGTAAGAGATTTTAGAAAGCTCACAGCAGTGATGGAGTGATTGACTGGATTTTGAGCTTGCCCACTCAGTCTTGTGAAAGCCACATTCAGGAGAGGAAATTGGTACGTGAGCACCTGAAATGCCATGCAAACAGAGTGTGAAAGGTGGACAGTACCTTTCTTTTCTGCGTTGGGTTTTTTTTTGAAGTCTAAGAAATTTTTTTCAAGAGTTCCTCTGCAACTAAGAAGCAGAAGTGGTGTGGATTTTCCTATTTTGAAGCCTTCCTCTCTGTAGTCTAATTTAGGATGTTATTAAGGGATTTTTTTTTTTTTAAGAGAGTACATCAAAAAGAACCCAACAGCAAGTGATCTCTGTCTAATGTTGGAACAACCCCAGATAGTGCCACAGATAAAACAGGAACTTTCCATCTGTACAGTTTCACTGCTGTACATATTTATTGCTGGTAAGTAGCTGCTTGGTTTGCCAGTGGGGCTCACGTGCTGCTGGTGTGAACAGGAGTTGTCAAGGGCATGTGGGGCACACCTTTGTCCATCTGCTTCAGTGTGTGAGCTGAGAGGAGCTTGTTCACTCTGCTCTGCTGCACAGGGGTTGGCTCCAAGTTCGTGCTGTGCTGGGGCTGCAGGGAAGCCGCTGGCTACTAAATCAGTGCAGCTGCAAAACGTCCCCCTGAGGTGTCCAGGTTGTCCATCTGCAGCCTCTTGGGTGAGAAGGACAGCTCTGTGCTCAGCTCAAGGCTGGAGGAGGTGGTGGGAGGGCAGATTGCCTTGCTGAGCATGTTCTGCCAGAGGTAGGTGTTAGCCAGGGTTTATGGAAGGGCTAACTAGTGCTTTGTATTCTGAACCCCTGGGAATGCTGGAGTCCGTAGCCTGAGCCTGGGAAGGAGCTTGGATCCATTTTACTTAGGCATTACAAATTACCATTAGCTTTATCACCCCAAAATTCTTCACCATAGTATGCAAAGTTGACTTGCAGTAGCCCAGAGTATTTTCCACATTCAGTGTGTAATTACTACACCTTTCCTTTGGATTCTCCACTGTTGCATATATGATTCCGGTTGAGCATCTTAGGTTATAAATGCCTTGAGACAAAAATGATCTATTGGGTCTGTGTTTATCCAGGATCTGGCTTCCTGCCAGTCTGATCAAATGCTGGAGTCCTTTAGTACCTCCACATCACAGAGAAAGATTAATCATAACAATCCTCAGCCTCTTGCATGGCTGGGTGGTGAGTCCTTCCCAGATCTCTGCAGTACCTGCACATACATGAGATCCATTGGTAGGGTGTGACTTCACAGTGCCCTGGTTCAGAAAGTCCAGACCTTTTTCATGCATATTAAACATCAGGTATCAAGTGCTGCTTTTGAGGTGCAGTAAATATCTCTTGTGCTGCGCTCAGGCTTTCCATAAAAAGCACTTTGCCAACTCAGAGTGGCTTGTGCTCTGAGCACCACTGACCCCTTAGTACAGCTGAGGAAACTGAGATGCAGGGTGGGGAGAAGACTATAACCAGAAATCGAGAGAGGGAACAAATCCACTGTTCAGACCTTTATGCTCCATTCAGATCACGGTGTTCTCAGTCCTGGGAGCCTCCCAGGTAAGGTTTAGCAAGCTGCCTTGAGCTGTGTGCTCTGACCTGCTGCTGCGAGCAGGCTGGAGAGCAGGATCTGTCCTCCTGGACATGTCGGCGTCCCTGACTCTCTGCAGCTGCTCTGCCCCAGCTGATGATACCCTACTAGCCACACTGGCAGCAGAGGTGTCAATGGCGAATGTGAGGAGTCAAGAAACGGGGGAGAAGGCTTCTTGGAAAGGTGCCTAACACAGGGACCAACTTTCTTGTTGGATGTGGGTGCTGCAGAGGAGCCAGGTCTGCTTTGCTTTGCTTGAGTCACAAGGATCAGTGCTTGCAGGAATAAATGTGCCAGTAGCAGCATGAGTGTGTGGGAGGGAAAAAGTATTTGGGGTGGTGCCATCCACTCCTGCTCTGGCCCAGCCCCATCCTCTCCCCCAGTTCCTCCCAGCTGCAGCAAAGGCTGCTTGGCTGCTGCTGAGAGGCAGCAGCTGGACACTTTACCTCAGTACATTGCGTATGTGCAAATTAAGCAGCAGCACAAACAGGGAGTTGGCAGTAAATAGGATTTATCTACCATGACAGAGTACCACTGAAAAGAAAGGGAGCCAAGTGGTAGGGCTCAGTCCTTGAGTTGGCTTCTGGCAACTCTTGCCAAGGGACTCAGTCTGCAACACGCAGATTGGATTCATGGAGTCAGTAATACCAGGCTTAGTGCATGGTTATGATCCTCCCCTTTACCATTTCCTACACTTCCTGCTGGGATGTACCTGGATGAAGACAAACAGCACTGACAACTCTAAGGATTCAGCTGGCTAAAGAGGGATGTTGATACATGAAGTCTTTGGTCATCCTGTAGATCTTTAGAATGGCTTAATACATTCCTGGGCTTTTTTTTTCCCCCCACCATTTTACTTTGGTTCATCTACATTCGCTCATCTGCTCCAGGATCCAGGGATTTCTGCAGCACAAGGAGCAGGGCCCACTGGAGGGAAATCACCAGTCATTGTGTTACAGGATGTGGGTAGGAGCTGCAGTAACTCCCTGACCACCCCAGTGAGGAGCAGTTCCTACCTTTGAATAAGGATATGGGTGTTGCTGAAATCAGAGGTCATCTCCTGTTTTAGGAGGTGGAGGCTTAAATGGAGGAAGGAGAAGCTTACAGCCAACACCTGACTCTGCCTGCATTTAATTATCTAATGTGTCAATGCACAAACACCAGCTCTGCTGACCTCAAACATGTAAAAATCCCAAGTCAACCCACTTCCCGTTGTCCCCCAGTGTGGGTTTTCCATGCAAAGAAAGTACACTGGGGTTCTTGCTTCCTTTTTATGTTGAAGCCTTCAGGGGACATGGTTTGCATTTTTCTTTAAGCAAAGCAGCTGCCTTGAGGTAACCTGTAGGACCACAGGAGCTGGGCTTGCAGAGCATCTGACAAGCCAGTCAAAAACTTGTCAGGTCCTGCCATGTGGATCATTGGGATGTGTTGTGGGTCATTGGGATGGTTCAATACACAGAACCCTGCAGCAATAAGAAGACTGGGAGTAAAAGCACTGTGTACAAGCGGAGGTGTGATGAGAGGGTTGGGTAGAGGGTCCAACACAGCTAAGTAACTCACTGGTAAAGCTGCAGCCCTTTCCAGTTCATGGTCTGGACACCACTTCCCTGAGAAGGATGGATGAGATTATACCCATGGCAGGAAGGCATCTGGATTTGGGGGTGTTGGGGTTTTTTCTTAGCCAGGATTCCTAGCACTTAGGAATGGCTGGTTCTTGTCAGAAACTCATCTCAGTTGATCCAGGGACTCCTTTGTAAATGACCAGCAGAAGTTTACTGTAATATGAAGCAACTCTCTATAGTGTAATCACCTTCACAGGAAGCGCCTTAAATATTTAAATATTTAAATTGTCTCCTGCTTTACAGGCACTCCAAACAGTCTTAGGTGGCAGGTTATATGTGCAAGGCTCCACAGCCCAGAAGGCAGGGAGACTTGGGCTTGCTCAGGGGTGTTGTCATGGATGCTGAGGGTTTCCATCCATGCTCTACTGTGGGGATTTCTTTTTTGGGTTTTTTGTAAGCATTATTTCTATTTTTACATCTTCTTTTGCAGGAACAGTGAAATTCCCTTTTTGCTCACACTAGTATTATCTGAGGGGGCTCTGCTGCAGTTAACATTTGCTCTTTGGGACTTCAAATATATATTGCATTCTTTATACCAAGACCCTCAAAATATCCATTTACATTAGAACTTCCAGGCTGATTTAACCATGTTTTATCTGAAAATTCCAGTTAGGTTGAATCCTGCAGCTGATTCTAAGGCATATTGCTGGCAATTTCAGAGTGAGCCTTGAGCAGTTTGAATGGGCAGGAGCATATCAAGGCACAGTCTTTGTGCTCAGTGCTTTTACAGCTCTGCTCTGTATTGACCTGCCTGCACTTGGGCCATGAGACTTTACTTCCCGAGCCCTTTTCTTGCTCATAATGCTGATGGATCAATAGGGCCATTGTACCCTTCCACCTTCTGCAGGTGCTTTATTTAATGCCCAGTTCAAATGTTTTAGACAAAGCACAGAGACTCAGCCCACTTGTACTGCTTGGGTAGGTGCTATGAATTAGTTGGCAGGTTTTAATCCAGTAAAGCCTAGTTAACACTGTCCTTGTGCCCTAAGCTGATTATGATAAATAGGCCTGCTGTGTCTTAGCAGATGCCTGAAATCAGATCAACCAAATGCAGTTAGACCGGCCAGGCCAGTTGTTTTTTTCTTCTCTTTCCTTTTTCTTCCCCCCCCCCAAAAAAGTGATGGCAATGGGCTGCCATCCACCCACTGAGGTCACGGAGATTAGAGAAGCTTCTGGAGGAATGCTGTGAGCTCACGTGAACCCTTGGCAGCTGCTGGCTCCCTCACCCTTCACCATTCCCAGCAGGGACTGTGCATCCCTGGCCAGGAGGAGGCTGAGAACAGGGATGTGAGGTGTGTGAAACTCAGAGGAGGTGGAGGTGGCTGCAGCGAACCCAGATTCATTTCTGCCCCGCCATCAGCGGTAAGCCCTCTGTGTGAGACAGGGGACAGTGGGGTGCTTTGCCCTCCCTCTTCCCTGTTTGCAGGTATAGAGAAGCCTCTGGCTTCCTCAAAAGCGCCAAAGGTCACACTCTTGGATTTCACCACCAGCTCTGGACATGTCCATGTGCCACTGCCCCCTGTGCAGGGGACAGGTCAGAACACAAAATTTGCCACTATCAACAGGGAGAATCAGCAAGGCTTGAAAGTGCAGAGCTCAAGGGGGACCTCTGAACCCAACAAGGAGCTCTCTGGTTTGGGGCATCCTATTCCCCCTGGCCTTTACAGCTCATCAGTGGGAGTTTTCTGCAGCTCCTCACGGATGATCCAGGACACCCACGCCTACAGGGAAGGTTTCCTGTCCTGAGGGGGCTCCTGAGTGCATGTTCCGGCATTTCATGCCTGAATACAGGCTCTGTTGAGCAGTGTAGGAGAATAAAGCTCCCATTTAGGATATTGCTGCTGCCTAAGAGGCTTTAGGGATTGTTGAAACTCTTGTCTCTCAGGAAACAGTCTGGATTCATCTGTTTCATTTCATGGGGCTGTGTGGAGGCCTGGGGAGAGTGTTTTCAGCTCCCAACGCCCACTTTCAGGGCTGTGTGGGGGTGATGCAGGGGCACAGGAAGGAGGGAAGCCCTGCCACAAGGAGAAGCTGCCAAAGCCCACCAGCAGCCACGGAGCGATCGGGACAGGCATCAGTGAGCAATGGCATGAATTAGGGCTTCCCTTGCATGCATGGATGAGGGTTGAAACATCATCCCACCTTTTAGACATTTGCCTCAGAGTTATTAAAACAACCTTGAACTGGGAAACAGGAATTCAGCTCGGCAGCAGGAGGAAGTAGACTATGTCCCTCCTGTGGTGCCCTGTCTAGGGGTGTCTGCTCCCATGTGCTCTCTCCGTCAGCACTCCAACAGATGGGACCCTTGAGATGGTTTGGGCTTAAATGAGACCAGCTCCTGTCTGGGCTGCTGGCAGTGCTGTGGTGAGAGGGCAGGATAACCTCTGTGCATGAAAGAGCAACAAGGGCTCACTGAACAGGAGCCTTGGAACAAATTCAGCCTGCTGTGAGTCTCCAGGGAAAACCTCCTCCAAAGGGGTTGTAGCCCTGCTCTGGGTTATTGCTCAGCACATTGCTGGCTGTGCTCCCGCTGAGGGTGAGGAGGGAGCCAGATAGCTGCCTGCTGCACACCTGGACAGGGACTGCAGGATGTCTCTCAGAGCCAGAGCTCTGTGGAAAGCTGGTTATCTTCAGGTGTTGGGCAGGGTTTGGTGGAGAACTACTACTCCCTGTCCCCCACACACCCTGTCCAGGCATTCTGCTATCACATGTGCATGGAGGGAGCAGCATGGGGTGCTCCTACAAGCCCCACACATGGCAGAGCAGGGCTGCAGCTGTGGATTTGCATTCTTCCAGTGCAAAGCAAATGGTGGGGCTTGGTTTCTGGAGCTTTTCACTACCTGAGCCCTGCAGTGTTTGCACAGCACTGACCTCAGTCTGGGTTCAGCTCTCCCACAGTGCCTCTGAGTGCGTTATGAGTTTGTAGACACAACTGCCTGGAAACCAGGTACTCTCAGGAGCTTGTTGACTTTGCTGTGTTGTTAATTTTGAATACCAGGTTTAAAAGGCAGCTTGTGGCTTTGTGCTCATTTCCAGCTTCTGTTTACCTACCACATTCTTTCAGCTCTGAGAGCCTGTGTTCCATTCACCTTGATCTGCAAGTCTCCAAGTGACAGACTTGTCCCCTTCCAGACTGCTCCTCTCTCTGCCAAGGTAGCCCTTTCTCTGCAGCCACTCACTTGCCCTGTCACATATGCTTTCAGAGTCCAGTCTCCAGTTCACCTCCCCTGCATCTTTTTTGCCTAGTAAGTGTTGTCGCATCTGTGGTTTCACTGCCCTGATTTTCTTTTCTTGCCTGTGATAATTCTTTACACAATTGGGGCATGCAGAAGGCTAGACCACCCAGGAGATACACATGCTGCCTTTACTGGTCCAAGTGCTGCCCTGGAGAGCTGTCAGTGCAATGCAAAGGGGCCCAAAACATTTAATTTGTTCAGGCAGTTTTGTGAAGAAGAGCTCCTTGGAGGGAGGGACATGGCTTTAATGGTGTGTTACTCTGCTCTCTCCATGGTGTTTCACTGAGAAGGGGGGACCAAAGAGAGATCCTACAGATCCGGGAAGGTACTGAGGTACCAAAGAGACATCAGATGAGCTCTGAACTGTGCAGTGCCTGCATGCTTGTCAGGTGACAGCATCGTTTTGGTGAGTTAGGAAAAGGCACTTGTTTGAGCTCAAACACTCTGGGCAGTCTGGTCATGGGCCAGCAGAAGGTGGGGTCCCATGGTAGATATGTCATGCCAGACACCAGGGCTCTGCCTCAGCCAATGCCCCAGTGCCTGAGGAGCAGCCTCTCGCCATCTGGGGCTTCACAGGGCCTTGACTGAAAGAGCACTCAGAAAGCCCTGACATACAGCCTGGCCTAAAGCACTGTCACTCCTCACCCTTGTGTTTGGGTACATCCATGGAGGATCAGTGGGCAGGAGAGAGTTGCACACACAACAGAAAAGCACAAATCTCAGCAAAGCCTGATACAGGAAATACTGAAAGAGAATATAAAGCGTATTTGGATTTTGGCTTCTTCAGTGGTGTGTTTCTCCATCTAATTAATTGCCCTAATGAGAGTGAGGCTCTTGTCAGACCCACGAGGGAGGGAGTCCACCTGGGAAGAGTGGGGGAGAAAAAGGAGGATGGATTAACATATAAAGAGTGGTAATGAGAGGTAAAGATTGCTGTTGACCACGAGCAAATTCAATCAGGCTGTGTCCTGTCCTCTTTGCTTTCATGTTGAGAGCTTTTTGCTCCCTGCAGAGTCTTTGGGAGCATTGCTGAAAGGTGGGGAGGGAAGCAGCGTGCGCAGCTCCTTCCCCTGCTGGTGGCATTCACTGGAAATGCTGCATCTGCACCAGTGATGTGACTGCATCTCTTCTCACTGGAAAGAGGACTGAAGTCCTGGGAGCTGAGGGGTTGTCAGTGCCTATTAATAAATAGGTATGAGGAATGCTTCTAGGCCTGATCTGCAACAGCAAAACTGGTGATGCACGAGTTTGTCCTCTGTGTGAGTGTATCCCACATATGCCCACAATTAGAGCCCAACCCCACAGGCTGATTCCCAGCAAGAGCTGTGGTCCCCTAGGCAAGGAGGAGCAAGAACCATTTGTCCTCTGCCTTGAGAGACAGAAACCCCAGGTAAGAATGGTGAAAGAAGATGAAAGCTCTTTCCTCTTTCTTATAGACTTTGTTTTTTTTAAAGAAGGCAATCAGGCTGTCTGACTACGATCTGTGTAGTGCCAAGAGATACAGCTGTGGGCTGAATGCTCTCAAACCTGCTGATGTTTGTCTGTGCTGCAGGTGTGCTGCACCTCAGTGGGTCAGGGGCAGAAAATGTAGGTGGTGTGTGGGTATATAATGAAACCCCTGCACCCTTGTGCTGCTGTCAGGTTGCATCATATTTACAGTCAGACAAACAAATCAAGGGGCTGGGGAGTCCAGCCACTCTGCCTGCTGACTCTGACTAATCTCCCCTCCCCACGCCTCTGGCTGAGCCCTGCCGTGGGCTTTTGGCACACAGGAGCCCTATGGCTTGGTTTGCTAGGAGCTCAAAGGGGTTTGACTGGCAGGAGGAACCCCCAGGCTGAGGACTCTCCACTAAACCTTTTTGCCCATGGTGTTTTGAGCAGGGTGCAGCAGCAGCAAGCGACTCTCTAGAGAGTGTGATGTTACAGAATAAAAGTGTGGGTGGCAGGGGCTGTTAGCATGCTGGCAGTAATTCCCAGCTCCGTGACAATGAGCCACTGATATCATCACACATGCTGGGCCAGATCCTGAATTCCTCCTTTTGCCTGAGTACCTGATGAAAGCAGTGGGAATTGCTATCCAAGATAATGATTGCAGGATCAGGTGGATGACACCCTGCTTTTCTTATTGCTTTATCTCTGGCACTGCCTCTCTCTCCATGTCTCTTTCCACTGGCAATGTTTTCATTTTGTGCTCACAAAGTGTAAGGAGAGCCCACTGGAGAGCTCCAATATGCATATGATCCCTGGAAACTCCATGAACTTTTAGGGAAAACATTCTTCTGCTTTGTTTCCAGCAATTAAATTGCATCAGAAGATGCACAAAGCCGTGTAATGTCTTGCTGCTGTTGCCCTGGGCAAGTAATTGTTGGGTGAACTATAGTGAGGAGCAGCTGAGGAGGTGGCTGGGCAGCAGCATGTAGGGAGGGGGTGCAGTAAGATGTCCTGGAGATCACCTTTGTTTTCAGACCCCCTTCATCAACAACTTTGAGATCTCACTCTTGACAGATTACGTGGCCGAAAAAATCTTATCAGGCATGATAAATGGATTCAAATGTTTGTATGATTGCTGCTGTCTCTGCTCCCTTGACCTGGTAGGACTTTCCATGGTGTCCTGGATCTCTGCAGGTTGAGCTTCTCTGGCTCTTTCCCAGAGTGAGGAAGGCAAAGTGAATTTGTGTCTTTTGAGAATCTGAAAGAACCATGGGAAGCATGAGTTGTATACACTGTTCAAACTCCAGCATTCCT
>NW_008238346.1:1189141-1202441 GCF_000691975.1 Corvus brachyrhynchos
ATTCCTGCAGGCTGAAGCCTTGGGTAAAGCGAAATTTGTCCCCTGTCCAGGTGGGCATGTCAGCCCTGCTGACAGGCACCCTGAATTAAAGTGGGAAGGGTTGGTATTGGCTAAAAACCCCAGACAAGGCCTGGGAGGCTGACACAGCTCTGTAAGTAACACTGAGCACTAGATGAACAATGAAGCCCTTCTAAATTTGCTCGAGTGAAATCAAAGGTAACTGAGGTATCAGTCATGGCCTGCCTGAACTGGAATATGTGTTCTCACAGCTGGAGGCACTGGAGAACCCACAGGCTGCTCCCCTTGGGGATCTCTTCCCCTGTGTGGAGGTTGGCCATGGAGGAGGACTGAGCTGAAGAGATGTCTTGGTGCAAGTGCAGGAGCACAAATGTGGCAGCCAGACCTTTGGGTGGGTAGTAGTCAAAGCAAAGTTCCCCTTTAGCCTGCCTGCTGGCTAAGGCTTGGCTGGAAGTGCAAACATAACCCAGTTGGGGTTTGTGTTTGTTTCTAGTATGGCAGTAGGAGATTTCTCCTACTCGATAGAGGAGAACTTGCTGAAGGATTTTACATTGCACCCACTCAAATTCTTAAAAATGGGAAATTAATATAGATTCAGTTAATAGTGTGCACTGGTGATCTTTCTGCCCATGGACAGGGAAGAGACTTGTGTGCTCTCACATTTGAGTGCTCTTCACACCAGATGCAAGAGAAATGAAGTTAAGAGCATGACCTCCCTGTAAGGACAATGTAGTCCTCGGTTTGGGTGGAAGCAGAACTGTACTTCAGAGACTGTTTTGACGGCTGTTGGTCTCAAGTGGGCTGTAGCCACAACAGATATAAATATTCAACTTTTTCCCCATTTTTCTGTGTTGCCTGAGGATCTGAACTGCACGACTCATGTTTGGGCCCCAGGGCTGCAGAGGGGCAGATAGGGGCCATGGGGAATTGTGCTGGTGGAAATCTGCCAAGGACCAATCCTTGTCATCCAGACGTGTTGAGGCTGGAAGAATTTTTCAAGTATATTCTGTCAGCTGTATGTGAGCCTCATCCTTTTAGGTGACAGTGGCCATAGTGAGGTGGAATCCTGGCTTTGTGATGTCTTTAGGGACCCCCATTCCCAGTGTGAGGGCTGGGGAGGTCAGCTCCTTCCTAGAAGTTTGCTAGTGGCACTATCCCAGAGCTCTGCTTGGTGCAAAGACTAGCATCAGGAGCTCTGGGATCCCGGACTCCAGCCCCACACATGATCACACTTGGCAGCTCTGATCCCTCCTGTATCTACAGGATGGTGTCCTTTTCCTTATCTATTTCCTTTCTGTAAGTGCTTTGGTCTCTGGGTGCATTCAGTGCCAAAGCCAGGTGTTCCCAGATAGGTTTTTTTTTCTCTTGATGTTGCAAGTATCAGTTACTTTGATGACATGCTGCGAGTTTGCCTTAAAAATATTGATTTAGTTGAGGGCTGGTGTTGCAAGCAGGCAGGAAGATGTCCTGGTCAGCTTTTAAGCACTTATAGCTGTATACCAGCAGCTTTCCCAGGAGAGCACACCCGCTCACCCACCCCAGGATGTGCTCTCCTGCCTCCTCCCTGCGCAGTGATACAGGGGCCAGGCTGAACTGTTACCAACACCTCATCCGTAGCTAAACTACAGCCAGCTGCTAATAGGTTCCAACCAGTGTGTCTGAGCACAGGACAGCCATGTGATCCCTGGGTCTGCACAGCACAAGCAGTTCATGGTTTTTGAGGTGTGACGAATTGATCCAGTGATTCCTGGTCCAAACCCTGTAACTCCTACTTGACAAGAGCATTTTTTGCTTTGAAGACATTGGGACAGGGAAACTCCTCCACTTCCTTTGGAAGTTTGTTCCAGTGGTTAGTAATTCTTGCTGCTAAAAATGTGAGTCTCATTTCTCACATGAACTTGGTTGACTTTTGCTTTCCATTGCTGCCTTTTGTGCGGGTCTCATCCAGCGTGAGCAGTGGAAATAAGCCAGATGGCTGAGAGCAACTCAAGTTCAAATTCTAGTAATCCTGCAAAATTTTCTAGAGGACTGCAATTTATTTTCTTCAGAGAAGTTATGGACAAAATATTCTGCAGCAGCTGGTGAGAAATAAACCTTCTGACTTTAAAGAATTGACCTCCACACTCTCTTCTCTCTCTGCCTCCAAATCTGTTCTGCAATCTTTTACTGCAGCTGATTAAGAGGGAATCCCCTGCTGGAAGAAGAAACTGAAATAGAAAAATCCCTTTTCAGGAGTAGGCACTCTATGGCTAATCAAGCTGGGACTGCATTGTTAGGAGGAACCTTTCATAAAACAGGCCCACAGCAATGCACAGCAAGAGCATCTTTTTTAGTTCTGCAGAATAAGCAGGCTGGCAGCTTTATGTAGAGATGCAATCCAATTCTTGTGTTTGGGAGCAAAAAGAAATATGCTTCAATATGAGTTTAATTACAGTTGTTTTTATAAATCCTTTGCAATGCACATTTCAGCTAAAACAACCTTGCAATTAATCTTGTAGACAGAGCCTGATGTAAACAAAATCTGATATAAAATCTATCTCTACTTCCATATCTTTTCTTGAACTCTAATCTAAAAAGAGAAGGAAAAACGGAGCTGAAAGAGAGCCTTTCTGTATCTGGACGTTTCTTGCAGTGCAGTCCTACAAGCCAGAGCTATTAGCATTCAACAGCAAGGAAATACCACCACAATCATTGCCTCTTGATGAGCTTCATCTCCCACTGTCCTGTGCTCACTGGAGAATTGATGGGATGATACTTGACAGCACTGCTCTCACAGTGTCTCCTAATCCCAAACGTCAGAGTCAAAACTCCTGTCAATAACTCCTCTGGTTTTTCTCTAATATATCCAGCTGATATGGGTGCCTGGGAGGACTGGGAATCATTTTCAGCCAAGTGTTTAATGAGTGTCCACCACCAGAAAGGGTTTATTTGTGGCTGTGTGGCCACCTCCTGCACTGAGCTCAGCCTGTCACATCACCTCCTGCCTCCCCAGACAACATCTGCATGGCAGCCAATGTGACAGGCTTCACTGTGCCTTCTCCTGGGTTGTCCAAAATGATCCAATTTAGGCTGACAGCTACAACGCACAAGAATAAATATGTATTGTGACGATCCTGTCAGTTGTGACTGGACTGGAGAAATGTCTTCTGCCTAAGTGCTGAATTTGCAGACAAAGAATTGAAGCTGAACAAATGGATGAAATTGCCTGCTGAGAAAAATGATAGGTGCTAAGTTGTCCTAAAGCCTGCCTCCAATTAAGTTCTTTGGGGTTGGCTTTTTTTTTTTCTTCTTCTTTTTGGTTGTGGAAGGTTTTTTTGCACATTTGTGTGCTTGTGTCCAGGTACAGCCCCCTGGAGAATGTTTGGATCAACCTGTCCAAGCCATCATTTGGTGTGATACAAAACTGCTTCATTTCTGGCTGGAGGAAGGCATTTCTCACAATAGTGTCAAGACTCTCTCCAGATCAGATGCCTGTGTAGCTCCCTGAGCTCCTCCCTCTCCACGATGAATTAAGTCATCTGTGGTTGCGTGTTCTTGCCTTACTTTAGACAGTGCCACAATTTTTCCCTTATCTTCTTAATTTCAACCCTTTTTGTCTTTTTTAACCAGAGATGGTGAAACAAAGGGTCTTTTCCACCCTCCAGAAAGGCAGTCAAAGAGTCTTTCTCTGTCACTGACTGACATGTGTGACTTGACCTGGAAGAGATGGTCCTGTGTTTGGCTTTGGACAAGGGTTTCCTCCTCCTCTCTGCAGGTCTGCATTCAGAGGGATGTTTGAATCTTCCCCATAATTCCTGTCTTGGTTATCTTGGTGCATGACAGGAGGCAGGAGTTTCAGTATTATTGGAGGGCAGAAACCATTTGTAGAGAGCAACACACTGTGCATTGTCCTTTGAAACCGGCAGAGCACTGCCAGCAGCAAAAAGCTGGGGAATCATAGGTGGCTTTTCCAAATATCAGGCCCCACTTTTTCTCTTGTGCACTAGGGTGGATATGCAACGCAGGAGACTTTAACTTAAATGCCAATATGAGTATATTCATGTCTGAAGCATCTGAAGTGCTTCTCTTGTTGAATAAAGCCCCAACACCTCCCACTTCCACACTGTCCCAGAGCACTTCCTGCAGAAGGCAGGCAGCTCTAAGCCCTGATCACTTGTGCCTGCAGCTGACCAACCCACTGCACCAAAATCCAAAGTGTCTCAGACGGGGAGAGTGGGCTTTGGCTGCCTCTGGCCCTTTCCTGGTTTCCAGCTCTTTCACAGGGTAAATTGAGCCTTTGTCCTGCTCAGCATCATGAGGCCAAGCTCCTGCCAGCAGGGACAATGCCCTCTTGTTAAGGAATAAGCCTGTAGGAAGGGGGCTGAGCCATGCAGCACCTTCCAGCACCAGCCTCTGATCTAAATGGTGCCAAGGTGGGTGTTAATGGAGGGAGGGATGCCTACCTGCTGCTCCTTCTGGGCACTGATTGACCCTAGTATCCATCTGCCCCATCTCCTTCTTGCAGGTTTCTGTCCCCACAGCAAGAGTAGCAGAAGCAGACACATCTACCCCTTACCTGGTGTGGTTTTTTTTTTAAACCTGGGAATTATCTTAAAATAGAGCCACCTACACCACACTGAGGTGAATGGCCAGCATGAAGCAGACAGGCAGATTTGTCTCTCTGGGCTTAAAGCTGCAGCAGGGAAAGGGCAAAGAAGGGCCAAAGTGTGAGCTGGTCAGGTTGAGGCCTCTGGAAATGTCAGCATAACCTGTGTCAGAGAGAAATTCCACAGTCTTGTCCCAAACCTACAGTAGGTCTGCACTCAGCAGGGAGGACTCATCACACCTCTGCTCATGGCCCCTGCAAGGAGCTCTGTACTGTTCCAGGACAGCCTGAGGAGCGGGCTCAGGCCCACAGCGGGAGAGGGGAGCAGATACTTAAACCTGCCTTTAAGAATGACACTGGGGTATTGCCAATATGCAAATAGCTCTTGTGTGCTCTCCCTGCTGCAGTGAGGGTGATTGCCCCCTCTTTAATAGGAGAAACTCTCACATCAGGAGAAAATGCACAGGCCATCTTGTCTCGCTAACCTTGTGACAAAGTAGAGTCACCATATGGGAAAACCAGGCTGAGCTGAGATTCTCCAGGCCTGTCTCAGCCTGTTACTCCCTTCTGTGGACCCTTTGTTGTCACACCACCAGAAGGGAGCAGGCAGAGGTAAGCCCTAAGAAGCTCCATTGTTTGAACATCTCTCTCTGCTTTCCCTCTCTGCTTCTGGAGGTTTGTGCTCAGAGGTGTCACACTGTGTGTGTGCTTCTTGGTGGGACACATATGTGGACTGATGGTCTTTCTGGCTAGCTAGAATGTACAGAGGGTGTTGCTCTGATCCATGGGGAATAGGTGTGGAAAAGAGAGTTCCTGTCACCATAAATTCATAGCTCAATGCAGTGACAGGCATGGCCCCAGGAGCAGACTTGCAATATCATAAATGTGTTTTATTCCTGGAAAAGCTTTAGTTGTTCCTTACGAGTAGGCACTTCCTGGGGTTGTTAGGATAAAAAAAGGAGTGGCAACTTGAGCAGCCTGTTGTCTGTAGGCTCGAGTGGTATGCCAGGAACGCCACCTCTGCACAGTGAACAGTTTCTCTAGGACTGACCTCCCTTGGTGGAATGGTTTCTAAAAGAAAACCTGGGTTTGTGTATCTTTAAGCTCCTTGGGTTCAGGTGCCCAAGATCTTTCTAAATCAGTCCAAATATATATTTTTCCCCTTCCTGGTAGATAAAAGATGTGTTGTAAACAACTGAAACTGTCAGTGGTTCAGCCAGGAAGATGTGACAGATGTCCCTATTCCCAAAGCAGCACTGCTGAGGTGGAGGCATGTCCCAGTGACCAGCCTTCCCAACTGGGAAACTGCCCCTCAAGCCACACTCCTGATACAGCACTGCTTCCCAGAGCACTGTCTCTTAAGGGGCTTCTGAGAGATCCCAGGGATGCAGGAAAGGAAACATTCATGTCTGTGCCATGCTTCTGGAGGAGGAGGCTGGTGGGAAGAGAGATGAGCAACTGGCATGGAGGCTTACTTTGCCACCCACTCCTAAACTGGACTTCCAGTATCATTGAAAGCAATGCTGGACAAATGTTCTGGCAAGTGACAAATTGTTTCCCAGCTCAGCCCCATTCTCTTCCCACCTTTTTTTCCCTGTGAGTCAACTTCTGCCTACACAGATGCTTCCAGAGCAGCCTGAATGCCCTCTTCGTTGTGCTCTGATGGGATGGTGAGTTTGCACTGAGGCACATTTTCTTCCCCTGGATTTCTAGATTTTCCTGAATGTGGGCAGAGAGCAGCATGATGCTGAATGACTGAAGTCCCTGCTCACAGTTCATGAATAATAAAGACTGCCAAAGCTTGCAGCCCCAAAGCCACGTTTTTGTGGGACCCCCAGCACACAGTCAGGCAGCAAACAGCTGCATTGGTATGAAATGTGATGGTTTTGTGCTGATCTTCAGCCAGAGGTTGCACTTCACACCCCAGAGCTGGAGGAAAGGATAGTGATAGATGGTGCAGCCCCTCCAGCATGGAGCCCCTTTACTGGCTCTGCTGGGACCTTTCTGCTGATATCTTGGCAAAGGAAAGCAAAGCTGGATCTGCTGGGTGCAGAAGGGATGGAGCAAGCAGCAGTTTACAGGGGGAGCATTTTTCTCATGCTCTGAAGGACTGGCTGTTACTTTCTTTATCAGGATTGTAAGATGGGACCCTCTGCTAGCTGTAGGCTATAAGATAGCCCTAGAGATCCTTCACTCTGAGCAGTCTCTGTCAGAAGGGTCATTTCCCAGGAGAAACTCGGGAAGGGCTTGGCTTTGAAGACTTTTATTCTCTTTAATAAGCAAGAGACTCTTAATAAACTTGGAAATCCCCCTTTTAAATTTGATACATTGGCCTCTTCCAGACTCCCAAGCCTTCAGGGAGGAAGTAATAGCAAGTGGGATTAAATGGGCTTGAAGCTGAGGGACCAGAGGACTAAGGACCTCAGCCCTGCTTGCTGGGGTGCAGTTTGCACACCGATGGGCAAGGCAGTTTCTGGCACGAGAGTTCTTGTGCAAGAGGCTATTTGCTATAGCTGCAGAGGAAATCAGCTGTGTCACCCCACAGGCTCTTTTCTGTCAGTAGGAAACTGTGGTGAAGGCTCATATTATACGCAGCAGCATTGTATTGGCAAGGGTTTCCAATACAAAGTTGACTTAAAAGAAACCAAGGTGCTGCAGTGGTACAACTGTGTGTTTGATAATACCAGTACAAATCATCACTCATATCCTGCTGGTCTCAGATCATGTTCTTCCTACAGGACAGAGGTGAGCAAAAGCATGGCAGGTATCATCCATTATTTTTAACTCTCCTATTTTTAAATGAATGTCATTGTTGTTGGTATTTACTTCCATTTTACCTTACCTTAAATATAGCTCTGTATTTCAGGGGTTAGTGTATGGTACCCTCTTACTCTGCTTGTGAAATACAGGGGTGGAATGTAGTCCTACTGCACGAAACACTTTGGTGCAAAGAAAACTAAAATGAGCCCAAAGTGATGGGGGAGGTTTATTTTATAAAGATGCTCAAGTGGGCTCTGCCACCAAAAGGATACAAAGTCGAAGCCACATCCTGCTGGCTTGGCTAATCCATAAAAGAGCTTTCAGTGTTTTCCCTTGGAGTAACAGCTTTAAATTTTAATAAGCTGTAGTGTACTTTCACCGGATGTAATAAGCTGATGCAAAGTTTAAATGGGGTTAAGTAAGTAGGAACCTAGAAGAAAGGAACATAAAAGATGTAAACTATTTCCTCTCTTTTACAAGTTTATTTCACTGGGTTTATTTTGGGAAAAATATATTTCATTCAAATTATTTATTTTTTTGTTCTCTGGACGATTCAGTGTCAAGGGAGGGAGGGAGACAATACTTGAAGTAACCACAGAGCAACTTGAGCAGAGAGGACACTCAGTAAAAAGAAATAAATTTATCAAGTTATTAATTCGGGTTATTTTGCCATTTAATTTTAGGACGGTTACCAAGTCACAGGCATGTGTGCCTGAACGTGACCCACATAATCCTCTAAAACAAGGATTTGTAGGAAGACTCCTTGAAAGGTCATCCAGCCCACCCGTAGCCCAAGGCAGGATCGATTGTGTGTAAGTTTTTGTGGACAGAGATTTGTTGAGCCTGTTCCTGGAGCCCTCAGCCATGGAGAACTGCACCCTGCAGCCACAGGGAGCGACCGCAGCGCCAGCACTCCAGCAGCTGTCCTGGCTTCCCTGTAAGCCCATTACCCGTGTTACTGCTGGGAAAGGGGAGCTCTGCTTTATCTGCTTCCCCTCCACAGCTCCGGTGGCTGCAGCCACCCCCAGCCCCCCCCCACAGCTGCCTTCTAGACACCCAGAAACACCATCTAAGATGATATCCAGAGGGCAGACCAAAGCCAAGATCTACTTTCTGCTTGTTTTCTGTTCGCAAAGGTGGGATAAAGAGCTTTTTGGGCATGGGATGTGCAGTGCCATGCTTGTGCTGGAGTAAGTGAGGTCGTTTATAGTCTGCACCATGACCCACTGGTTGCCCTGCCCTGACTGCACCATGCCTGGGGACCCCTGAAAACAAGCAGGGGCTGTGAGGTGGGAATTTTTCTTGTTACTGGCAGTGCTATAGATAACAGGGGTGTGGGGGGTTTTACTGAATGTGTTTGTTTGCTTATATCTGTGTAGCCTACTGAAATGGCTCCAAAACATTCTCAGCTAAAAGCATGAGCTGTTCCATTTTGGGCTTAAAAAGTCATTTCTGTACCCAGGAGCTGTACTCATTCTCAGTGGAGTGGGCATAGTAACACACACTGTGCAGTGGATTATACTTATGTGATTATAGCCTCTAGGCAACCTGGTGCTTAAGAAATGAGTCAGTCAGAAAGACCAAGGCAGAGGGAATCAGATTCAGTGATGATAAGATTTGCTTCCAAAAGATCTGGACCGAACTATACAGCATTTCTTCAAGATATGCTTGTCCTAATATCCAATTAAACACCATATGTAGGAATATTTTATGTTACTTGGTGTCTCACAACAGTCTAAAGAAGCAGTAACCACACACAAGGACTTGCAGTATGACAGGTTAGTTGGGTATAGAAAGGCAGGAATAGCTGGGAGACGTGAGTGAAAGCCCAGCCAGGCTGGTGATGGCTGTGTTAGTGCAGGGAGATCTGCCAATGCAGAACAGGAGCAGGTTCCTGGGAAATACATCCAGGAAAAGGGAAGAGACAGGATGAGAAGGCAAGAAATACATGCAGGGAAGCCGTGGCAGGAAGAGAAAAGAACAAATGAGAACTGGCAAGTTGATAAAAGAACAAAAGGGCTTTGTCTCACATTAAAGGCAGCTAACTACACAAATCATTTTCCCATGTAAGCAATTACTGCAGCTACCCCAGGGATAGTACGTGGTTGAAAATGGGAAGATGGGTTCTTTACATTCATAACTGGGTCTGGCAAGTGCTCCATCAATATGGCTCATGATGCTCTGGGCCATATCAGGCAAGCAGAGAAATTAAAACTTGATTGTGCAGATAGATGGATTCCCTGTTTTAAAAATTATCTTCCATCTGTATGCAGGGTTAAGCCACCAGCTAGTGGAACAGAAGGAACAGAGGCTTCTAAAAAGTGGCAGGAGGTTTAGTTCATTCCTCTTTCACTCCTGACTGTAGCTGTTGACAGCAGCTTACAGCAGTCAGTGCAGTCACAGTCACGTAGGCATGAGTCAGGTAAAAATCAAACTAAGACTGAGATTCCCTTTCAGCTCAATTTTCAGAAATGCTGAGTGCAGGCAACTCCTCTCTGTCTGACAGTGCTTTTCACCCTGTAGAATCAGCTTTTGGCAACAGGTGTTCTGTTGAACTGAGAGAAATTCGTAACGAGATGAATGATCATGATCTGATCTTAGATCCTAGACTTTATCTCATGAATGCCCAAGTCATGACACCAATGAGGTCTCAGCTTGACAAACTCCTATTGCCACTGCTCAGCTGACCTTAGCCCTGGGTATAAATTTAAGTGTCTTGCAGCTCTCCATTTACTGGTACAAACTTATCTCACTGCTTGTCCTGTAAGTGTTTTGACATCAGCCACTCCAAAATTAGAAACTGATGATATGGAAAACTTAATAACATTAAAGGAATGCCAACCCATCTTCTCTGCTGCCTTGTGCTATGCTTTGTTCATCTGAGGAATTTCTTGCATTTCACAACCAACAGGAGGATTTTGGTTCAGGATTGTGCCCCAGCAGGGATATGATGAAGCTCAAGCTCCAGACTAGGACTTCATGGCACTTATTTACTCTCTGTAACACCTCCCTGACCTATCTCATGTATGATCCTTGGTCTGCCTTCTCCTCGGTCTCCTTTCCAGGAGCTCACTGGCTTTCTCTCACCTTTGGTCTCACTGAGGTTTGGTCTTAACTCTTTGGAGTTGCAAGCACATTTGTAACACGCAGCACAGGCCGTCCCGTGTCTCAGCTGAGGCAAGTCAAGCCCTAGAAACTTGGCTGAGCCTGTCTCTTTTGCTTCCCAAGAAATGGTGTTCATTTATTCATGTAAGCCCCCTTTTAAAGCTTCTTTTGAGTTTTATTCTCTCCAAAAGGCAGTTTGGAGAGAATAAAACATCAGGATGTTTTATTCAGATATATAACAGATCCTTCAGGATGCTGTTCCCTGGGGTGGAGGTCCAGCCGCACCCCCCAGGAACTGGGGCCACCTCTCCCCAGCTGCAGCGAGAAAGTTTCCCTTTGCAGCACTGAGAACAGGCAGAAACAAAGAGCCTGGAGGAGGTGGGGAGGGGAGAAGGGAAGAATGAGCTAGGTTAGGGGAAATACAGCCTGGAAGAAAAGGAAAGGACCAGCTGATCTGAAAGCCCCGATAAAAGCCCAAGACAAAGGCTGAAAGAGCCTGGGAGATTATCAGGGGGAAGCGGGAGGAGGAGCAGAGAGATGCAGCAGAACCTAAGTGGGAATGATGTAAAATGCTGCAGGGAGGAGGGGAGTTTCCTACCTAGAGAAAAGAGTGGTTTAATTTACTCAACAACTTCCATTTACAGGAATCGAGGCCCTTTCTCTCTTCTGACTGGGAGCATCTGACAAATGAAGGAGCTGCTCCAGCAGGAAAGAGTATCCATGTCCATCCCACAGCCCTGACAGCTTCAACCCCGATTGCTCATCTGTTTCCAAGTACAACTGAGACATTTTGCTGGTGGGCAAAGAAGTCAGGGACACTGCATCCAGCACCCTGCAGCAGAGGAAACATTAGTACTGCTGTTGTTAGCCTTGTTATTTTCTCCTAATAAAAAGGTGGTCATGACTCACTCCATTAAGAAACAAAGGCAGAGCTGTAATCTACTGAAAGGCAGTTGTTTGGATGCTCAGCATTAGGTGTGTAAAAGGAGGAAGGTCAGCTGCAGGTCAGGTCTGATGATATAAACCCTGCCACCAGCACAGGCCAAACTTCAGGTACTCTCCAGAGAACTTGTTTTCTGAGCTGGGGTATTTTGCCCCGGCTTCAGAACTATCACTTCAAGCAGGAGTGTGGAGGGGAAAAAAGCTCTCTTTCTCACCCCTCCACGTTTCAGTTGGGTTTCCTGAGAGGAAATGATACTGTGACTGCGCTGGCCCCCTCCTTCCTCCCCGGAGGGAGGAGCACGCTAGCATCTGCCCACAGCACCTCTTCCCCTCTCTATGCCCCACTGGGACCAGTTTGCCAGCTGAGCTGTTACTGGGGTCTGAGTCCCAAGGGAAGCAGGCTGCTTCTCAGAGAGGAAGCAGCAGCTCCTGAAGCTGGGGGCTGAGAGGCAGGAAAGGCGGGTTGTGTTCAGGTGGTGTGGAGGTTTCCTGTGTGAGCAGGACTAGGTCACACCACCCCTGCCCATGCCAGATTTTCCATCTAGTCCATGTGAAGGTTTTTGGCACAGCTGTGGTGACCCAGTTCTGACGGGAACCGTGCTGGCACGTGGGTCTCCCCCAGCCATGAGGCTCTGACAATGCCCAGCTGCGTCCCAGGGTAGATGCAGGGAAAGGGAAGGAGTCAGGCTGCCGTGATGGCAGTGGCCAGGTGAAGACAACACCCACGCTAAGATGCGCTGTGAACATCTGCCCCTACCCACAAGCTACTTCTATTTTTGTTCCACCTCATACCCTGGCTGACTCAGAGGAGGGGAGTGGGGGGGGGGTCAGGTTAGAAGGAGCCAGATGGGAGGGCTGTAGGGGGATTGAAAGAGGAAGAGGAGGAGGAGTTGCTTCTAAACCAGTAGTTGCCATTCTTTCAATCAGCTTGAACATTTTCTTTGCACAGTCTCTTTCACGCTTCTCTGTTTCAGCTGCAGGCAATTTGAGGCAGGGATGGCACTTCCTGCCTGCTGTTGAGGTGAGCATTCTTTCAGGGCACCATCAGAATAAATGACACCCTGCTCTTAGATAGCTCCACTGTCATCTGCCCAGGCTGTAATGAGCTTGGCTGAAGCTCATCCTTTTGTTTAACTTCTTCTAGGAATTTCCACTCTTCTTTTTGGTCTCTTTACAAAACTATCTACAAGGAAAGGGCAAGTGCCAAATTTCCTAATTCCTGTGCGTCTTAGTGTCATGACTTCTGGACACAGGCACAGTCAGTGGTCTGTGGTGTAAGTTTTGCAAGTCCTTGAGACACAATCTTGCAGCCACAAGGAAAGGGACATTAGACTCTCCCCTCAAAAAGCCATACCAGCAATTTTCATGTTGCAGGTGGCCCTCTCATCCTTGTCCCCATTGCTTCAGAGCATTCATTAATTTTGCAGAAATGACACATCTTGCTTTGTCCCAGTCTGTTACTCCTTGTTTGCTCCTTAGCTGCCAGGCTGTAAACCTTGGGCCAAGTAACTGGATCCTCGGGGTTGTTCCCCAGGAACTGATCACTCGCTTACCAAAGCTGCCTTGATGCAAACCATGGCCTGAGCAGGGGACCCAACTCTTTCCAAGGGGATCTAGGAGCGAACAGCTCCCATCCTACGAGCAGCAGAGCTCTCGCGGGCAGGCCTGCCTGGGCTCAGGCTTTGCTGGGGGTGATGATACACAGTGAGGGGGGAAATAAGGGGAACTGAAACTCCATTCGCAACCTGGTGCAAGAAGCCTGCCCCAACGCTGCCGTTCCTTTCTTCCTTCCTTCCTTTCCTCCTTCTCCTCTGCCCCCCCCGGCACGCTTCCCTACTCTCCTGACAGTCTGAGGAGGGGGCGGGGGTGATGTCGGGATGAGCCTCAGCC
>NW_008238346.1:1203121-1204148 GCF_000691975.1 Corvus brachyrhynchos
GGACCAGAGCACGGGCCACTGGCAGAAGCTGAAGAAGGACAGCACAGCCCAGATCGTCCTCAACGCCCTGCTCTCCAGCCTGCCGGAGGCTGGGGCCAGGGTCTGCTTCCTGAAAGGTGAGAAGGGTCGAGGGAACACGACGGACGGGAGCTGGGGGGGAGCGGCGCGATCGACCCTCAAAGCTCCCCTGTTTGGCAGCGGCCCGAGGTGCTCCCGTTCCCTCTCCTTCGCCCTGCAGTGAACCTGATTATTGGTGGAGGGCAGGGAGGTAACACCGGGATTCCGGAGGCTGGGGCCAGGGTCTGCTTCCTGAAAGGTGAGAAGGGTCGAGGGAACACGACGGACGGGAGCTGGGGGGGAGCGGCGCGATCGACCCTCAAAGCTCCCCTGTTTGGCAGCGGCCCGAGGTGCTCCCGTTCCCTCTCCTTCGCCCTGCAGTGAACCTGATTATTGGTGGAGGGCAGGGAGGTAACACCGGGATTTTGTTTCTTTTCCACCTACTGGAAATAAATCCCGGATAGACTCTGCCGGCTGAGCCGAAATGCCTTTCCGCTCACCCCTGCCACGCGTTTGAGAGGCTGAGGGAAAAGCAGAGAATAGCAGTAAAGAAGAGTAAAAGTTGCAGATTATCAAAGGGGGAGAGACATTGGCGCTGCGTGGGAAACAAAATCAGCCCCGCGGGTATGAGGAGAGATGAGGCCACTTCTACTCGCTTTCCACCCGGTGACACGGGGAGGCCTGCCTTGGGCACCCAAAACTCTGGGACCGATGCCCTCCCCTCCACCGAGGGCGGAGAGGTTTCTCTCCATCGGGCACATCGACGCTGGCAGGGGAAACCTAGAGCCGAAACTCCGGGGTTCGTCGGGGGACAAAAATACCTCCTTCCCCTCACGTGTATTACAGCCCTTCGATTGCGGTTCTTTGTTTTCGTTCCGTGTAACTCGGGGTAATAAAACGATAAATAGCATAGCGAGCATAGCAGCCCGCCCTTTCCCTGTCCTCCTGCCCCTGTGTCCCCCCCCCCCCC
>NW_008238346.1:1204203-1211464 GCF_000691975.1 Corvus brachyrhynchos
GGCAGGAGTTTCTAAACACCCCCCTTGCCATACTATGAGGCCATAAACGGAGGGGAAAACCAAGCGATGTTTCTTGAATAAAGCCTGCCTCTGTGCTCTCCTGGGCCAGGGTTGATTCCCGTTTAATAAGCCTTTTATCACTAGTTTTTTGTCCTGATGTACCCAGTTTGTGCCTCCTGTGATGACCTACCCGCTGGGGCAGAGGCATCTTCAGCCGGGGTATTGCCCAGTACCGAGGTAGGGGGATGTTCCCCAGGTTGTTTGCCACCTCCCTGGCTCTATCAGCCTTTGCTGGGGTCTGACAGTCATCCTATAAGCACAAATTCTGCTACTGGAGGGCAGAGATGCTGGCACTGTGCCAGTCAAATCCTTAGGGACCATGCTAAACTAGAGACGAAGAAATATCTCCGGGTCACAGTGGGAAGTCTGTGGCAAACCAGGGGCTGAATTAAGCTCTGCTGACTCTCAGACTGCTCGTTTGGCCACACAATCATCCATTCCTCCTCATGTGCCAGTCCCACACTTTGAAGTGGTGACTGTGGCTGTGGGTAGTTTATCCGGGGTGAGGGATTAGTGTAGGCTCTGCTTTGTACCTCTTATGAGTTGTGAAGTGTCTTATCATAAAAGCCTGTCGATTTGGGGCTAAAGACATTTCCTCTCTGTTTATGAGAAAGTTTCCTCCTTTTCCTGCTGCAGTTTCCTTTTGCTTTGCTGGAAGTGCTCCGGGCTGCAGGTTCAGGCCCATGACTCAGTGGGCAGCACTGATGATTCACTGGGGTCATGGACCCCCACGAAGCTATGGTGGCCTGGGGGAAGATCCTTGGAACAGTGGGGATATAAATCACCCTGGAACACTGGATTCTGATCAGGAGAAAGGGTCCTTTGGAAGCCTCCACTACCAAATTTGCAAATACTAGGCTGTAAAACCACGAGGAAAAAAAGACATTGAGGTTTCCCCTTATATTCCTGTTCTACCTAGGCATGGAGATGGGAGGAGGTGTTGGCTACTTAAGTGCTAAGGGGGTCTCGTTGCAATAAGATATGAGGAGGTTACCCCCACCCCACTAGGTCATCAAGATCCTGGGTATCTGGTCCCAGGGGCGGCAGCTGGCACAGAGTCTTGCGTGCCAGGCCCTGTTCCCTCCCTTGCTTTCTGGCTTGCAGGGTCACATCTTTTGTCTGTGTAGGTGCAGTTTCACTCTGGGTGAGCTCAGCACCAGCACGGTGAGAGTGGTTGTGTCTCAGGGAAAAAGAAAGATAAAATAACAGATCCTCCCTTGGTGCTGATAACGATTCTATTACTTATTGATTAAAACGGAAGTGCAGCTCAGCTCTCTGTGATGAGCAACCGAGTATTTGCAGAAATGACCTCAGGGAAGGTAGGTTGAGTGGGGAGGGGGAAGAGGGGAGATTGCTGGAGGACGGGATGAGCAGATGACTCACTGTAAGAATGGTCTGCAAATATCCTGATCCCCAAGGCTTGTAATTAACCATTCACCAGCTGCATGTGTTAGCTGCCCCAGGAGACACGAGACATGCGTGTCTGTTCAAACACACACGCAGATTTGTCTCAGGCAGATTTCTGTGTTCATTCAAGAGTAAAAACAACAACAGGGGGTGTAAATGGGGATAATGGCTGTTTATATAAACTGGACATATTTTTCCTATGCGATGGCAATGGCTGGGGTGTTGAGGGAAAGTAAGGTCAGCTATGCAAAACAAGAGGATTTAAAAGTTCACCCCATGAAGGGCAGTTGGAGATCAGGGAACTCTGTAGAGCTTCTTGTGTTTGTTGTTTTCTCACACTGTGAGTTGTTAGGGATATCATTTTTTCAACCCAGTTGTTGTGGATATCATTTTATCAAGCACCTCCCAGCACCACCATGGTCTCCATGGTCACTTGACTGCTTTGACCACTGCCTCATGCTGTGAGCTCTGGAATGAGCTGGCAGAATGTGGCTGGGGGCAGGAGGAAAGGTGCAGGTGCTGAGTGCCCGTTGACTGTAAAGTCACTCTCCTGCCTTCTGTCATGGAAAACAGACTTTCATCACATTCAGTGGGCTTTGGATCATGCTGGCCACTTGCAACATGAGGACTTCATGGCAGGAATGAGTAGGCGACAGTAGCACGTCATGAATTTGAGCACACATCTGCTCAAACATTGCAAACAGATGAGACACCAGCATTGAGGGGCTGAAATGTCAGAGGTGGCTGTACCAGGCAGCCCTGGCAGCGAGGCTGGTGGGGGTCCTGCAGCTGCTCTGGTCTTCAGTACTTCCCTTATTTCAAAATCCTTCCTTGCACCCGGGCACCCACACCGGAACAGCTTATCAGGGTGAAACAGTTGCAGGTGAACAAATCACAACGGGAGGCTTTGCTTTCCAAGACTTGTTTACTTGAGGGCCACACTCTGAAGGATTATTGAATGTAGCTGTTCATGAGCTGTTCCTTTCTGCTCTGAAAAAGCACAGGTGGCGGACATGTGGCACACCACTGACGCTTTCAGGCTGCTTCTGCTACCTGACTGATTCAGGTTCATTTTGGAGATTATGTGCTTCCATGCAGAATTATTCCCAGCCTGGAAACAGGCAACAATTTAGCTGACGACAAACTTTGAGTAACAATGTAATAAAAGGATTAATTCCTTTTCATTAGCAGCGCACTGAATGAAACGAATGCAGTACTTAACTGTGCAGAATAGCTCATGTGGGGCTATTCAGTTGTCAAATGCTGTCACAGGATTTCATTAAGTTTTATAGCTGTTATTTAATAGATTGGTTTCAGTGGGACCATCTTCGTTACTTCCCTGTCCCGTGCATGGTGGTGATTAATGAGACAGATGCAAGCATCCCGCTCTTGTGTTTATGTCCATTTAAAAATGCAAATAAAATATTTTGTGTGTTTTCACAGTGTATATATAATGACAGGTTTAGAAAAGATGACTTTTGAGTACAGAAATCTTTCCTCAAACATTGGCATTAGTGCTCATGTATAAAACCCAGAGGGAGGGAGTTTAGTCCCTGCCGCACCGGAGTTAATGGTTGCTAGACTCAACAGAATTACATTCACTAACAGCTTTAGTATGGTTTCACTGGCTTTTGGCAAGTTAATAATTGTCAGTGGTATCCGAGGTTTTCCTTGGGTGCCCAAAGCCTTTTAAGCAAACCCATTTTCCCAGAGGAGCACTATCCTTCACTAACTCTCCCCTGGAGCTCATTGCTGTGCACTGCTATCCCACTGCATTGCAAGTGCTGAAGCTTCATTTGTCCTTCACTTGAATTAAACCAGTCCTTGGGAGGGCAAATATATCTTTCTTTTTGCTGTTGTTTCCCTAGGGGGATATGAAACCTTTAACTCCCAATATCCTGAGTGCTGCGTGGATGGAAAACTCATTTCCCCAGAGAGGACGGAGTCAGAGAGAAACCTTGCCAGCCACTGTGAGAAGCAGAGTGCCAACCACAAACCCGCTTACGACCAGGTGTGTGTCATGGCTGCGGCGGGTGACCCTCCCCTTGGGACTTCTCCCTGCTGCCACCAGGCTCTGTTGGAGGCTGGCAGGGTGTCAGTGGCCCTGGTGCTGCCGTGGGCTGTCAATAAGTTGTCACAGTCCAGGCTGACAGCCTGTGTGCTGAATAAGTTGCCCTTGTGTACTGCTGGTCAGCATCATCTCTGCCTGGCTTCAAAATTAGGCAACAGAAGGAGGCAAAACACCATATCTAGCCCCAAAACTGTATTTATGAACTCTCTTATCACACACGCAGGCATCATGAGCCATCAGCAGCTCAAACCTCCACAGGAGACTGAAAACGGGCAGGGGAGAGGCTGCCAAGAGTGTAATTTTTCCAGCAGACAAAGGAGCACAGTTTGTCCATGTCTCCTCTGACATCCCAGGAGGAATTTGAGGCTGGCAAGGGGGCCAGTGCCTCTGAGAAGGGGCAATGGCTCAAGAGCCACCATTGGGCAGGGGAAGTGGGGTTTCCACAGGGGAAGTCGTGATGATTATGTGTGCTCCGAGATGTCACCCTGCGGTCAGGATGCTTCCGCCAGGGCGTTCGTTTCCTGTTGCTCAGGGGAGTCCCCTCGTGATGCCTCTGCTCTCCTGGGAGTACCTCCCACACCAGGTGTCCTCCCACTGCCTTGGCTGGCTGCCAGCTGTCCCTGATGCATGGGAACCCACCATGTGGGCAGGTCAGGGGGAGTGGAAAGGTAGTTTCTTGCAGCTGGGGGGTGGCAGCAGCTCCTGTGCATCATGGAAAGTTACCTGCCAGCTCAGAAAGCCGCATCAGATGGTGGCTTTTCTTTTGCCATCTCGTCATCCAGCCTTTGCTTGTGCTGAGGAAGGAGGAACTGAGACGACGTCTCAGGGTGGGTGACGCAGCAGGTGCTATGCTCCAGAGAGGTGTGGGGGGGAGCCTAGGTCCAGTTTTTTTGTTTTGTTTCACTTCTGGAGATGTGACCAGAGGGGCTAAGCCCTGGCTGAGCTAAAGCAGCCTCTTCCTCTGTCCTCATCTTCCTCCCTGCTGGACATGGCTCCCTGCTTTGCCCCTATTTCAGTAAAGCCTCAGTGGGAATGGGCACCACATATGAAAGCACTTTGGGTGCACTGCAAGGAGCAGCACTTTAAAGAAAGCCACAAACATCCTCCACATGAGTGGGTTGGGTCTGACTTTGTACCTTGCAGATGTGGACAAGAAAATTAAAACATTTTTCCTGTGTGGGCTTTGCCATGGCACTGATTCATTGGCCAGCAGCACTGGGGTCCAAAAAAGCCAGAGAGGGAGGGAGCAGGCACCCACACAGATTGCTCTTAGGTTGCAGGACTTTTGAAAAAAGAATTACATGTTTTTGCTCCTTCTCTTCCAGGGTGGTCCAGTCGAAATCCTGCCTTTTCTCTACCTTGGTAGTGCCTATCATGCTTCCAAGTGCGAATTTCTCGCCAACCTACACATCACAGCCCTGCTAAATGTCTCCAGGAAAAGCTCAGAGTCCTTCAAAGACCAGTATTGTTACAAGTGGATCCCAGTGGAGGACAGTCACACAGCAGACATCAGCTCTCACTTCCAGGAAGCCATAGACTTCATTGGTAGGTACAAATGAACAAGTTTTCAGATCTTCATGTATTTTAAACTAATTTAAAATGTAAAATCAATTAAAAATTCATTTAATTAATTTTAAAATAAAATACACTTCAAAGTCTACTGAATTTTGTGAAGGAAAAAACCCCAGTTCCTTGGACCTGCATGCCAGACTGAGTAACAACCAGGTGAAGCAGTCATCTTATTGCCGTACTGTGCTGAGATATCCCAAAGGCGGGGTCTTAGAAATCCATTGTCCCCCCTTATCTCAGAGCTCTTTCTGTTCCTCCTTTTGATCATATCAAACACTCCAGTGCAAAAAAATTAGGAGGCCTTTAGAAAACTTGTCCCATTCCCTTTCAAATCTTCCTGCATTTGGCTGAGTGGGTGCGTGAACAAGAGCTGTGCCAGGGAGCACAAGAGAGAGGATCCTCCCTGAGAAGCACAAGATGGTTTGGTGGGGTGGAGAAGCCTGCACCTGGGTGGAGATCACGTTGAAATCGGTGCTGTTGCTCTCCAGGAATATTCAAGAGAGAAAGAATAAAACAAGGTTACAGACTCACTAGACTCATTGCTCAGCTGAGTTTGAGTCCTTCAACAGTGCAGGCAGAATTACAAAAACCTGACTTGAGGGTGCACTCTAAGTCCTTCTCCTTCCCAGTAAGGGACATCTCACACCTTTCAGGGAAATAATAATTTATGGCACATTTCTGTCCTATCCTCAACCCTTTCTGATAGATGTCGAGTCACTTGGAAATTTCCCAGATTTTGAGGATGACTTTAATTTTCACTTTCTTTTAAAATTGGGCATGTGGTGTAGATGCTGGGGATGACTCAAACCCATGTCTTCCTTAACTTTGTGCAGTAGCTAAATATAACTGGTCGTGGTGGCACCAGTCCCCTGGCAGACAATTGAAGGCAGGCAAATGATAACTTCCTCAGCTCTGTGTGTTTCACTCACAGTTATCCATAAATTGGAGCATGAACATGTTGCTCAAGGCAATAGAGCAGAGAAAGGTCTATTTTTTGAACAGCGTTTTTGTGTGGAAAGGGCTTATTTTAAGCACATTCTCTTTAATCTAATAACAATCATTGTGTTGTGTGAGTAACCACAGTGGCTCCTGTTGTGTAAAATGGGTGCTTTGCATAAGCCTTTTATATCCTGACTTAAGTCCAAGCATCCTTTAACCAGGCTGTAATTAGCAACTGCCTACCAGTGCTTGTGTGCTTTGTGGTGAGGCCCCACAGACTGGGCTCAGCCTCTCCACCCAAGGGTACCCACCAAGGGCTCACCTCCTGGTACTGCTGCTTGCTGCCAACTCGCCAAGCAGGGAGTTAGGATTTTGAAGGAAAATCCTCTTTTTCTAGCAAAGATGATGAGAGCCCCTGCAGTTTTTGAGTGACCAGGTAGTGGGAGGGCTGGCCAGGCTGAGCTTGAGACAACATTTTGAGCCACAGGTAGAGAAATGTAGGTACAGCAAACACAAGCATTGCCTGTATCACAATGTTCTGCAAGGTCAGTTGTTCCAAAAGAGAAGTAGGCACAGAGAAAGGAAAGGACTTTCCTAAAAAATGCAAAAAGAACCAAATCAGGATCCACAGATTCTGAAACCAAGTGTCATCTTCAGCTCAGGTCCATCACAGGCTGGGTTTTGTCCTCTTTGTCTTTTGATCTCCATGTCACCCTTAGCACCCAGCAGAAGAGCAAGCCTCTCCTTCCTGGTAGACTGGCTGTGTCCTGCCCCAGCTCTGGGTATGCCACAGTGTCCTCTCCATCCCAAAAAATAACTGATGTCTGTAATGGCTTTTCCCTCAGATTACGTCAGGCGAACAGGCGGCAAGATCCTGGTGCACTGTGAGGCGGGCATCTCGCGCTCCCCCACCATCTGCATGGCCTATCTCATGAAGACAAAGAAGCTGCGCCTGGATGAAGCCTTCGATTACATCAAGCAGCGCCGCAGCCTGATCTCACCAAACTTTGGTTTCATGGGCCAGTTGCTACAATACGAGTCAGAGATCTTGTCTTCCACCCCCAGCCCCCCTGTTGCCTCATGCAAAAGAGAAGCTGCATCTTTCTTTGCAGAGGAACTGACTTTGGGCAAAAACTTTGAGGGCTCATGCTTTGCCTTTCCTACCTCAGTGTTGAGTTCTGTGCCCATCCACTCTCCTGTCCACCAGCTGAAGCT
>NW_008238346.1:1211680-1226250 GCF_000691975.1 Corvus brachyrhynchos
TGCTGAACACCGTGGGGGGCCCAGAGCTGGTGTGGTCCTGATCCAAACTGTGATCCCCAACAAGAACATTTCATGAATGTGCAATAGAGAAACCTCATCCACTTACTCTGAGATGGAGTGGTTGTCATGGATCATACTTCCCATACGCTGTGACTGTAAGATGCAAGTGGTCTAAGCATGGCAGGTTTTCTGAACTTTTATTGTCCTTTTTTTAAAAAAAATACGAAGTGCTTTTTTAGGGTTTTAACCACACAACGTGCACCCACTACTGTATTTCCAGATTCCTGGAGAACCATGAGAAATCCATTTAGTGTGTTCTCAGTTCCCATCTCCTTCCCATCTTATTTTTGAAAAGACCCTTATTTAAAGTTTCAAGCAATAAACAGCAACAACAGGGAAGAAAGCATAACGAAAAGCACTACCTTTGCAACCACAGAGATGGTGGGAGTGAATATTTGTTCAAATCTTTCTCTGGCTTTCCTCCTCCCCTCTCCTGTGTCATGTTTCAGGGAGCAAAGGGCTGGAGTGGGGAGAGGGAATGCCTTTCCCAGGACACTGTTGCACAACCAGGTGAAAATCCCCTCTCCTGCTCCAGCCTCTGAAGTGTCAGGTATTGTCCACAGTGTAACTGGATACCAACCCCACCAGTGGGTCCATTCAGGTGTGGCATTTCCTGTACTTCTGTATTTGCCTTTGTACTGGATGGGCTTTTAAGTAAAGCAGGGACTTAACATCTATCAGCTACCCTGCTGAGCTATTATCCTCCCATCTGTTATTTAAGAACAGCCCTAGAATACTTGAATGTCTCCAAAATCCTCATCGAATCCACTTCCCATCAGATAACGCTGTAAAACACTGTAACTGCTGGACTTCACACCAAAAAAACCTGACAAGCTTTCAGCTCCAAGACAACTTTTCCTCCATCCCTTCCCAATTGTTCCCATTGTGTATCATGTGTGGTCAAGTGGTCTTTTTCAGTGTTATGTGACTTGCTTAGAGTGTGTGGTCACCTCTAGTCAGCCTTTGTCCAGAAAAAATGGTTTCTGTCTTGCTCACATTGGCTTCTGTGTCCACAGAGAGTTCAGGATGAGTGTCTCTGTCTGTTGGCCTTTTTATTATTTTTAAATATGTAATATGTATGGGAAATGGCAATAATTTCCAGGAGATCTCGTGAACGTGAAAGAAAACTTGCAATGGTTTTTATGGAGTGTAAAAAATAATAAAGGAAAAAAATGCCAGGAAAATAAAGCTATTTGTTGTACTTGGAGTGAGCCGCGAAAGTACTTTGGGAGATCTCAGTGGCAGGAGAGGTCACCTGAGAAAAAAGAAGGTAGAAGAGATGAGAAAGCATCACTGTGCTCTGTGCTGAAAAGCCACCAAGGTGTATCACTACAGAGGGGAGAAGGTGAGGGGGAGGATTGTTTAAAACAGAATGACATGAGTCACAGTGGCGTCACTTCCCAGCAGCCAGGCAGGCACTTCTGTTTTGATTCATGCATGTTTTATATAAGATTTACCATCTTGCTGAAGATGAAAATCTGAACTAGGCATGGCCCCCACTTCCTTCCAACCCATGACAAGGGATGTTACATGCCTTGGTCCTTGGAGTGACGCTTGTGGGTGACATGTGGCACCTCTGGGTGCCAGGAACCAGATCATGTGGGTAACACTCATCTTTTCACTTCTTTAAATGAAAAAAATTAAATCAGAAGTACCAGCATGTCCGATGCCTTTCATTCCCCTTTTCATCTTGAAGTTTCTAGGCTTTTTCTGGCTCATCACCACAGCACATTTATAATATGCAATTCCAAACTATCGAGTTGAAAAATTTATGGTAAATATCTGGGTTACACAGCATGTGTGCACATATGCATCCATTTGTAACTTCTTACCCCCAGGAAAGCAAATCTGATAGATGAGAAGGTCTTATTGGGGATGTGCATTGGATTTCTCCCCCAGTGTCAGAGGGATGTGTCAGCAGCCCTGCCTGGGTTCTGGGAAACCTGAACATGGGAACCAGCAGCCAGGGAGGTAAGGCAGATGAGCTAGTAAGAGCAGATCAATTAATTTCCTGAAAGACCTGACTAGACCCCTTGGGGAACTCTTGAAAATGTGGAAAATGCTTTCTGCCTCTCAGCCCACACAAGCACCCAAGCAGAAAGGCTGCTGTGCTTAGTGAGAGTGGCTGTGTCCTGAATACTGACACCTACAACCTGGACAGAAACAGAGCAGCCAACAGTTCTCATTAAAACTGCACTAAACCCTTCTGGGTGGACAACCAGCTTTGTTTCTTAAGGATGGGAAAACTGAAACCCTCTGCAGAGCCAGTGATGGAACATGGGAACCTGTAGAGCACAAGGCAAGTGGGCTGAAGGGATTAACAGAAGGACTGCTGACCTTGACAGATTTGACCAAGGCAGCTGGAAAAGACCACAGGTCAGGTGGAGGAGCCAGGTATTTAGCAGAGAGGGAAGGCAGCTGCTTTGTGTTTGGAAGGGAGCTCTTATCCTGGGCTTTAAGCATGGTGTGTTGGTGGATATGGGAGCTAGTAGGGGGAGATGCTGGGCTGGGATTCAGCAAGGGTAGAAGGCCACAGCCCTGGGGGAGCCTGAAGAGGACTTGTTGTCATGCCTGGACACAGGAGATCAAGGTTTATGCTCCTGCCCAGGGCAGGGGTCCCCTCTTCATGTCTGGTCTCAATCCACCTCCCCTTCCAGCAGAAGGAGTCCCAGAATCAAAGTCAGAGTGGGATGCAAATACTGACTCCCAAAGGGTTGTGTTCTCATGCTGGTGCCTGCTCTGCTACTTCAGTGCTAGTGTGAGACCTCTGTCCCCAGCTCAGTCCCTTGGCCAGTTTGGCAGACCCCACCTCTTTGAGGGGACATCACAGCCATCTGACTGCAGGGCTTTGGGCTGAGAGTACGTGCCCTCCTCCCTTCCTGGCCATGCTGCTCCCATGGGAAAGAAGGAGCTGAGGATCTGAGCACTAATATATGAAGGTGAGTGTGTCAAATCGGGATGGCACCTACCTGGGAAAAGGCAACGTGTTTGAACACACATGTGCAGGGTAGAGCCCCTGGTTCTCTGCTCCCAGACAGCAGCACACAATAGGTGCCTCCATCCTTAGGGAAAGGAACAGTTCCAACAGTGTTTTATGCATTGAGGAAATTCACCAGATATGGTAGGATGGAATATTTAGGGGGCTTTTATAGCCCAAATGGGCTTGGGTTTGAGTGGCTCATTGCTAAGGATGGAAGTTCAGATCAGGTAGGTGTGTGGGGAATGTCAAAGCTGAAGGGTGGAGGCTGGTAGTTGTGAGAGCTGAACTAGCTGGTTTGATGGGCCTGTGTCCATCTACCAGCGAAGCTTCAGAGAGGAATAGGGACATCAAAAACAAAATTCTGATGGAAAGTAGAGATCCTTGTACCTATAACAGCAAGGGGAAGGCTGTTATCAGGATGCTTTCAGACTTCAGAAAAGGCAAATGAGGGAAAGATGGCAGGAATGGTGTACTTCGAGACAAAGCTTCGATTAGCACTTATCCATTATGATCCACCAAAGAAGATGAGAGGAAATGTCAGTGAAAAGGGGATTTTGCAAGTTCAGAGCTGTGCTGGGATGTGACATATCTCCATTCACACTCCTGATGGTGCACCCTTGCATCCTGGACAGCTTGGTGCCACTCAGGACCTGTTTCAGATCCTGGGGTGGGACTGAACAGGGTTTGTGCCATGCAGCTTTTGGTCCCTCGTTTTTAGGCTTGCATGGAGCAGTCATGTTGCAAGCATGAGTGCAGTTGCTCAGCCTCTGGCTCTGCTTTACACATGCTGCATTTCCTTTGTGTCTCCAAGAGAAACAAGCATTCAAGACACTGCCACAAAAAATACATATCTCTACACCATTGCAAATCATTGCAAATCAGATTATGAAGAAATCTAGGGTGGAGTTGCATGAGTGGGTGCTGTCCTTAAGTGTCCCTAAGTGTCTTCTTAGTCCATACATTTGCTGGTGTTATTTGCAGTCTATTCTGGTTACAAAGCATAGGCTTTCTCCAGCTTCTTCTGCTTCCTGCCTAAAGAGCTTTCCAAAAGGTAGAAATTGCATCCTTACCACTAAAATCCAGGTAAATTGACCTGCTCCATGGGGACTTGGTACTGAGGTGCCCATCCCCAGTCCCTTGAGCAACACAAGATAGGCAGCTCTTCTTAGCTTCTTGCCTTCTGGTGGGAGCATCTATTTTTAGGTGACAAAGCATGAATGAAGAAGGTATTCTGCAGGCATTGTCATTTGTATGCTAAAAACAACACCTGCCTTGCAGGGAAGTAAAAGGTCCAAATGTGCCTACAGCATGGAAAAAAAAAAAAAGTGTGAGGCCCCAGGTATGGTGAATTTGACCCTCCATCTCCACTTTTCACAGCTTCACATTAATTGGAGAGTAGACACACTGCCAGCTCACTCTCTGGGGAGAAAAAGGCAGGAACCAATTTGCAGAGCCACATAAATATGGAAGTAGGATTTTTTTTTTACGTGGGAGGTGTTACCAGTACCACACATTACGGTTTCTTGGCTTTATCACATCGTAGGCTTTTACTGAGACATGAGTAAGTTTGCTAAATAAGGAATATGAAAATAGCTTGTGAAATAGGTTGAGTCATCAGAGAAAATCAAATGGAGTTCTGGCACCAGGGTTTCAGTTGTAAAGTCCTACTTTATTTTACCATTTCATTGGAAACTTTGGGGTCATTTCAATCTTTTTATTTCAGCTTCAAAATTCAAAGTACTCTGACATCTAAGTAAGGCTTACCAAATCTGTTCATGTTTTCCATCAGCAGTGGTGATATACTTCTATGTGTCCTGCCTATGAACACTTGCAGGGAATATAAAGGTTACTGAGACAAATGGCTTCTGCAGTAACAGCTGAAATGCTCAGCGCTTCTTCCAGCCTCGTCTAGCTATTGAAGAGGATTTATGGCCCCTAGATATCCCTTTCATGTACTAGCTTACCCCACTGAAGTCACTGGCTGTTATTTGTAGCTTCTGGGAATCCTAGCAGGACACCAAACAAACCCATAAAGGCAGTAACTCAAGATCAGGAGTGACCATGGTAGATAAAAAGAGAGAAAGAACCTTAAGGAGCCTCAGGGACAGCATTGCCTGAGGACTCCCATATTTCTGTCAGGGATTGTTCTCATATCCCAGAATATGACCTGTGCTGGGGAGATCATGGCTGGAAAGCATTTCTAGGACACAAGCTTGCATGGGATCCATGGGACCCATAAGACATGCCATGCATGAGAAGTGGGAAAGACCTTTAGTACAAATCCTGCCTCAGCCCATGCTCGCTGCAGTCATGACTAGGACTTCAGAACAGGCACCACGTAAAGGTTTCTGATCTGCTGGGACTGTCAGAGGCTTGGAAATGAAAGGCAAACTGATAAAGGCCTCAATTCAAACTTCAAACCCCCTTGGCATAACCGTTTGTCCAGATTTGGTTTTCTGAACTAATCATGTTAGTAAAGTTACTCACTTGAGTAAGTGTTAATTGGACCAGGTTTATGTCTCCCAAGTGAAATGACAATGTAGTTTTGATGGGCTTTTTTTTTTTTTTTTTTTTTTTTTTTTTTTTTTTTTTTTTTTTTTTTTTTTTTTTTTTTTTTTTTTTTTTTTTTTTTTTTTTTTTTTTTTTTTTTTTTTGGGTGGGGGGTTGTCTGTGTGTGAATAGTAGTTTATTTCTGTCACTGTGATACTCCATTTCTGAGATTCCTTTGTAAAGCAGACAGTGGGTGAGTCATCTCTCGTTATTAAATTGCCCATACATTGTGAGCTGCCTCCAGGCCCTGAACCAAGGCGTATCGCCTTGGTGGGGAGAAGGGCCCCGAACACAATGGGACTCAGATCAGGGTCTAGATGCATCTTTCCATTAAATCTTTATTTTAAGGAGCTATTTGTTCCAATTGGAACTAAAACTTGCTTCTGCATTGAAATGGCATTTGAAGTCTACAGGACCCAACTGGAACAGCGGGTATATCCTCTCTGCTCTAATGCCTCCAATCACATTAAGTCAAGTTAACTGGAAAATCAATTGACACGAATTCCAGCATGACCATTAACTTCCATCCGGCTGGGCCCTGAGCGGCTGGCCAGGGTGAAGCAGATTCCTAACAGGGATGGAGCAGAAATTGTGTTCATCTCCTAGATATGCTTTCAGCCTGAGGTCTCCCTAGCAATGCCCACATTGCCCCCAGTAATTACTGTGGCTAACAGAAAGCCCCGGGGTCAGGCAGTCTGGGATCAATTGTGGGCTCTGCCTGTGGATTTCCAGGGCGAGTGATGCAGCTGCTCCTGCTGGCACAGGCACATTTGTCAAAAGCATAAAGGAAGTGAGCGAGACCTGGACTGACCAAACTGACCAGATGGGTCCCTTGAGTATATAGAAAAGGACTGCAGCAGCAAAACTGTGTTTTCCACAGGACAGCTCACTTCTCCAGAGGATATTTCCGCTCTGTTGTTAAAACAGAGCTTTGCTGATGTGGCTTTGCTCACGCAAGAAGCATTTTGGTGCTAGAGTGAACCTGAATTTCTCTCTAAACGTTTCTCACAGGCTTATCTATATGTCTCTGCATCCTGTCTTGCATCAGGGATAATGATATCAATCTCACTCTGAGAAAGGCATAAAGCTTTTATCATATGTTTGCAATGCACATTAGACCCATGACAAAGACTATCTTAAGCACAAAATCTTGTTAGCATGATGTATTTGTTGTACTGTGCTTGTGAGTCCATGTGTTCCTTATTAGAAGAGAGACTTTGTTGTGGGGTTTTGGTTTGTTGGCTTTTTTTTTTCTTTTTTCCCCCAGGCTATAATGTATTACTTAGTTAAAAACAAAACCAATTGTGGAGCACTTTCAGACAGCCAGCGCAGCCACTCTGCCAGGCAATGGGAGCCCTGGGTGGGTGGCAAGAAATCTGTGTGCTACTGAGTGCTAAAGTATTGACATGGTTCAGTTTACTGAATCCAGCTGTGAAGAGCAGCTGGTTTTCTGGCAGTCAGCATGACAGACGCAGGCGGATATGCTCGAGAGAATTGATTGGGGCCACCAGTGGAGAGAAGGGGAGGGTAAGTTGTTTCCTGCGCTACTAAGTGTTAAAGTGGCTCCTGGCACTTCTGATTACTAAACCCGGCTGAAAAGAGTTTTCTGGACTTGTCTGTGACATCTGATGGGGATAGGCTTCAGCCATGAAGAAGGGAGAAGCAGAAGACTTCTGCATCACCAGCTACTGCCATACTCAGCGCTGTGGCTTGTGGGATCCTGGGGAAAGGTTGTTGGGACACATAAGGAATGTCTGCAGACAGCAGGGGAGGCTGCCAAGAGGCTTCAGACAGTGTTCCCGTCTTGGTTTCTCTTCTCATTTCCTTCTCCATCCTCCCTCTGTGAGGCAGCTGGGGGTACAAGAAGAGGCAGCAGGCCAGGGCTAAGAGAGATAGTGTAGAATAAACAGCAAGACACTTCCTTGGAGGGCTGGAAAAGATAATAAAGATGCCTGTTACCTGGACCGAACCATGACAAGTTGCACGGGTGAAGCCTGCCAGCTTGGGTGTGATAGGAGAATGTCCTTCTGCCCCTGGGCTCCGGCTGGGAAGAGCCTGAGAAATGCTGAGCGCTAATGGGGAGTGAGGCCCAAGATAGTTCCTGGGGCAGTGGTTTTATTTTCCATGGCAAAACTGGAAGTTATCTTTGCTTTCCTTTGATCTTCAAAGCATAGGGGGAAATCTCACACTTAGGGGAGGCCACCCGGTGTCAGGTGAAGTTGCTGCAACTTGTTAGTCAGTCAGATGCCATAAGGTCAGCAACTCGCCTACCTTAGTGTGAAAATGCCTTGGAGAAAGGAGTCTGCCTTCTCCTGAGGCTGGTTTTGGTGCTCTGGTTAAAAAATCACATTTGTTTGTGGATCTCGAAGCTGCGGATGGATGGCTTAAAGAGGGAATAAAGCCCAGGCAGAGTGATTCTGATGTGATTCTTCAGTTTAGATATGTATTACTTAGTTGAATGGATGTGGTCAGCCTAAATAACTATTTTTGTTCTAATCTAATTACAAATTTACTGCAGCCACCTCCTGCCAGGGTGCTAATGAGGAGCAGAGGCAAGGGGAAAGGGTTTTTTCCAGAATTTCAGGATGCTCTGTGGAAGTCAGATATCCAGTCTGGTACCTCTGTCAAATGTAATTTGTTTGTACTGGCCATAAAGACTGAAAAAGCTGCCCCAAAATGAGGCAGTCTGGGTCACAGACCTACACAGGCTGTTTCTGCCCCTACCCCACAGTCTGGCTCATCACATGTGCTGAGTGCAGACATTCAGAGACTTCTCTGCATCCATCCCCCAATTTCTCCAAGGAGTCTCCACAGCCCTCAGTCAGTCTGTGTCCTGCCACTGCTGGGAACAGGTTGCAAAATATCCCTTTAGTCAATGATGTCATCAAACCAGCAACACCTCCAGGGCCAAGACAGTCACCACTGCTTCCCCTTGGTCCCTCACCCCCTCTTGTGTAACAGCAAGAATCAGTCTTCCTGCAGACACACCTTCAGAGCAAGCAGCCAGTCCTGCACATGGGGGATATGTATTTATGTCTGTGGCTCTCTTACTGACAGGATTGCATTTACTGCTCACTTGAACATGAGGAGATTCTTTGGAAGTAAAATTGCTTTTAATTCACCTCCTGATTTCCTAGTCTTGCACTGCTGTCTCAGCTGGCGATCTTTCACCTGGAGCTTGGGATTTAACAGATCTTCAGATTTCTATCTTTGTTTATGATTAATTTTGATGAGAACCAGTTGATCCTGTCCTCCATGGGCTGTCCCTGAGCCCTGCTGGTGGATGGGCAGGTGCTGGCCTCAGGAATGTCATACAGCCCCTGAAAGAAGCCATCCACTTGCCCTGGTGCCCGTGAGCTGGTGCCAACCCAGGCTCTCTTCAGGGAAGCCCCTACTGAAGCCAAGAGACGCTGTGGGCTACCACCCTCACTGCTAGGGCAGCTACTGGGTGCAACAGATCTGTAGGATCCAGGGTCCCTGATTTGCTTCTCCTTCATCCGAAACAGGTCTGTTACTGCATGTATGGGTGCCCTCCGACACAGCTGACTCCATAAGCATCCCACTGCATGTCCCTTCCCTTCTCCGGAATTTAAAATAGAAAAAACAGAGAGCAATGCTTTCTTTCACAAAATTTCCAAATGCAGCGAAGCTTTTGGTTGCATCGCAGCAAAGGAAAGCATCGCTGGTTTCCCCCTCGGGCAGGTTGTGACCCTGGTCGCCCGCGGCCGGAGCCGGGCTGGCCCACGCCACCTGCCGGCGGCGCTCCCCGCACGGCCGCGGGGGCGGCCCCCGCTCCATGTGTGCAAAATGCCTTCATTTATGAAATTGGTGAAGCGAGGGAAATTCATTCAACCACAACCACATTTTATTCACAGAGAGGCTCATCTGAAAGACGATGAGCACAACAACGGTCTCCCTCAGTAAACCTGCAGCAGATTAATTCATAATAACACACGCTCTTTTCAAAAAGGAACCTTTCTCTGCTTTTCATTTTAAGGTGATGTTTTACCCCACTACTCTCTTCTTGACAAACATGTTAGCTTTCTTAAAATGTTGTTGGATTAAAGCGTTTATGGATGAATACTTAATAGTCAACAATAATTATTCAACTTTACATGTTCAAAAGATCATAGTAATCAAGAGAAACTTTTTTTTTTATTGTTAAAAAGAGACTGACTGACTGTCTTGAGTCATTTAGAGTGACTAGAAAGCGTCAGAAAAGGAAAAGCAAAAAAAACCCCTCTGGTGTTTTTCATGTATATTTTTCATATAGATGCCTCCCAGCCAATTCCCCTGTACAGCACCACCCTGGCACCCCTTGGCACACACTGTGGTAGAGGCAGGGAGCAGGAGACAAAAAAAGAGCAAGAAAAGGGCCTGTGGGTGGTGGGAACAGGTACCCACCATGGAACAGCGATAACACTGGCTAATGCTGCGCAGCTGGCATCTGAACCTGTAATTACATCCACCCTTTATCAAACTGAGATTCTTTTAAGGCTCTTGCAGACTTGGGGCTCCCTCTTCTAAGTTTTGTGGCAAGCAGTTGCTCACTGTCAAAATCACAGACATTTCTGAAGGTTCTGGTGAGGGGTCAGACTCTGCATTGCAAGGCACAGGTGACTACAGGGTTTGAGAGCAACAGAGCTCAGTAACTTTGTTCAAGACAAAAAGAAATTGTTGGAAAGGAAGCCCATGTGTGGTTGGCTTGCATTTTTTTTCAGCATAAGTGCTCCTTGTCCCTCAAAAGCCTGGTGGGTTGAGGGCATTGAGATGGATGCACAGGCCAGGGTCTGTCAATAAAGGACTGGTTTCTCTCACTTTGCCTGCTAGAATCTCCAATTAATTTAAAGGTGAGAGAAAGATGCATTTTGGCCTTGCTGCCTGAGGTAAAGAAATTCAGCCAAATTAAATTTAATAAAGAAATAGATTTTATTCCGCGACCGAAAGATCGGTCACACAGAAAGCCACGATCAAGAAAAGCAGCTCCGAGCCCGGGGTCGGAGCTGGGCGAACACGTATAGATCATGACCTCTATCGCATCAGACCTCCCAAGTTCATGACTGCTGCTTCGGCTGGTCCCTTCTTATACAGTTTTTGGGCAGAGTCCGAATTAATTCTATTCTTCTCGTAATTTTAGCATATTCATGAAGTTTTCTTGTCCCGGAGTTGGGCTGCACAAAGCCTTTCCTGGGTCCGATGAATTGTCCATCCTGGGTGATGAGTGGGCCATTTCTGCTGATGGAAGGGCCATCTCTGCTGATGAATGGGCCATCTCTGGTTCCTGGAACAGTTATTTTTAGTTCCCGGTATGTCCGATTCCTTATCAGATGAGATGTAGATATCAGAAGGTGGTAACCAAGTCGTCATGGTGCAAATGTCCCGGTGATAAGGTCTAACCCCACCTAGGTGGAATCCTCACTTATTGTGAGAGAACTTCTTTTAGTGTTGTGAAATTTTTCTCTCAGCCAGGCTGGTGGAGGGATTTTGAAACTCTGTCTCTACATGGTCTGATTACATTCCAGTTTTATTCATAATAGCACGAATTACATACTTTATTTACAACATGCCTTAGGATTCAGGCTTGGATGGTTTAGGAGAAGAGGTATTCTTGGCTGTCCAACAGTTATCCTGTTTGACCTCGGGCAAGATACTTTCTCACTGCCTTTGTTTCCCAGCCTGGAAGTAGAACATTAGAATATCTGTGAGTTCAAAGTGCCATTGGACACTGGTTTCTGCAGGGTGTAATCGAAGTGTCAACCAAAATCCAAGTTCCCTGGTTTGCTCCTGTGATCCTGCTGCAATACCAGCATTAAGAAGAGCTGTCTCCAGAAGTTCTGCCTCCCCTAATGATTTAGAGCAATAAAGCACAAGGGATTGATGTTGCAGTGAACCTACTGATTTCTACAGTCATTTGAAAAAGGCAGTAAATACCTTCGTGATTGCAGCCATTCATGAATGAAAGCAGTCCATACACGTGTTAGTTCACAACTGAAAGTGGTAATAGAAGAGGTTAATAACAATTAAAGTGCTTTGTCCCTCCCCCGCAATAGGTTTAACATTTTTTTTCTGAGAGCAATTCTACTATTTGAGAAGAGAGAAAAAAAATTCTGCAGAACTGAAATCCCATCTATATGTTCCCATTATGTTTCATGAAATAAATGCTTGACGTATTTTTATGCTGATGAAGCCTAGATGAATTAAAGCAGTGTTCCCACTTCCTCCCTTCTGATGCTAATGTCTAATTCTAGCATATTTATACAAAAACACTGCTTATAAAGCAGATCCATGGAAAAATCTCTGCAGCACCTACTGAAGAAAGGTGAGCTCCACGCGTAGCAAGCACTGATTATATGTTTGCAGGTTCTGAAAGCTGAGTGCTGTTTTATGAGCTGCCAGCTTTCTGCACACTCCTACAGCGACAGCAGCTTGACAGAATAAAAATGACATGCATCACACTTGAGTTGGAAGCATATTTTCAGCATGTACTACAAATCCAAAAGAATAACAAAAAATGTAATACCTTCCCCACCACTCCCCTCCCTCGAGTACAATCTCTAAAAGCTATGTGACAAAACCTGTGTGCAGGGGCCTTATTTGAGTATTTGAAACACTCTTTGAACCAGACAATCATTTGCCGCTTAATCCTTAATGAATACAGTTACTATTTTTGCAAGAACGTCACACTGGTGAGAGTGCTTGATGATGGAATATCAGTGGGATATGATTTTACTCTTATGAATAAATATAACCTGTGTGTCTGTGCACATTTGTATGCACATGAGCCCTCTTCAAACTGCTGGAGTGAGTTGTATATCCAAAGTCCTCAAGAGAGAATGAATACCTGGGGATAAAAGATATCCCAGGTCCTTGTTTGTGCCTGCTCATAACAGAGTGATGCACTTCTTGGTACACCTCAACAACAGGGAACTGTCTGGAGCACCAGATGTGCATTGTTTGGCTTGAGACAGGCTTTTCAAGAGGACTTGGTGCATTCAGGCATAACAATGTCAGTATAGCAGTCAAGAGAAAAGGCAAATTTTCCTCAGCTGGTTTCTCTGAACCCCTTCTTTAGGGCACAAAGATTGATTCCTTCCTCTGGGAGTCTATGATTAAGTGAAAATAAGCTTCTGAACTACAAAGGAAATCTCTAAAACGTGACTCAAGGCATCCTGTACCTCTAAAAGCAGAAGACAAAGAGGAATGAACTTTAAAACCTGCCAATTTAAGAACATTTCTATGCCTATTACTGCCCTGAGAAACAGTGATGGTCCATCCATGACCACCTGTGTCTTTAGCAGGAGAAGACTGTTAGGGAGGAGATATCCTCACTGTTTGTTGGGACAAAACCCTCGTTGCCTTGTTTCAGCAGAGGTCGGACTGCACTGCCCGATGTGGAGTACCAACAGAGTCTCAAATGCATATGCAAAACATATTTCTGTTTTCTCCCATCTGAGTGTTTCAGGTGGTTTTGAAAATTCCAAGTTTATCTAGAATGTGTAAATCTGTGTAATCAAGGTTGTGTAAATGTGTACAATTAATTTACAGCAAACATTAACATAAAGATTGATGTAGATTATTCTTTTAATCAGGTACAAGATTGTTTAATTGTGTTGTAAGGAAAAGTGGTGAAACTGACTTTTGTTTCTTTTCTTAAACTCTCTTCTCCCCCCACCAGGAGTCTCCTCGGATGGGCCAGGCATCTGGGACCTGAACTACTGTTATCTCTAACTCACTTCACCCCAGAAAAAGTGAAGAAGAGTAAACTTAGTTTCACAAACTCATCCCAGAAAGATGCTGTGAGACTTATTTGAGGATTTAAAATTCCCTGAAATCCTAAGATGAAAGGGATTTTGAAAATGCAAATAGAGAAAATATTGTTCCCCTCAGACCCATTGAACCGAGTTATTTAAAAGCCAAATAAGACAGGCAGGAAATTTTCATTTTGAATTTGTTTGTGGAGCAACCATTAAACGGTTTAGTTTTTTAAGCCCTGTGTTTTCCGAAGAAACAATGGACCATTTCTCTATAGGTGCTGGTAAAATCTCTTACAATAGCCTCTTGAAGGGCTGTTAGTAAAACCATTTAATTACATGGCACTTAAGAATGTCTGGGACTGGGGAGATTTTCCCATTAGGGAAGAAAAGTAATTCATCCATCTATTATTCTAGGAGAGGTAGAAACCAGACCTTTCTGTTTAAATCTATTTTTTATTAGTGTTAAGAGGCTCAGTGGAGGAATTCTATTGCATGCCTCTAAGTGCTGGCTACAGCTGCAGTTTTGAAGGAGCACTGTCAAATTGAAAATTGCATTTTCTCTGAGACGTCACGCCCCGACTGTTGTCACAACACCTGAAATTACCGTAACTGGAAGAAAGTAGGTGAAAATTAATGTTTCTCTTCCACCATTTTGCTTATTTTTGTGTTTGACAGCTTCTCTGGGGAGCTGAATAGTGGCTCTGCGAGGTAAAGGACTCCAGCCAATCTGTTTTCCTGAGAATGTTTCACACCATCGCTGTTTGCCCAGCTCACCCTGGGCACCTATTTGGCTTCGCCCAGACTTTTTCCCTGGGGATGCGGAGCTCGGCTCCCAGCCCTACGCAGCCGGGCGGAGACGGCTGAGGGAGCGGGTGCGCTGGGGCAAGGAGCGCGCCAGCGCAGGTCCTAAAGCTGCTGCTGCTTATTTTTTATTACCATTTTAATTTTAAAAAATTCTTTTTAGATCCTCGAACAGAAGCCGGGACTTCAGACAGAGCCTTTATTTCACCTCCCGCGCAAGTGGCCCCTCAGGGCGCCCCCGGCAGCGCCCCCTAGGGACGCGCGCCGCCTCTCGCCCCGCTCGCCTCAACTTGCCTTTGGCGCCCAATCCGCCTTTAGAAGATTGTAAAAAGGACATTTCCGAAGTCCCACGTAGTGTGCCTCCTTCGGCGGGACAGGAGCGCGTCCTCTGCTCCGCAATTCTCCCTCCAAGTGGCGCTGAATGG
>NW_008238346.1:1226674-1246655 GCF_000691975.1 Corvus brachyrhynchos
TTCCGCCGGCTGGGCTGGTGGGGCTCTCTCTGTCTCTCTGCTCCCCTTTCATTCATTGCAGGTGTGAAGTGGCGCTGGGGGTTCTCTTTCATGGACCCGAGACTTGTTCGCGGGGCCCCTTTGTACGCCAACCCCGGTGTCCCGGCTGCGGAGGGCTCGTACCCAAACAGAGGGCTCTGCTCAGCTGTCAGAGGCATCTTTCAGCTGTTCAAGTTGTGGGGTCTCTTCTTTGCTTTGGGGTGCTGTCTCAGGCCCCCGGGCATGAACCATTTCACCTGTTATACTTCACCCTTGCCAAAGGATCTATGGCTGGTGCTCAGTTAAAAAGATCCTGGTATGGACCTTTTTAAAACAGTTTTTGAGGTCATCATTATATTACTTCTGTAGTATCCCTGCAACCGCTTTAGCAGCAGATTTTTGTTACTGCTTTCGTGCTGCTGCATATGTGTGTTCATACTAAGCCTACCAGGATTCTGATTTCCTGGTGGACTCAAAATTGACCTGTTCCTGACACCCTGCAGGTGTCTTTTTGTAAGAAGAATACTTACTTAACTTTGAAAGTGCATGTTCTCCACAGATACCAGGTTTTCATCTACTGTTTGGCTGACTGGGCAGTGTTTCAAACGCCTTTTGATCGTGTTTTTGTAAATCACTCTTATCATCATAGGTGGGCACATTGCTTTAAAGACTTTGAGTAAGAGTTTTTGTTCTCCAGATTTGAATTCCCAAAAGCAAACAGCAGTGAAGATACATAGAGTAAGAGTCCAAATTAACTCAGAACAGGAGAAACGTTTCATTTTGAGGAAAATAGAAGGAAGATTGGGTGGTTAGTAACCAATACTGTTATAGGAGCTATGAAAGAGAGTGTAACAATGTGTGAACATGAGAATAAAAAGAATAAGAATGAATTTGATTCCATCAGTATCCCTTATTTTGTTGCTTTCCAGACGTTATTCCTGGAATTTGAACATTAAAAATATTTGTCTTAATCTGAGTCTATACAAGGCAACGAAGAAGTAATGAAGTTTCAGAATATATAGGATGGATGAAGTGATAAACCATCTAGAGAAAAATTTTGGGGACAAGATGGTGGTGTTCAGAGTCTGCATGTATCACACTCCCATGGTGCCTGAGTGAAAGTTGTGCCCAGTACCTTGTGGTAAAAGTTTATGCTTCTATAGCAGTATTCAAGAAATAAGAATTGGTTGTTTTTATCATTTTATAGAGACTTTCAGGTTCTTATGAGACTCAAGTAAATTAATTATTCCAATCCAGATGTTCTTAAAATATTATGGGAAAAATGTAGTAAAGACCAACTTTTTCGCCCATTCTTTTAATTTCTCCCCCTCCCCTTGAAATCTAGTGAGTTTGGAAGCAGCACTGTTTCAAAACTTCTGGGTTTTTAAAAATATTTTTTATTTAATATGTAAAATCAAAGTGAGTGAACGTAGTTGCTGTGGCCTAGGGTGAGTGGCAAGACCTGAGTAAGATATTCTGTTCCTGCTTTTCCTTTGAAAGCTGCTGGCACAGAGCTTGCTGCAAAAGTCTCCATCTGGTAGATGAGGCAGACTGGTTTTTTTAGGGAGGGTTGGGTGTTTGTATTCACAGCCACAGTGCCTGGGTCTTCAGTCCATACATTGACTTAAACCTGCTTTCTGTAGTTTGGTCCATTAGATTCTGAAATCCTTGATTGCTTCCAGTGTAGCTGATCTGAATACAGTGCAGGTGGTAAGAGAAAACTATCTGGCCTGAGGAGAGGGAGCACAGACAATTGCAGTTCAGAAAAGGTTTAGGTAGGCAAAGTATTGAAGGAAGCTGTATTGGAACACTGTTCCTTTTCCAAAATAGCTTCTGCTTCAATCTGATACTTGATGGTCAAGGACTAGTAATTTTCTGCCTACCTTTAGCTTCAGATTCCAGTAATGAAATAATTTTGCAAAGAGAATTTGATGGGGGAGCTATAATGCCTGGGAAGAGAAGGGCTCTGTTGAATTCTGACTAGAACTTAATTAATACCTTAAAGTTTTATTTCATTTTGATTTTTATAAACTCCAGTGTTTGAGTTGCTGTCTGACATGGCATTTTCATTCAATATGAGCGAGATGGTTTTAATCCATTAGTACAAACAAGTGATAAGAGGAATTTTCCACAGTAATATTTAGTAGCAGGCTGTCATATAATGGGAGAAAGACTGAGGATCAAACTTGGCATAAATAAATAGGGGCATTTTCTTGTCCCAGTCAAAACACTGGAACTTTTTTTCCAGTACTTCTTGTGGGCAGAATTTTTCTCCCAACTGTTTGTGTAATGCTACCAGAATATTACAGAATATGAATGCAGTTCTGAAGGTAGTTATTTCTTGAGATGCTGAGGTGTCCACTTAATAGAGGCTTTTGTAGTAGTGAGGAAAGGCTTGCTTAAATGTTTACAGTACCACTTCTGGACTTTTTCCTGAAGTTTTGTATCTGCTTCTTGAATAAAAAGTATTATGCTCATTTTCTGGAATATGGGCTACTTTAATACTTGAGGGTGTGAGAGAAGGAATGACATGTTCAGAGAAAGAGAAAATGGTGATGGGACCATAGACCTTACAAACAAAATATCTAAATAATTTCGTATCTTAAGCTTCAGCAGTAATAGTATTGAGGAGTATCTTGCAAGATGGTTTGGTGTCTTCTTAACAAGTGATTTTTAGTGTATTGTAGCTGTCATAGTGAAACACTGCCACTGTTTTAACTGTATCCTGTTTCTCTTGGGGAAGAGCTGGGCAAAGAACACAACTATTAAATGGTAACTGTAGTCCTGTTTCAAGTATTCTTGCTGGAAGATCTGCAAATGTCAAACCTTCAGGTGGCTGCTGCATTTCTGGTGTCGTACTGAGCAGAGCAAAGCTGCCGTGCTTTCAGCACAGTTTTGATGTATGAAACAGGTTGCTTGGTGTGGGAAGTTGGATCAGTTTTGTTGCTATGCAGAGCTGAAATTTTAGGATATTGTAACTCTGTACGTTGTATATTACTAGGCCTGGCAAACCTCAAAATGCTGCTGAAATTAAATAGTTGAAATTTGATGTGTGCTTCCGGACTATTTGCTTCATAGCTCCTGAAGTTATTTGTGCACATTTTTATCTTGTTAGGCTGTGAATTGGTAGAACCAAGACAACCTTGCCTTTTTATGTTTCCCTCTAGATTGTGCAGTAAAATGAGACTATTGCATGTGAAATAGGCAGTCTAGTACAGTTTTTGCAACCTGCAGTTTCACTGCTTGGAGAATTTGTTGTAAGTAGGTTGCATTAGAAAAATTAAATATAAGTGCTTGTTATATTGAGTTTTCTTTCCTATATATGATACTTCAGGCAAACACATATTTTTGTGTGGTTTGTTAAAAAAAACTCTTGGAACTCTCTTGCTTGCTATGCTTTGGCCTGCACAAATACCAGCGTCTCTTGCTAGGGGAGAAATCTGTCCCTAAATCGATTCTTAGGTGAGGAGCAAGTTTCATGTAAGTTCTCATCTTGAGATGAAAAGCTGAATGTGTGCAGGAAGGGCAGGCAAATTAAATTAGAATTGATGTAAATATTTTGTCAAACCTTACAGTACAAAAACTGTTCAAGAACAGAGAGAACTTTGATAAAACAACTTCCTCTTCTCACCAGGTAATCATTCAGGGTTTTCGAAGCTACAGGGACCAAACCATTGTGGACCCATTCAGCTCCAAACACAATGTCATTGGTAAGTTCTGATACTTGCCTTTTAGCACTAGTTAAAATTGCACGTTTATTTCAGGTGATATTCATGTTAGTCTCCTTTATAGTTTTTAATAGTCTCTTACATGTGATGGTTGTATTTTCTGTTTTGGAAACTTCTGTACAGTTGTCTGTAATGTACCACAAGGCCTGCTCCACTTCCAGCAAACAACTATTAACATTCAGTTTTGCTGGAAGAAGAGCTGAATCTTCAGAAACAGAGTGAGGTTCATAAACTCCTTCCTAGGTGCACATCTCTGTATCAGCCAGACCTCCTTTACAGGTTCTCCTTGCAGGAAGAGCAGCAGAGAATTTGTACGGGGTTCTTATTTTTTTTTATCTATGCAAGTGTCATAATTTTTATAAATAAGCACACCAGCAGTTATGAACTTGTGCAGAGAAAGAAGATCCTCTTTCTTCCAGTTTTAAGGGAATGAATTTCTGGACTGTAAACTGTCAAAAAGTGTAAGTTTTAAAGGGCAGTTTCATAAATAACACGTATTTTAATAGCACATTGTTGTCCACCATTCTCATACCTCTTCCTATTTCTGCCTATGGACGCCTGGCGCTCCCTTTTTGTTTGCGTTGATTTTTGTGATTGTGCAGCAGCTTTTGAGACTGCTGACCCAACAGCAAACAGTCAGTTTCGGACATAAAATCTTAATAGCCAGGATTTAACTCTGGTACTAGGAGTAAAAACATGCATATAACATGAATAGATATCTTGCTAAGTAAAGTTATTTCCTCAGGAGCTAAAACTTTATCCAGGTATTAATGTTTTTAAAATACACTAAAAATTCTGTTTCATTTAGGGTTTTTTGCTTTTTTAAAAAGAATGCCTTGTAATCCCAAGTAGTTTTGAGGATGAGGTGAATCTGGATGGCATGTAGGCAGGCAGGGATGAAAAGCCTGGGGTGTTCATTGCTGCTGGAAGACAAGTGGGTTTGAAACAGATACAGCAGGTGCTGATGCTAAAGAGAAGACTCTGGGCCTTGCTGAAACACTTTGGAATAAACACTGAAATTATGTTGGTGTAGTGCTCTGTTCTTACACCTTTATTTTTCTATATAGAAGTAGCACTTATTCCAGTCTTCTAAAAAAAACACTGCAGGATTAACAAGTGGAGTATTAAGAAGTTAATGTGCTATGTGAAGTTCATACAGCCAACCTGAATGCACAGGCAAATGGTTTCCTCTGGATAAATGTTCTGGGGCCAGGAGAATTTGGCTTAGGTCTACTGTTCTTATTCATCAGAATATCAGTATAAGAAGCAAAAAGCCCGGCAATAAATACGATTGGAATAACTATTATTCTCATTGTGGAATAGTATTGGAGTTTGTAAATCCAGGTAATGTGTTTGAGTGGACAAAGGGCTACTGTCCTGTACTCAATGACTAAGTGATCCACCTACCAAGTTCACCTCATTCCCCTGAGATTTCATTTGGCTGCGTTATATTTGGGTTCTGCTCTTGAATATTTTTATGTAGTATTTAAGGTACCTTGCACTGTTAACCTATGTCAACTATAACCTGTGCTATACTTTGTGTTTTAATTTTCAGTGGGAAGAAATGGATCTGGAAAAAGCAACTTTTTTTATGGTAAGCATGGATTTCTTATTAGCCAAGGGATGCTGAAGATACCAGGTTTCTTTGCTTGTTTGTGCTAGAATTTGGTTTAACAAATTATCCTCCTCAATAAGGAGTCGCAGATTGGAAATTACTTGACAGTGATGAAAGGCATATCTCAATGCACTTGTTTAATACTTAGTCCAGGTTTTTCCCTAGAATTCAGCTTCTCTTACTAAGGTCCTTCTAAGGCTTTCAGTTGGCAAAAGTATTTACAGGAAAGTGATTCTAAAAGTTGCCCACCATGAAAGATGTTCATGATATTTGCAGTAGTTTTAGACGTCCTTAGTGGCTAAATTCTACTCCATAGCAGTTTAGCACAGCTTAATGTAAGGTTATGAGGGGGATTGTGTGGGGTGGGAGCACTAATGGAAGAGCAAAGATGCTAATTAAAGGTGTCAGTAGTCTTTGTGACAGTTGTGTTTATAAATTGCTGTGTGCTAAGTATTTTAGCAATATTTTTAGCCTAGCCTGTGTGCTGCGTATATGTAGAGGAAAGCTCATGAATTCCTACTTGTTCAGCATTGTTAATGATTATGCAGTGAACCAGAAATGTGGCAACAATAACTACTTCAGATAAATCCTGCTGTACAGCAGGTCGAGTGATAAGGATCCAGCAAATTAAGGTTTTTGATGAAGAAATATTGTAAGATTTTAGCAACAGCATGACTGTATTATACAACAGTAAACCACTGTGTTTTGAGTTAATGAAACTGCTGCATAGCTCCCTGAAGGAAAGAATAAATCTTCTGTTTCTTTACTATTTCATTACAGCAATTCAGTTTGTCCTCAGTGATGAGTTTAGTCATCTTCGTCCGGAGCAGAGACTGGCTTTGCTGCATGTAAGTGAAGGTGTATAACAACAAAAACTAAAGAATAAGCTAATGCATTTGAATGGTACAACAAAAATGTTAAAATTGCTGGGCTGTGGATATTTTAAGCTAATTATTTTGAAAGCATCTTTCTTTGTTTCCATTGGCAAAAGGGAATTTATTGCACAGTAATACATTATGTTGATAATGCACACCAGTGAATGTGTAGCCAAGATTTTCAGAAATAAAAATATGCATGCTGGATCTTATGTAAATGCTTTTGCATCTCGAGTCCTTGAAAGGAAGGGGGAAGTGGGGTCATCAGGGAAAAGAGAAGAAGAATGAGTTCAAAATCTTTTATAAGGTGGCAGTTGTCTAACCAAAACATCTCCTTTCTTAGGAAGGTACAGGTCCTCGTGTTATTTCGGCATTTGTGGAGATTATATTTGACAATTCCGACAACAGGTTACCGGTAAGTTCAGTGAACTGCTTTGGACATAGATTATAATTTCAGACTCAAGTAGTCTCAGTGTTATGGAAGACTTCAGTATGGTAATTGCTTTTGAGTCATTTCTAGTAAAAAGTGCCATAAACATTCTGGGTTAGTTACAGCTGCTTGCAGTAGGTATGTGTATTTACTGGCTTTTGTTTTCTTAAGATTGATAAAGAGGAAGTCTCACTTCGTAGAGTCATTGGAGCCAAGAAGGACCAATATTTCTTAGACAAGAAAATGGTGACGTAGGTACTTCTTTTTCTTATCTGAATGAGAATAGTAGTATTCCTGTAAAATTCTACAGGCAAACCCAACACTTGCATCATTAGGATGAAATAATTTATTTCTGTTGTGTAATACTGGGTGTCAGTCCTTGTGCAATAGACAGCAGACTTTGAATTTGCAGTTTAATCCATCCATTGATGGGGTGTTTAACTGCTTGCATAGTATTTCTTTCAGGGCTTTTTAAAATAAAAGTTACCACACTCTAGGTGGTTTTATATCCTTCCTTGTGTTATCTTTGCCTGTATTTCCCGCCTCTGTGCTTCAAGGTCCTTACTTCTTAATCTCTTTCCAATTCTATAGTATTTTAGATATTTTCCATTTTTATTCTCTCATTTCATTTTAGTATCACCATTTTCAAATGAAGAAGCTTCTTCAAACAGAGCATGCATTGCACACGGTGGTTACATTATGTGATGTGTAGTTGTGATACTTTACTGCGTTTTTACAGCTGTCATTTTTACTGTAAGTTTTTAATGGCTTCATAATAACATTTCAGGAAAAATGATGTCATGAATCTTCTTGAAAGTGCTGGATTTTCTCGCAGTAATCCCTACTATATTGTCAAACAAGGAAAGGTAAGTCTTTTTCACAAAGTAGAAGGAATCACTGTCAAGGGTATCATGTTTCCTGCATGCCAAACTTAGTTCAATTATTTCAGAAGGAAACCAAAACCTAAATCTACTGTAGTTGAAATAGTTCTTGTATGTAGCTGTTTCTTTGGCAGATATTACTGTTTTAGTAGTTTATGTTGATTTTAAGAAAAAAATACTTAATGTCCGTAAATGTTGATATTTAGTAAAGGGTTTGTGTCATGGTCATCTTTATAATGAGGTTTTTTTCCATATAGTTAAATACAAAGCAGACTTGATTCCTGTGACTATTTCAGTGTAAATTCAAAGATTTCTGGGCCTACAGACGAGGCAGCAAAGTAGTGGTAGAGAATTAGAGGTTAAAAAGTACTGTCAGTGGACAATGAGTGGAAAATGCAGAAGTACCAAAAGTGCACATCAGGTAAAGGGCTCATGGCCTGTCTTAACTGGTCTTGAAGACCCAAGCAGCTTACTAGAGCTTTCAAAAGACACCCACATCTGCAGACAAAGAACAGACTACTTGTAATGGCTCACAGGATGGATCAAAGAGATGCTGGTAAGTGTCACCTCCAAAAGGTTACTGGAAGGCATACTTAGAGAGGAATGCAGGACACTTGAGGAGCACTTGATGTCAGGAATGCTAACCCATAGTACAGTCTGCCAGATGTTTATCAGGACATATTTTCCTATACAGTTGAATATATGTATTTGAAAGAAACAGCTTGAGCTGGAAAGTCACTTGTAGTGAGGATTGGTGCACACTATTTAACAGCCAAAATACACATACTGGATTTAATATAAGACAAATAAGAAACAGTTACCTTCTTACAAAAGCATGCAGCCACTGAAATTCTATTAAAGGGAAATGAGTCTTACGTTGGGTGTAATTGTATGACTGATTTGATGTCATATTAATGAGTGTTTCATGCTGTGAATTATTCTAAGATTTGTAATCCCTACATTTTAGTGTGGTTTTATGGAGGCACTTAAACTCTTTGATTTAGTACCAGGACTTAAAAGCCCAAGCTTGAGTTTCTCTAAACATAATTTTGAGTGGTTTATGATTTCTTCAGTGTACATAATACTTGTATCCTGAGTTTTGGCAACAAATGGTAACATTTGAAAAGCAATAAATTTCATTGCAAGCAGAATACTTGCTGTCCTAAACTAACTGTCTCAAAAAGAAAGCAGTGTGGTGTGTGCTGTGTGTCTGAATCTTCCTGCCAAAACCTCAGGCAAGCAGGCAGAGCAAAAAAGTGCAATCTTTGATCTGTTGTGGTTAGCCATACATCCAGAGCAGGTTATTGAAATCATAGATCTTGAATTTTCAGATCAACCAGATGGCCACAGCTCCTGACTCTCAAAGACTGAAATTACTGAGAGAAGTAGCTGGTACCAGAGTGTACGATGAACGTAAAGAGGAGAGTATTTCATTAATGAAAGAAACAGGTAAAATTTCTAAGAAATTATTGCTTTATGCCACAGTAAGTCAACTCTAAAACTTCAGGCTTTTTCAGTAAAGCTAGATAGATGTTGTTCATGGTATGTTAAACCATGCAGAGCTTGTCATATTTCCTCCTTGAATTTCCAATATCTCAAAAGGTTTAGTAAGCTACCTTCTGTGTGCTTTTAGTAATAAAACTTTTTAGCTAAGCTAATACAGATAAATGTACTACTCAAAATATATGAGTGATGTCAGCTGACAGTGATCCAAAAATCAGGATACCTACTGCTGTGCAAACACTAAAGTTCATGTTGTACAGTCTATAATATTTTAAGTGTATGAGCCAAGAGAGTATATGCTTGTGTTGCATTACGTAACAAGTATCAACAGTTCTGCTGTTAGGATGGTTTTTTTGAGAACTTCTGTATATGGGGTGTATGAACATTTCATGTATGTTGACAAATAGTTAATCACTGGAGTAGATTCAGTGGCTGTAAAGATGAGAGATTATATTACAGCATTTAACTGAATTTCAATCTTGTCATGCTTTCTAAAGAGGGCAAGAGAGAGAAGATCAATGAGTTGTTGAAATACATTGAAGAGCGACTGCATACTCTAGAAGAGGAGAAAGAAGAACTGGCACAATACCAGAAATGGGATAAAATGAGGAGAGCATTAGAATACACCATTTATAATCAGGAACTTAATGAAACCCGAGCTAAGCTTGATGAGGTAAAGTATCTTGGCTAGTACAAAATGTAATGAGCTGTTGGGTTGTTTTTGCTACCATCCCCTTTTGTTCCTTGATGGAGTCCTGACAGTGTTAAGGAAACTTTCCTGTCCAGCCACTCAGGAGCCACTCTGGCAGTCACAACCACACCACCTGAGCTAGGACCGAAGCCCCTTCCCAGCACAGGTGCCTCGCTTGACTCCCTGCACACCACGCTCACAGTCAGATCAGATTTCCCATAGCAGAGTCTCACATGTCTCGATCCTTAAAATAATTGCATCTTGATGCAGTAACTAAATAACAAAGGAACAGCTCAAGCTGGTGCCTCCAAGGAGGGACTCCAGCAAAGGAAACTGAGTTTTTATCCCATCACAGTAGAAGCCTGGGGCTTCCCATGCCCTTTGTTGTGCAACGGGATGTTAGTTCTCTTCCTGTGGCTTCCGCCACCCAAAACTCAATCTGCAGCAGTCCTCAGCTGTGCACCGAACTACCTGCACTGTATGTACTCCTCAGCATCACTGTTCTTCACTAAATAATTTCTTTCTGGAACTACTACTAAAACAGAATCTGGCTACTTAAGCTATTGGTGATATTTCCATACAGCTTTCTGCTAAACGAGAGACAAGTGGAGAAAAATCCAGGCAGCTGAGAGATGCACAGCAAGATGCTAGAGATAAAATGGAGGTAAAAATATTTTTAAGGGCTCTCCAGAGGTGTGTTTTGCTTTGTGGTTTTGGGGATTTTTTGGAGGAAGGCGAGAGGGAGAGGGTGAGGGCTGGTGGTGTCTTAAAATTATATTGAATTCTGTTGCGTGCGTTCATCCTGTTTGGAAGCTTGGGGTTTTTCACACATCTACTGTATTGTGATCTACAGAATAATGATCTTGTGAGTTTTGATAAATAGTGAAATATTCCTTCAGTGTTTAAGATACTGCATACTTAAATTTGCATAGGAAATAGAACGGCAAGTTCGAGAACTGAAGACAAAGATTTCTGCAATGAAAGAAGAGAAGGAGCAACTTAGTGCTGAAAGACAGGAGCAGATCAAACAGAGGACTAAATTAGAGCTGAAGGCTAAAGATCTACAGGATGAATTAGCTGGCAACAGTGAGCAAAGGGTATGTAACAGCAGTGAAGTCTTAAAATGTCACTGGCACAAGGAAGTATTCTTGTACACTGAGGTTTTGGTTTTAGACTGGAGCCTGTCACTGTTTTGTAAGGTTTGGTAGATTAGTTTAAATACTAGCTTTAAATACTGCTTTGTTTGACTTTCAGAAAAGACTGCTAAAAGAGAGGCAAAAACTTCTTGAGAAAATCGAGGAGAAGCAGAAAGAACTGGCAGAAACAGAGCCAAAATTTAACAGCGTAAAAGAAAAAGAAGAGAGGGGAATTGCTAGGTCTGTGGCATTCTGTACAAATTTTATCAATGCTATCCATCTGCAATTAACAAAAGCTTGTACATGTTGCTTGACAGTGGGGTAGCTACATGCACTTGGAGACGGTCTGTTAAAAGCCTGCTTTATTGTTGGGATGGGAGCAGTATTTGGCAAAATGATTTTCTAAGCTTAACCACTTCTTGTGGATGATTTTATTTTTTATAACATGATCCTTTTTGTTACTGATTTGGTGCTTAAATTTTAGAGCCTGGTTTGACACGTCTTGAAAATTCTAATTGTAATTCTTAATGCTTGCTTTTAATAAATTCAAGATTTCTTTATAATACAGCATGTCTTTCCATTCTCAAAACAGACTTGCACAGGCTACACAAGAAAGAACAGATCTTTATGCAAAACAAGGTCGAGGGAGCCAGTTTACTTCCAAAGAGGAAAGGGATAAGTGGATAAAGAAAGAGCTGAAGTCTTTAGATCAAGCCATCAATGACAAGAAGCGGCAGATTGCAGCTATACACAAGGATTTAGAGGATACAGAGGCAAACAAGGAGAAAAACTTGGAACAGTACAGTGTAAGTTTTCAGCTTACTCTCAGTCTTTTTGGGAGAAGGGTTAAATACTCAGTCTTGGACAGTCAGACTTCAGTGCATATTTATAAGGATGATGTGACTTTCTGGTTGGATGTGGTCTTTGAAAAATGCTTACTGAAAATCTGCAGATAAGCTTTAAACTCCTTTAGCATTGCACTAACTTCACTCTCTATGTTGGCTTTGCCTTCTGGTATTTTCCCCAATATGTTTGGCCTGAGTTATCAGGAAGAGGCTTCTATCTGCCTTGCTCTTGTCTACATTGAACATAGCCACGTCATAGATAAGTTTGTTACGTTCTTATAGAAGTCTGTGTTGATTGTTTCCACTTCTCTCATTTTCCCCAAGCAAGAGGATCTTTTTAACTATGCAGCAGGCACTGCACCCTTGTACCATGGTTGCAGCTGGTTAGAAGTTGCATCCCTAGGCATGTTAGAAGATTAATCTGTTATTGTATTACCTGCATAACTTAGATTTTAATTTCCATTCAGAAACAGCTCTTAGAGTGCAAATACAGCAAAATAATCCAAAGATAGCATTTCTGCTAGGAGCTCCAGCTGTGAAAACACTGCTTTTATATTGAGAGAGCATACAGTGCCAATGCTGATGGTGTTCTTGGTCTTTGTGTAATATACCTACTGAAATTAAGGGTCAGTCTGACACCAGGGAGGAGTGTAGTTGTACAAAGATGATGGTGTTCTGCTAAAACACTTCTTGATTGGGACCCACATTATCAAAGTCGTGATTCTCTGAGTTGGTGAATGAAGAAAACAGCATTTACCACTGGCTGACTGCAATTGTACTGGACTGCTCAGTGGTAATTCTGTAAAATTGAAGGGGTTCAATTTGTTGTGGATTTTGATTCCTTTCTATAAACATGTCTTGGTTTCCTTTTCCTCCTCAAGGAAGGTTGATTTACGCTTAGGTGAAGAGTTGTATAGCTTTTTGTTGTTCAAAGAGAAGGCATCTTGGGTGAATGTGATTGAGAGCTTGCAAGGTTAGTTTGGAGTGAGCTGGCTGTGTTTTTAGAACACAGTTACTTCTCCTTGTACACATATAAATTTGTAAACACTATTGAGTGCTAGCCCTGAGCTGCTTTGAAAATGGCAGGTGTTAAGTGAGCAAAGGGAGGATGTCTGTGCATTGGCTTAAACAGCACACTGTTGACAGCAGCTGTCTTGAAAATCTAGTACTGCTGGAGAGCAGGCTGAGACTTTTGACTAATAGCAGGTTGACATGGTACACAAGATTAGTTGTACTTATCACAAATGTCATTTCAGAGCATGATTACACTGAAGTTATATGTATGTTAGTTACTGTTTTGATTCCAGTTCTTGCTGTGACTTACAGGGATCCATTTCACTTTAATGCCCAGAGGCACAGCTGAACTCAGTGCCTGCCTTGCTATCTGTGTGGCACCTACACCTTGTTACTGCTTCTTTACAAAGCTGTCTTTTTTCTTAGTGCTTTTGCAGTTTGTTGTAAACTGGTTAGAATGTTTGTAGGACTTACCTGATTTTTTTAGTAGTTCAGTATTGAATAAAATAAAGGGTTGGTTGGTTTTGTTTGTTTTTTTTAATACAGAGAGCTGTAGTTTCATACTGTTCTTTTCTTTGTGTTAGAAACTGGACCAGGATCTTAATGAAGTGAAGGCTCGTGTTGAAGAATTGGACAGAAAATACTATGAAGTGAAAAATAAAAAGGATGAGCTACAGAGTGAAAGAAAGTTAGTAATTAATTGAAATATATCTCAATCTCACTTAATGTGAAGGACCCCAACTGTGTAGTTTTTAACATGGCATGTAGGTATGTTTTTTAAATATGGCCATGTATGAACTTCTGCACTTTGCCTTCCCATTAGATTAGCAGTCTTTAAGAAAATAATAATAAAACTTACAGATTGCATTCACACTTACAAAATTTTATTGGTTTTGTTCTGTAGTTATCTATGGAGAGAAGAGAATGCAGAACAACAAGCTCTTGCTGCAAAGAGGGAGGATCTAGAAAAGAAACAGCAGCTTCTCAGAGCAGCAACAGGAAAGGTAAGATAACCTTGCTCTTGAGAATCCCTTGTGGAATCTCATTCTTAAAGGACAAGTCAGTTTTATCTGAAAGATATAAGTTATTTTTTAAATTATTGTCTTTCTGTCATAATTAAGTTCGACAAATTATATTTTAAGCTGAATTTTTCAAATATTTATGGTTCTAGAGCTACTTGAAAGTGAGTTTTGCAAGCTCAAGGTAGTTGATATAAGGAGACTAGGAAGAAATGGAATGTTTTTAAAATTTCTTCTGATACCTTTTTGCTTAAAAAAACCCCAAATAAAAAAAACTGAGAAGTGATGGATTCTTATTTCAGTATCTTCTGTTAGTGCTGTAGGTTTACAGGAATTTGGCAAAAAAGAAGGTTACACCTGTTACAAAGTTTAATGGTAAAATGAATATTATGCCCACACGTTTTAGCTGCAATACAGTAATTAGTTGTATTTTAACAGGCCATTTTGAATGGTATAGACAGCATAAACAAAGTTTTGGAGCACTTCCGTCGAAAAGGCATAAACCAGCATGTTCTAAATGGCTATCATGGAATCGTGATGAATAACTTTGAATGTGAACCAGCTTTCTACACCTGTGTTGAAGTCACTGCAGGGAACAGGTAATTATGTGCTCTTTAGTGCAGTGTCACAATTCAGTTGTTGTTGCAAGCTGCTACTGAAATATTATTGTTTTGAACTTCATGTCTTGCCTATTTTTGTCAAAGGGCCTTCTATATAGCATGATCTAACTGCTATTCCTTTGTGAAGGAACTAAGAAGAATTCTGCCTATTTAAATATTAGTCCTAGCTGCTCCTGACTTTGTCTAAAAAAAACCTAAAACAAAACCAGAGAGAAAAAAAGAAAAAAAAAAAAAAAACAAAAAGGCCCCAGACCCACACTCCTGACACTTGATTGGTGGTAAGACTTACATTGAATAAAATGGACAGCATCTTCTAGTGTGGAGAATTCTACAGTAAGCAAGGCTGATGTTTCAGTAACAGTAAGAACTATTTCATTTGCACTAGAAAATCTCATGGTTGAGAATGGTCTCTAAACTGTCAAAAACTACTGTTTAAAAGCTGTCTGAAAAGATGTTGAGTGTTAATGAGTCCGTGTAAAATGTTTTCTAGAAGAAGTAAGTGTCTGTTGGGTGATCCACCACTTGCTGCAACATCTAATTAAAATTGTCTTTTTGTGTGATCAGTCCCTGTTCCAACTCATGAGTAGTCATAAAAGTTCTTGCTTTAATGAAATGTAGGTAGTGGCGTAAGAGCTGGAAAGAGCGCAGAGGTGACATGATCTTGCAAAGTGTCATATAGAAATATTGATGCTACCACGACTGGAATGCAGTGGCGCTTCTGCAACTTCTGTTTCAGTGTGAACAAGGGTGTCTCTTCCAAGCACTTTTCAGTTCTCTCTGAATCCTGTTGTGCCCCATAATTTGGAAAAAGCTGTAACAAGCAAGCTGTAGTTCAACTTGCAAAGAAAAAATTGCTTATTTCAGTCCCTGTGGTGCTAATCCTCATAGTGTGCAGGGAGGTCGGTGAATGTGGTCTGTGTCTCTCTGTGTGGTGTATAGAGGTAGCAGAGACAAATTCTGTAGATCCATGCAGAGAGGGAGGGTTGAACGTTGTGTATGGAAATGCAGGACAGAGGTGTGTACACAGTGTCACTGTACATGTATTGAGCTACTCTTGGCTGGATCGTGGAATGTAAAGGTGTTGGCTGATCCCATATTAGCAAAAGTGAAAAGAGTATCTCCTCTTGCTTTTTCTAAGGCATGGAATTGAAAATGCAATGCAGCTTTATAGTGATGTGTTATTTAATGGTACCTGCATGAATACTGTCTGTATACAAATGTTTGTCCTTTTAGTATAGTAAAGTTTAGCCTATTTGTTTGGCTTGTTAAATAGGTTGTTTTATCACATTGTGGATTCTGATGAGGTCAGTACAAAAATCCTAATGGAATTTAACAAAATGAACCTTCCTGGAGAAGTTACTTTCCTCCCTCTGAACAAGCTGGATGTTAGAGATACTGCTTATCCTGAGACTAATGTGAGTAAGAATTCCTTTCAAACCTACCTTTGCTTCATAACTACAAAGCCTCGTGTTTTGAGCTGTGTACATTGCTTATTGCCCACCACTTGCTTTTCTGGTGAATGCAGTTAAATACTACTTTTAATGTATGCTTCTCAACATAAAAAAACTCTGTTACAGAGAAGCACTTTCCTACGAGATATCTGCTCTTTATTAACTGCACTTTGCAAGTAAAAAGGCAGTACTAATAAGTAGAGTTTTATTGTAACCTGATAATCAAGAATTACTTAAATTGCTGAATTGTAATTCTGTCACTTCAGGATGCTATTCCTATGATCAGCAAACTGAGATACAATCCAAGATTCGATAAAGCATTCAAACATGTTTTTGGGAAGACTTTAATTTGTCGTAGCATGGAAGTGTCCACCCAGCTGGCCAGAGCTTTCACAATGGATTGTATCACTCTGGAAGGTAAATACTGCAATTTTATAAATTATTTATTGTAAAAATAGGATTCCTGGGGACATGGGGCTCATTAAACTTGGTCTGTTCAGTGTTGTCAAAATAAGATAATTAAAAATAATAGTATACTTGACTGAGATGTATGTACAAGGTTGCATTTGGTCAAGTACAATGCTTAAAAATACAGAATTTCTCGACAAGCTGTGGAATTTTCTTCGGATCTAAATGTTAGTAGCTATGTATCTCCATCCTGAGAATTACAAAGCAGATTAGGTTTGCATTCATCCAGTTTTTTAATCCAATTTAACAGGTGTTTGTTTTCCTGGAGTGTGCACGGTGTTTTCCCAAGGTCAAGCCAGTGTTTAGGGTGTGAATGAATGGCCTTAATTCCTGATAAGGGCAAGGTGCATTCTTCTGTGCAACAGATTGTTTACATGTTATGTTCTCTGAAACAATCTATATCTCTTGTTAATTGCCTGTTTTTAAGAGGGCAGATTCCCTGCAGGCTTATTGTTGTCTTTTTGTGTCTTAAAGTCAATCTGAAAAAATTTCTAAGGGTGTCTGAGGAGGAAGTTATTAATTTTTCAGTATCAGCATACTCTACAAGCCACAGATGCTGCTAATTACTTCATCTATTTCCTCATAGAAAACTTGAGATTTTTTTTCCAAACTGGTAGTGCTAGGCATTTGCATTTTTCCCTTAATATAAGTATTTTTTTTTCCTTCAAGCTGCATGGGTTTCAGAAGTTAATTAAAAACAAACACAAAAGTAAGCCCATGCTTAAAGGAGATCATAGCAGTCTCTGTTCATCTTGAGAGAGGGAATGCACTTAAAATGAATACAGAAATAAACATTTCCCTAATTACTGTAAACATATGATTGCTGATACAGTCAGTGCTTTTGTAGGTTAGTTGAAATGTTCTAGTTAACCTGCTCAGTTGCGTTGTAGAAAGTGTGCTGGACTTTTTGGCAAGCATGTAGTGTGCACTTTATATCTCATTCTGTTCTGCTCTTAGGTGATCAAGTCAGCCATCGAGGTGCTTTGACTGGAGGTTATTATGATACCAGGAAGTCTCGGCTTGAATTGCAAAAAGATGTTAGAAAAGCAGAAGAAGAACTTGGTGAACTTGAAGCAAAGCTCAATGAAAACTTACGCAGGAACATTGAAAATATCCTTTTGTTGTTAGTGGGGAAGGTTGTGTGGCAAAGCTTTTGTTTTGTGTTTATGGTAATAGATGAAAAACAGGAGACAGACTTGTTACATATTAGCTGTGGCATTTCTTTTGACTGTTTTGTGTGCAGCCTAGTTCTCTGTGTTACTGTATTTGATATTGATCTTTAAAACTTAGAGATGAGGTTAAACCCTAGATAATGAGGCTTTCTATTCCTTTTAGAGTCTGTTGTAGTAACTGCCATAACCAGATATTCTTGTTATCTGTATTAATCTTCTCTGCTTCTTCTGACTCAGGCTGTATTTTTAGTACTTGTGTCCTGAATTGATGTGTTACATAGTCCACTTACGCTCTGCAGGGGAGATGGGAGAGCTTTGTGTTATAATAAGCTCTGAGTTTCTTGACAGTTTGGTCTTTACAGTCTCTTCGCACAGTGTCCTTTTGAGATCCAGTATCTACAGTTCAGGAGTAAGGGAGATTTATACCGTTTTCTTCTGCATCCCCCAGGTCGTTCTGTCCTACAACTTGGACTCCTTTGCTTGTTGACCTGCATCTGTGCATTAGAGACACTGTTGGGACAGCAGATAAGCAGAAGCGTTCTTCTAAATGTCATGTAAAATAAGCAAGGAAAGCTTCATTTAGCTTAGTTCTTGATAAGTGACTTGATAAGTTGATAAGCTGCTCAAGTTACTTTTGCTGATGATCCTTGAATTTTCCTCTACAACTGATTATTATGGTTTGGTGGAGTTTTGCTTTGTTTCTTATTTTGATGACAGATGAATATGTCAGACAGAAAAAATTGAAGGTACTAGTAGGTATAAAATGATTTTTAAAACAAGGACAGAATTTTCCTTAGCCCACAGTATGGATTAATAATGAGATTGATCAGCTAATGAACCAAATGCAGCAAATTGAAACACAGCAGAGAAAGTTCAAAGCCTCTCGAGACAGTATTTTGTCAGAGATGAAAATGCTGAAGGAGAAGAGGCAGCAGTCTGAAAAGACATTTATGCCTAAGGTTGGTATGGGGATATTGAAAGTTGTTACTGGGTTTATATTGTTTCATTAATGTTACTGATAAACTTGCATTCCTTTCTGGTTAATATTATAATACAAAATATGAAGAGATAACTAGAGATTTTCCACAAAAATATGTTAGTATAATGGTGAAATTCATATAAATCTGAGGATTGCTTTGAGGAGTGATTCTGTCTAATATCTGTTCCACAGCAACGTAGCTTGCAGAGCTTGGAGGCAAGTTTACATGCTATGGAGTCAACTAGAGAATCATTAAAAGCAGAATTGGGGACAGATTTGTTGTCCCAGCTCAGTCTTGAAGATCAGAAGCGTGTGGATGCTCTTAATGATGAAATCCGACAACTACAGCAAGTAAGGAAAAGAAAATGTCTTGCCATTAAATGTAGTCCCTTTCTTATCAATAAACTTGTTTTTGTCTTTTTGTATGAAAAGTCACTTAGGAATATAGTGTCATTAAAGTAGTGCTTCATTAGTAGTAGGTAGGTGTGTTTGAAGTTCTCTCATTTGCAAAGTGTATTTGCAAGTTTTCTCAAACACTGGGTGAATTTTGCCAGTTGATTGTGTGAGAATTAAGGCTATTTGTGTTGGAATCATCATAATTTTCTTGCTATTGACTTTCCAACAATAAATACAAATAGGTATCATCTGAAGGGAGGATGCACAGTATGGGAAAGGAAAACAATTCCTTTAAGGACGTGATAGGGGAGACAAAACTAAGCTTCTGGTTGACACACATGTTGCTGGAAAAATACTGCTTCTTAAATATACTCTCTAAAGCATTTCTGGGTTTAAGAATTGGGTTCATATAGAAATAAAGATTAATAAACTCACTGATCTGTACAGTTGACTTTTACACTAGACACCTTATTTGTTTTTTCTGTACGTTAAAATTAGAGTAACAGTCTAGAGAATTGTGATATTTTAATACACAGAATTGTGTGAAGGGTAGGTTTTTTTGGTTTTGTGGTTGTACTAGTTTCTTTTTTTTTGTAACAAGGAAAAAATGGTCCTAGTCAGGTAAGGCAACTAATACACTACTGTACTTTCTTCAGGAAAACAGGCAGCTTTTGAATGAGAGGATTAAATTAGAAGGCATTATCACAAGAGTTGAAACATATCTCAATGAGAATCTGAGAAAACGCTTAGACCAAGTGGAACAAGTAAGGATTTCCTCTTAAATGTACTTTTGCAGTAGGGTTTTGGTTTATTTCCAGGGCTAACACGTATTAAATAATTTTATAAATATTCATTTGTTACACTGCATTGTCTGTGATGGGTTTGCTTCCATATGTATAAACTGGGATAAACAGTTAAGTGTTTCTTTGAATTTCAGTACAGTAAGTTTTTGACAAAAACTACTGTGAATACAGTCCTGTGTATAAGTAGAACTATCATAATGACAGATTTGTTTGAAAGTCTTAACTATTCTCTAGAACTTTACTAAAATATTGAATGTTGTATGTATATAATAGTTACATGTAGTTATATGAAAGGATGGCTTGTTTGTCTTGCTTATACTTATTTTTCCATTTTTGC
>NW_008238346.1:1246680-1276328 GCF_000691975.1 Corvus brachyrhynchos
TGAAGCTTGGTGGCATTTATTTATCCCACAGGAACTGAATGAGCTTCGAGAAACAGAAGGTGGCACAGTTCTTACTGCCACAACATCAGAACTTGAGGCTATCAACAAACGAGTGAAGGATACACTGGCACGGTCAGATGGTTGGTAACATTATGTTTTGGAAAGAAAACTCTCCAGGGTTTTGAAAGTTCACACATACCATATTTGATTGAGAAATAGACCATATTGTAATTAACTTGTGTTGGTGGTAATGGGCTTCTGGCTTCAGGGCATAGTACTTGCGAGGCAACTGTCCTACAAGCAAGATCTTGTATAATTGTTCTGAATTTTGTCTAACCCATTTAAAGCTCAGCTGCTGTCAAATAGACTATCACATCTGTATGGCTTGAAACTTCCTTTGCTTGTCTTCCAAGACTTGAACAATATGACTGTAGTACATTTGTTTGGGGGTTTTTTAAGCCATATTCTCGAGGGGAAGAAAAGAGGGATTTTCAGCCTTTTGCCTGAAATTTAACCTGTTCCTTAATAGATCTTCTTTAGTTTATCTTTTTGTTTCATAAATACTTTCTTGGATCATTGCTGATCTTATGCAGGCGTGTAAGAGTTACAACTTTGGGTTTTGTACTCTTGCTCATTATTGCAGATCTGGATAACTCTATTGACAAAACAGAAGCAGGAATTAAGGAACTTCAGAAGAGCATGGAACGCTGGAAGAACATGGAAAAGGAGCATATGGATGCCATTAACCATGATACAAAAGAACTTGAAAAAATGACGAACAGGCAAGGCATGCTTCTCAAGAAGAAAGAGGAATGCATGAAGAAAATCCGAGAGTTGGGTTCACTTCCACAGGAGGCTTTTGAAAAGTATCAGACTTTAAGTTTAAAGCAGGTAGGTAGTGTCCTTGGTTTCATGTTTCACAACCTGAGATGTTAGTGTCACCTGCATCTTGGGTGTCAAATGTGGCTAGAATTGCAAGTCACTTTGGTGTGTTAATGTTTTCTGTTTTCAGTTATTCCGCAAGCTGGAGCAGTGCAATACTGAACTGAAGAAATACAGTCACGTTAACAAAAAAGCTTTAGATCAGTTTGTGAATTTCTCAGAGCAGAAGGAAAAATTGATAAAAAGACAAGAAGAACTGGACAGGGGTTACAAATCCATCATGGAGCTGATGAATGTCCTTGAGCTCAGGAAATATGAGGCTATTCAGCTGACTTTCAAACAGGTAACAAAATGGGAACCGTTGTAAAGGCACTGGTGCTGAAATCAATCAAGCTGTCCCATGGTGTAGCAGCAATATGGGAAGAAGCAGATACTAAATAAATCTATACTGGGAGAAGGCAGTGTCATGTAACTTCAGGCTTGTGGGTTTTTTAAGTACTGAAAAATAAATAGGCTACCATTTTCAATATGTGCCCATCTCCAATACAACTCTAGCTTTTCTTTAAACCTTTTCAATACTTCCTGTCAAGTGAGTTCCTATGTATGCTGTACAACCCTTTCTGGGAACTGTGGCAGAAAACTGCACCAAATCCCTTCTTAGATTTAGTGAAAGTAATTCTAATGTTGACAAAGGATCTTCACTACGAAGTCTGTGAATTCTTCTCTTTAAAGGTTTTTTGCTTAACTGAAGGTTACTTAATAAATCTTGGTTTTGCTACAGTTCTATGTTTTAATTGTACCATTTTCTTGTAAAAAATTTTGAAAATTCTCATACTACAAAAATGGTTGGTTTGGCTCTTTTTTTTAAGTCAAGCTTTGTACAGCATACATTTCTTCTGCTTAAGAATGTGGATCTCTGCTTTGAAGCAGATACTTCTTGTGCTCATGCAAAAACAGCATTCGATTTCACTCTAAAAATGAGTTGGTTTATTGACTGTTTCTTTTTCAGGTGTCAAAAAATTTCAGTGAAGTATTCCAAAAGTTAGTACCTGGTGGCAAGGCCACGTTAGTGATGAAGAAAGGAGATGTGGAGGGCAGCCAGTCCCAGGATGAAGGTGAAGGCAGCACTGAGAGCGAAAGGGGATCTGGATCTCAGAGCAGTGTTCCATCTGTAGATCAGTTCACTGGAGTTGGCATAAGGGTAAAGAAAAATACTTGGTTTTCAGTCCCCTGCATGTTCGTTTAGGTTGCCTTCGAACTATATTTTAAAAGGCAATAGTTAGTTGATCCTGTTTGTTTAATAGCAAGTGATGCTGTGGTTCAGTGTTATGGAATAACCTTCCTGTTGCATTGTTTTCTTAGGTATCATTTACAGGCAAGCAGGGTGAAATGAGAGAAATGCAGCAACTTTCAGGTGGACAGAAATCTTTAGTGGCCCTGGCCCTAATATTTGCCATCCAGAAATGTGATCCAGCTCCGTTTTACTTGTTTGATGAAATCGACCAAGCCTTGGATGCCCAGCATAGAAAAGCTGTCTCAGGTACCTGTCTACCTTTTATAGTCTTCATTGTAGTTGAAGGTAATAGTTTGTATTCTCATCCCTGATGCTTAAGAATAAAGCTTTTAATCATAAAAGCACATTTTTGAGAAGCCCGGGGTGTGTTTGGGGAAGGTTTCATGAACTTGGTTTTAGCTAGAAGCTCCATTTTGTTACTGCATCTAAAGGGTCTCCTTACTGCACTTAAGTGTGTTGAAAAACAGTCCTGTTTTGAAGTCTAGTTTGATATTAAAAATTAATGGAAAAATGCTTATGCTGTTTTTATTGTAGAAGTTTAATACCATAGTAGGTTTGCTGAGTGGCTGGACTTAGCAGAGTCCATACTGCAATTAATGATAATACTTGTATGTATTATCTGGGAAGTAAAACTGGTATAAATACTTTCTTGATTTGTGAGTATTTTGCTTCATTAACCAAAACCTCATTTTGAATAAGGCAGAGTTTTCTATTCCTGTTTGTCTCACTTTATTGAGAAGATTACATTAATAAAGAATTTTTGTTTTCTTTTTTAGATATGATTATGGAATTAGCTGAACATGCTCAGTTTATTACAACAACTTTTAGGCCTGAACTGCTTGAGTCAGCTGACAAGTTCTATGGTGTAAAATTCAGAAACAAGGTAAATAGTATGATAGGTTTTTCGGTAAACACTGTAATTAAAATAAGTTGTGCATTTGAGACTTAGCAAGAGTTCAAAATGAATCAGACTCACTTCATCTCATCAATTTCTAGTTCTGTTGTGGTCTTCTATGAAAAGTTCTCTCATTCTTGAAAGAGAATTTAAATACCTGCAGATGTCCCATGTCTCATTCTTTAAAGGGAGTTATAAATTGGTCATAGACCTGTTGCTGAGTCCTGGAGCCTTTGGAAATGTCTGTCTTATTCTGTAGGAGGTACTGTAATAACTGAATGCTTCTTTGTTCCACCAGGTCAGTCATATTGATGTGATCACAGCAGAAATGGCCAAAGACTTTGTAGAAGATGACACCACGCATGGTTAAAGGAACTTGTAATTACTGCTTATTTGGAAGATGTGTATAGTGCTATGTTTATGCCAGGGACCTGTACATTTAAAATATGAAGTATTTAGTCCTTGTTTAAAATAGTTTTTGAACACACATTTTAACCAAGACCCCAGAAGGCTTAGTTTCAGATGAGCTTGAGTATCCGTTTTGTCTCTGTTGCTGTATTTTATAAGATAATTGTTAATGTTACCTTTATACGATACCTGTAGTTTGGAAATTTTATTCTCTTCCTTCAAATCTTTTGTAAAGTGTTTGTTGCTGTTTTAAAGCTTTTCAGAAAGTGCTAGCTATTTCTTCCTAAGTATAGTTTTATCATTTATATTGCCTCACATGTTTTTTTTTAATGGCTTCAATTAAAATGGTTGGTTTTATGGCTGTAACTTGTATATATTAAGTTTTTGGGTTATATTGTCTTTCTGAAGAGGAATCCACTGAGATGAAGTAAACACTTGGGTCATATTAGAGTGGGGTATTTCAGAATATGAGACAAAGCAATTCTCCCAAACCACTCCTTTTTCCCCTTTTCTGCACATTGCCAGTCCCAGAAGAAAACTGCCCCAAATCTATGCTTGTCCAAATCCACAGTGTTCTGGTTATTGATCTGAAAAAAGGGTAAGTATCAGAGAATCCTGGAAAGTCTGACAAAACCCTAGAACTGTATCAAAACAAATCACAGCCCCTTCTTTTTCCTGCACATTGTCCAGTGTAACAACTCGTCTATTACATCCCTTCAGCCTGAAAGACTCGAGCCAAGTGACAGTCAGCAGTCAAAAAGTGAAATCTTTTCCTGCTGTCTAGAGTTTTGGCAAAGCGATACTGAATAATTTGATGTGTTCTCCTGGAACACTTAAGGATTTACCACAAACCATGGATTTCCTAGGTAGCAAAGTGGTTGTAAAAAGAGAATCCATTGGTGTTAAAATAGTACATTTATGAGTACATAATAACTTTTAAGAATACCTTATGTGACTTTCATTAGTACAGTGAGAAACAGTGAACTTGTGTATTGCATTTATTCTGTAGGGCATGTTTAACAAAGCAGAAGAATAAAGCTCTCTGGTACGCTTTGATCTGCAAGTGCCTTTGCTCCCCACTGCGAACTTCAGGAAGTGCAGGAAAGGAGAGCATGCACTGATGTCTGGTCTCCTGAGCTCAGGAGTGCATATCCTGGCAGCACAAGGCAGGGTGAGAGAAGAGTACTGAAGCTGATTCGGAGCAACTTCCCCTGATAGTGAGAGACATGGGAAATCACTACCTGCAGTAAGTCTTAAGCCAGGAGGAGGAGGATGTTGTGACATAAATCTTTCTATAGTTCCAGGGACTCACTAGCTGCATAGAAGACTTTTCTCAGTGAAGAGAGGACGGAGTACAAAATGTGGAACAAAGTGTCCCAAATGCCCCTAAAATTTTTAGCATGGGAATAGACTATATTTGAGAACCCTGAAGAGTTTGAAATTTGTCCTCTTCATACAGAGCTCTGAATATGCATTTAGGGTGGCTGCTGCAGACCTGAGTGTTCCTGAATTGCTCACGGTTCACTGGTGAAGCCAGTGAGTTCGAAGTCCAGAGAAGGACCCAAAGAATGCAGCCACAAGTTCATACCTCAGGTTACTGATTTCATGCTGTTTGGTCCAGTGTGTGTAAGGACACGTGTCTGTAATCCATGACCACCAGATACATAACATACTGTGATAGTAGCAGGCTCTGCTCTCAGCTAACTGATGAGGCTTGCTAGTGCTAGGGTATCAGCATGACAGTTAGTTTGAATTTTGGAAGAGAGAGGTAGTTCACAGGCCATGAAGCTACTTACTGTGCTTATTAAGAAGTGTCATACTAAATCTATCTAAGACTGATCATGAGTTTTATCACATAATCTCATTAAAGAGGAAGTAGATTAGAGCAACGGGTTTTCTTTTGGTGATGTTGGGTTTTTTTTTTTTTTTTTTTACAATGCTCAGCATAGTGAAGCCTAAATACAGCTGAATAACTTGGAACAAGCTGTGTCAGGAAATCTCTGGGTTGAGTGTAGCATTAAGTTGGGTTACCAAGCGCAGTAGGAAAATGGGTAACCAGCAATCCGGTGGAAACAACTGAGCGCTATGTTGATAGCAGCGCAGAGGAGGAGTAGACAGGCTTTAGCTATCAGTTTCTCATCTGCTAAAGAACAAGGTTTAGAACTACTTGCACACATTTTGAGAGATACATTAAGATTTTCAGAATCCCTTTTCAAGGTAAATTGGGGGGGTGGTTCTTTGTTTAAATTGCTGCTAGACTTTATTCTGTCCTTGAAAAGGTGTTTTTAGAGAGGCTACTTTCTAAGTTGACACTTTGTTTCTGTGAGCATGTTTCTTCCCATGTGCTCCTTAATGCTGTGCTGCCTCTCTGTTGTATAGCCATTGCGAAAAAACATAGTGCCATCAGTTGCTTCATCTGGTGTACTGAGTGTGTTACAATAACATTGGTACACATGGGACTGGAATGGGAAGGGGTGAAGTAACAGAACCTCCTCAAGATGTCAAAGTACAGCCTCTGCAGGGCTGTGAATTCCCTGCAGTGAGCTTGGGTTGCTACGTTAGAAGCTACAGTTAAAGAGGGCCTCAAACAGGGATGAAGGTTATGTAGCAAAATCCATACCAGCCCACTGTATTGAAAAATGAATTGTATGGGAGAGAACTGCATGAAAGTAGGAAAAGTAGAACCTCATTTGTTGCTGAATTTTTTTTAAGGGAAGTCCTTATGCAAAGGTGAAAGTATGTTGTGAAAAAAATACCAGTATATATAACCTAAAGAAAGTTGATTTCCCCAGCCTGCTGTTAAAGGTCAGGAGTAGCAGAGAAGTTTTCCTTGCTGTTTGCTTCAGATTGCTACAGAATGGAGTGATTGAGTGTTTCCAAGGTGGATGATCTTGTGTTCTCTTTGTGATGGTTCATATCTGCACCATACAACACTACAATTTACAAGTTGCCTTCTTGGTCTGTCAGTGCTTTAAATTCTTCTAGAGTTTTAAAAATAAGCTTTGTTGAGAGTTACTCTGTCCTTGAGTTTCTTCAGTGTCCTGGTTTTTCCACCTGAAATTTTTAAGGCAGAGGTCAGTGAAACTACACACTTGCTGTGGAATATAGGACATCCCAGAAATTGTAGATATCCAGAGAGCCACTGGTTTCACCAATATAGGTGTTCAGTTGTTCTTAATTATCAATATGTGAAACTTAACAGCTGAGTCACTGATCACTTCTAATATCTTAGGATAGTTTTCATCTCTAGCAAACATTCTTCAAGTACTTTGTAAGATTAACACCTATGAGTTTCATACTTTTAAGCTTATCTAAATGTTACAATATGTAGTTTGTACCTTTGAGCAGGAGATGGAGCCAAACTGGACTAAATGCGAAATCAAAGTTTGCTTTATTGTTAAAGTTGAGGGTTAAATCAAAGCTTTTCTGTGAGGTTTTTTGGAGTTCCAGAGACTCTTACAGTTGTTGTGAGGATCCTGAACAAATGGAGAAATACTAATTATATATAGTTTTACATGGATGTGAATGTAAGTAAATGAGAACAATTCACAGTTTTTGCTTAAAAAATTATAAAAGCCTTTAAGATTTTAATAGTTTGCTAAAATGTTCTCATCGGGTAGAACTTTGCCAATCTAGAAAAATGTATAAATAAGTTTGTGTGAACATAAACATTGTACAAGTAAAGTAAAAATTGCAAAAAAATATCACAAAGGTACATGATTCTGGTTCCTCTATGAGAAATTACTAGTAATTCTTTCTAGTGAATGAGGTCCTTGTTCTCTTCGTGCAGATGAACTTGTGGGTGTCAGGCAGGGACAGTCAGAGGGGATTGGCTGCTCCTGTTAAAGTTCTTCCCTCACATTGGAGGTATGAAGTGAGTTACCCTGACTGTTGAAGTCAGTAACTGCTGGGATCCTCTCAGCTGCTCCTATTTGAGCGTATTTTTCCATAGGCACACAAGAGCACTGCTCTGTGCTTGGAGCACCAGGTTCTGATGGATAAAAGTTCTTCATCTGGGGGGAAATAGCTGCTGATTTTGAAAGCTGAGAGTCTTCAGACATTGATCTTTATTTCCAGCATCTGCTTTCATTCTTCACTGGACACAACGGATGCTTTTACTGTCTTCCTAATAACCAATAAAAGCATTCCCAGTAACAAAATGAAAATCTTTTCACATGTGTGCTGAAGTTCACTTCACCAGTGATAGCATTTTAATTTACAGGAGGGTTATGAAAGAGGAAATTTAGTTTTATAGAAAGTATGTAACACTTCCTTCTAATGCAATTGTAAATGTATTTGAGGATTATTTTAGTTGGAGGTATTTCTCACCTCAGTCCTAGCAATTGCATCTCTCTTCTCCCTCTTACAGTCAGCTGAAGTGTAGAGGGAAGCCAGTTAGACTGAGATCCTTATTTCTAGTTACTCTGCTTTGTTTGTCCTTTAGCGTCACTTTTACTCTTTCCTTCTCCATCTCTTTAGTTCCCCATCTTTTGGCTGCAGCCACAAGAGAACAATTCTTGGGTTTGGTCACCTTGATTGCCTCAGCTTTTTGATTTTAATTTTTTGCCTATGTATTTTGTCTTAGCCAAACATTTCTTGCATAATGCAGCAACAGTGATGGACAAAATCATTGTTCGTTAGTCCTTGGCATTATTTTTTATTTATTTATTAAGTGTCTCAAGCTTCTGCTTGCTAATACAGATAAAAGCTTGTAATTTCTTACTGTAGTCATGGCTTGCATTTAGGATAGCTTAATTCTTCTGTGGGGAAATGTAATGATGAGAAATGACATGCATGTTCTCAGGTTCTGATGCCTGACAGTTCCCACCATCCTAGAAATGAGATATACATCGGATGGGATGAGCATTTAGACCTCACTTCTGCAGCTATGCCTGAGAGGATCTATTAGATGTTTGTTGGGTTACGGGATGTCAATGATATAGCATCTGCGTGTACTGGGCTTTAAATAGGAGGCATTCCAGACAGAGCATGTGTTTGAGTCAGAAGTACATCTAATTGCTGTTGATACCATTAAAAGTTGTAGGCAGACGCTGCTGGAGCTTTGAGCACAATGAAAATCTGCCTGTTTCTTCACAGGTTTTTCTTCTTACATTTTGAAGGATAAAAATGCATCCGTGACCTTCAGTGTTCAGATCACTCAAACAGCTGGATGCAGGCCCTCATAGTGCAGAGGGAAACACCCCTTGCTTAAACTGGGGGAAGTCAGTTTGTGAATGAGTTTCTGGCCAGTTTTAGAATTCACACTTGTAAATATTGGCTAGCTGGAATCTCTCAAGTACAGCTGTAATTTGCAGCACTGGTTACTTGAGAATAAATTGCATTCCCACTGCTTTGTAATTACCTTCAGTCTGACAGTACAGATACCAAAAGCTGTGCTAGGATTACTCTATGTTGCTTCCATAACAGCTAAGAGTGATTTCTAAATTTTAGAATATATATATTATAAAGTATGTAATATTAAAATGTATAAGTATATAATACATGTAAAAACACCTAGAATATATAAAGGCGTTAAGGAAATAGTCTTCTTAACTTTGGCCTACAGCTATATTCAAAATTTTCTGAATTGGGACTGAACAGCATAGGGTTTGCTTGCTTAGATGGTAAAAGCACTGTAATGCAGAGGAGGCATTCACACACAGTTCTTGCAATGCACAGTGGTGGTATCTATGACCTACTTTAAAAAACACTTTCTATTTAAGAAGGCTCAAAAAGACGTGCCAGTGTCAGTTCTGGGTTTGAACATTTCTTTCCCAGTTGTGCTTGCCTGCAATACTATCACGTATATTTGCCACTAGATAACAGCTTTGGGGGTATTTGATGAGTTACAGTGTTGATTATTTATCTTGAAAGGATACCAAGTAACTCATCAGTGTTACGGCTACAGCCCCTTTCAAACAGTCTTTTGCCAAGCCTCTTTCTTTTTTGTATGACAATTCTTTGACCACTTTTCAGTCAGTGCTCCAGGATTTTTGGTCCCCAGTAATTTTGCGTGAGCCATACCAGACACAGGCTGAGGATGAGGTTCAGGCTGATCTTCCTTGATTAGTGCCGGATCCTGGGCATTGTTGGATTTGTCCTCTGTTTCATTCAGAGAACAAATTTACAACAGAAAAATACTCTGGAGGACCAGGCAGTGCTTGTGAGCCCAAGTTCTAACTTACTCAGTCTCATTGCCTTCATGAATCCTCTCTTACCCCACAAAGATATTTATGCTGAAGCTTGTAAGATGGCTCTGATGCTAAATAAATTCATTCAGATGGGTACCTGGCTAGATGGATGCACAACTTGGAAGTATGGCAACATTCAAATCCCTTGTTTAATAAGGGACACGAAAAGATGTGTTCACAACTGTATTTTCAGAATATATCTCAAAGCTTTTGAACACAATGGTCTGTGTATCTAGATGGAAGGTGTCTTGCAAATCTAGTAAAAGGTCTCTTGCAAATTTGAGGGTGAAAAAGAGAAGGGAGCCCATACAACTGTGCTCCTTCAAAAGACAGAGGGGAAATAAACCAGCTGGGGTTGTATTAGTGTGAGGTACCTGAATCCAAAATGACCCCTTTGGAGTTGTCTCCTGGGAAGACATCTCCATCTGCTACATAAGATATCAAGGGTCTGATCCATAAGAGAACCATTCCTAGATTAGATGTCAAGGTTGATCACATAAATACTCCATCAGTATCCATTGTAAGTGTAAAGCAGAGACCACAAGCTGGATGAAGGAGGAGGATTTTGTTTTCATGAAGAAATATCTGGTGGATAGCTAGAGTAAGAGGGAAAACTGGAGAATATTAGCCTGCTTTCTGTGAGGAGGAGGATTTTGTTTTCATGAAGATGGATAGCTAGAGTAAGGGAAAACTGGAGAATATTAGCCTGCTTTCTGTCTTGTAGGTCCTCCTCCCTCTTCCTCAGGAGGCTGGGGTACTTCATGGATGGAGAGCAGTTTTTCAGTGAATAAAATGTTTCCTGTCAGAATGGGATCAGCTGGTGGTATTCAGCACAGCACACTTGTGCTTCATTGTCTAATTCCTCTGATGCAGCTTGGGCTTGTTTCTGGAATGTGCAGTGAGACAAGGGGAAAGCATGGATAGATACAGCTGTTGTGATAAAAGGAGACAGCCAGGTTTTCACAATGTTGTTTTTATCTTGACTACATAAGAGTTCAGGTGTGCATGGTGACTCTGAGGTAGTGGAGGGTGTGTTGTGCTGGTTCTCTGACACAGCACCACCTTCTAGGAGACCAACCCAGAACCACAAACTTGGAGACTGGCAGTCAGATAGGGATACTTGAATTGTCAAACGCCTTTGCTTGTTGAACCTACTTGTACAGAGAGGAGTTCCTTCTCCTGTCTGATCCCTCCAAGGTCACATGGCAGCAAAAGGGAAGGCTTCTCTGTGGGTTGCAGTTTCAGATTAGTGACAAGAATTTGCAGAGTTATCCATGCCGTGCGCTCCTAAGGAACCCCTGAATGGAGCCCTAGGATCTATGTGTGGGTTTTCACACTGGCTGATTGTGGAGGTTGTATTAATAACTCTGTTGTGTAGTGCATAGATGCTGGCCTGTGTAGAAAGAGAGCTAAAGGGCTGGATGAAGGCCATGGTCAAGCTCTCTGGCGCTTGCTTTGTGACATTCAGTAGCTCAATGGCTGCTGTTGTCTTTGTAGGGAAGCTGTGCTCACAAAATCACTTTGAGCACTCAACCTGTGCAACAAGCACCATTACTGATGCCACTCTATTTCCTTTTTTTCTGTGGATTTCTAGATGCCAGAAATTGAAAGGCAGCATCCAGGATGCTCTATTGCTCTTTCTGCAGAGAAACCAAAGTACATGGTCTGGAGAAAGCTCTGTTTGATTTGCATTCCATCCTCCCATAGTAGCATCACCAGCCTTGCCAGTTCCTATGAGGTACTCTGCTTGGTGACAAGAGAACTTTATTTAGCGGGACACCCTATCAAATAGCTCCAATTGGGAAACTATTAAGAGCAAAATAAAAAAATTATTATTGAAAGAAGCTTATTAGGTATAAAATACTTAGTATCACATCCACAGATAACTGATGCATTGCATAAGTGCATTGGTTATAAATAAACTGTAATATCACATCAGTCCCTAACTTCTGCATGCCATTTTTCCACTAGGGCTTGGATGATCATTTTATGAACCAATTTCCTGAGATCTCAGCACCCTTCATGCTGTGTAGTTTCTCCTGGATTCACCTTTCAGGAGCTATACCCAGTGACTGCAATATGGGTATGTGTATAATGGCTTGGCAGGTCTCCACAGTTGTGGAATTTACAACCATCACTGTGCGTGTAAAGCTTGGAACAGCTTTTTTTTTTTAATTTATTTCTGGTGTATGATGAATTAGGCCATCTGTCTCCGATGTCTGCTGACCCTTCTCCCCCTCTCTCCTCTTGCCTGGTATGTTGGCACTGTCACACAGTCAGCCGAGGTCAAGGTCTGGAGGCTGGGTCTGTGACCTCCGCTGCTGAGCCCTTGAGGGCTCAGTCCTCAGTTTCCCAGGGTAATTCTCCAGTATGTTATGCACCCACTGGCCTGAGATGCCATGCAAGGAGGAGGGATCCTTTTACAGTCACATTAAGGATGCAATAATAGGAACTTCCTTCATGCACATAGCCAGAACTTGCAGAGTACTTTAAGCCCAAAGTTAACACGAGGACTGAGACACTTCCTGTTTTGCACCTAAAACAGCAGAGGATGCTTGACCAAATTAACTGAACATAGGTCTGAAAATGTTAAACGCAGATGCACTTAGACATTACTGAGACAGAGGCAAGCTTTGATGAAACAAAAATAGAAAGCCAAGTAAAATTGTCTTGGCTTATTCCATTGTACTCCTTGCCTAAATTAAAAATATATGACAGTGACATAAGTATCAGCAGCCAAACAGGTATGAAGGTCAACCCTTATAAACTGGGATAGCACTAGTGACTCTAGAACTTGATCCAAAGAGTTCTGAGATTAATGAGAACTTTTCTATGGAGTTTATTGTGCTTTAGATTGTGTGTAGATAGGAAAGACTTTATGTAACAGTGAATATGTCTGCAAGCACTTGGGGAATCTTTGGGAATCTTTACTGTAAATAGCTAGATCTTTAGCATGACTGTAAGACTGGAAAGCTTATTTACTTTTGGCAGCCATCACGGGGATATACAAGTGCCTGGGCAGCTCCTCAGGGAAGTGACTTTTGCAGTATTGCCAGTGCTGTTACAAAATGATGAGTCAAGTATTAAAAAAAGTGAGAGTGTATGGAAATGATGGGGCTTTGTTTTTAAATAGAAGGCTGTAGGTTCTTTTTGTTTGATGCTTCCCTTTTGGCCTTTAAATGTGCCTGCAAACCATATCTCAAAGCAGTTGTGTGTACCCAGAAAGGCTAGGAACAACTCTTAATCAAAACCTGAAATTGCCATGCAGTTATATGACTAAAAGATGGTATAGAGCATCATGGATTTACATTAACACCTCTGGAAGAGGTGATACTGAGTTAGCAGAGGGATTGGTGGAATGAGATTTAATGAAGTTGATCAGCAATGAGGAAGAGGAGGAAATTCCTGCATGTAGAAAGTAGATGACGGAGCAGATGTAGCATGCCTGGGAAATAAATAAATACCTCAGACAAGGAAAAATTATGTGTAGTGCTATGCAAATTGTATGCACAATATAATTTAACCCAACAACTCCAAAGGGTTGTTAATTTTCAGCTCTCTTTTCTTTTTTTTTTTCACCTTGACTATGTTTTTGCACCTGTTTTGGATGGTGTGTTCAGAGGTTTGTCTTGTGGGTCCAAGCAGTCCTGTCTGGATGTGAAGCAGCTGAGGAGGTTGATGGTGAAGGCTGATAACTGTAAATACAAGTAGCGGTTTTCACCCCTTGAGAAGAGTCCAGCCTCATCTAAAGATCAGAGCCTGCCCAGACTCAGCTGTGGTTGTCTATTAACAGATGAGATTGCTGCTCTGAGATGAGGTCCTGCCCATGCTGTACCAAAAGGCTGGTCTTAGAGCAGTCACAGGTATGTGAGGCCACATAATTGCCTGCCTTGGCACATGAAGCTGGATGCTGTGCCACCCCCTCACACATGGCCCAGAATGTACATTCACAGGCCCTTGTAGGACCACACTATAGAGAATTAGTGGCTCTGCCATGAGGGAGCCTTGGCCCTTCTGTAAGAAGCAGCACAGACATAGCCTCCGTTTTTCCTGCTGGGATTTAGCTTAAAAAAAACCCCTTAAGCCTCTCTCTGTGACTTTACTGGGAGTTATGGAGTGACCTGGAGGAAGAGAAAATGGATCCACTGCATGTAACCTCGATGCGAGGAAAAGGGGGCTTGGTGGTGGAGTGACTAATAAAAAGTTTAATGTGTTTTCCTGGTGTTTTTTTTAGTGTTGAAGTGTTAATGAGCCTTTGAGGTAACTTTTGATCAGTTCTCAGTGTATACCACAGCATGAGGGATCACAGTTTCAAGAACAGAGATGGACTTACGAGTTGAAATGAAAATCAAACATTCCCTTCATTGTTGTTACAATAGTTCCTCTATTCTAATAATCCCTCAAAGACCAAAGCAAAAAACGGTTTGTTCCTTGTAAGGGAGAAAAATTCAGAACCATAAAATTCAGATTACTTTGCAACTTCTGTCTCTCTGACTTTACCAACTGGCAGAAAATTAGATGACATCAAAGAATTACTGGAAAAGAGCTTATTTAATTTTGAAATTAATTGGAAATTGTCACATGTGGTTGTAATGCTAACAGCTGTTTTCATGTCATTTTACTGCAAAAGAGAGCAGCATTATGCCTGGATAAGGATATAGAAGATGAAGCTGTGAACTGTGATAGAGACATAAGTTGAACCTTCTGGCATGCACAGTCAGGTAGTTCTGCTGTCTGTACTGCGCCTGTTAAGTGTTCCGTTAAGTTTTGTTTTGTTTGTTTTGGGGTTTTTAAAAGAGTTAAATGTTAAAATGAATTAAATTAATTCTTAAATTTAAATAAATAACTTTACTTCAAAACTGTTCAGATGAAATACACAAATAACAAACCCGTCCTAACAAAGACTTGTAAAAATACCTGGTTTTCCTGGTTGTTTTTATAAGATGACAAAAATACCTCTCTGGGGACCTCAACCCTTCTGTAATTTCTTACACATTGTTCTGGGTCCTATGTTTTTAGGGAAGGAACCAAAGAGGGAAGGTAGTTGCAGTAAAAATCAGCTGCAGGTAAACATGGATGAGTTTTGCCAATGAAGTCTACTTAAGAGTGGTTTATTGGTCCTTTGCCACGTCTGATTTGTGTGGCTTACCACACAGCTATTGGCTGCCTTGAAAGATTTTTGGTAAGTGGACTGAGAAAGTATGGTCCTAATGAAGGAACATTTGATACACAGTGTACCTCTGGAGGATTGATTATCAGAGGCCTTGGGTGTACAATGAGACACAAGCCTGTGGGCCAAGTGCTTTCAACCCCTATCAGTGTAACAACTCATAAAAAATGTGCCATCTTACCCATCTAATTGTGGAATTTGCAGGGAAAGGAATAAAATCCAAAATAAAACTGCGTAGGGTGTATTAATAACTGGTGTTTAAAGCAAAATTATTTCCCCATTTTCATATCTACTCTGACCTAAAAGCCTAGCTCCTTAAAAAAACACATTTAAAGCCAAATAAAACTTACGGGGGCCAACAGTTCCTACAACAAGACTTTAACAGTATCCATGGTCCATAAATCATGTTCATTGGTGGGATCCCAACTGCAATTCCTGATACGGCTTTTGTGGGTTTGGGACTCGGGTGTTCTGTTTGTTTTAACATTTCCACCAAAACTGATATCCTTATAACAGCACCACAGACTACGCCCTTGTGAAAAATCTTATCATGGATGATTCAAAAAAGTTTTAAGGCTAGTTATTTGTTGCTCAATTAAAGGAGTCCCATTTATAGCAGCTTAAGTCCTGTCCTGTAGCCCTTGAGCTGGACTGGTGAGAGGAAAAGATCACTCACCCACTGCTTAGGTTGCTGGGAAATTAGTCTGTGTTGTGAGCCTGGGAGAAGGCTTGCAGCAGCACAGTGTGTTTGTCATCAGTTTGTAGGTCTGCCCATCCCTTGCTGTTGAGCATAGGCTGTTGTTAGTACTACAGTTTCCACTGTAGTGGAATACTCGGTGAAGATGCTGATAAAAACAGCTTTCCTGAGTGCATTATGCAGTCTATTATGTAGAATTAGAGCCGAAACAGTGGGAATGGGTTTGTTATCCTTCCAGCAGGGGTTTATCTGTGTACTGGAAATTACAATATTAAATGCCCAGCACGGAAATTTTGTGTGGAGATTATTGGACTTAAGTTTTCTCACTGTACTGCAGTCTGGGCTTCCTGTTGGCACAGGAGTTTCCACTGCCAAGGTTTTCAAACACTAATGACTGGAATTATGAAAGGAGGAATAACAGAAGAGAATGTTTTCTCTGTTTCACTCCTTCCGCATGACAAGGACTATTAAAAACCTTTGCTCTTCTCTCACTTCCCTCAGGGAATTTCTTTTAAGTTTCCCAGCTGAAACAGAGCCATGGCATTTTCCACCTGAGCAAAATTGCTGTTTTCTTAAATGGCCATAAAGGCATAAGCCTTGGATACCAAAAATTTATATTTTTAATCCTGCTTTTATTTTTTCTTCTTAAGATTTATGCATAAAATACATGTACACAGAAGAGTTGAGGTGTTTCAGATACTGAGTGTATTAGCTCCCTCCCCTGAGCTGAGTCAAGGATTGTTATCTGCAAATGAAGCTGAGGCATCTCCATAGCTGCTGCATCCTCGAAGTGGAGTTTGAGTTGCTTGCTGTTGCCACCTCTCTTTTGCTGGGTAAAGCTCAGCACATTCAAGGTCAGTGTTTCTCATTCTCGCAATGCAGATGTGTGGTTGTGAGCACTTGCATCTGATTTCTCTAGTGCTGAGACCTGTCCAGGGGTGCTACATGTCTAATCTTAAAATAGATCCACCAGATGTTTAGTATCTGAGTGCAGTGTGATTATTTAATGAGGATTATATTTAGGTTTTAAACAGTAATGCAATTGTGCTGTATTTTTAATTATGTGTTCATTTCAATGAGTGCAGCTAGTGCTGCAGTGGTGGAAGGCAGTGTTTTTGAATCCGTGTGATGTGATGCGTCATCACCGCGTGCTTGGTGCCTTGATACTGGCCTGATCTTGTGAGGTGTTCATCACAGTCCAAAAATAAAACTTGCTCACAATGTGATGTATGGAATAGTCTTACAGGGGAAGGTAAGGGAGAGTTTTATTGCTTGTATCACTTGACATTGGGACTGAATGAAAACTGGAAAATATTATGCCACAGCAATAGCCTTTCAAAATGCCTCTGAGTTTGCAAGAAGCAATTACAAATCCATTATACAGCTTTCTTTTCTTCATTCCATTAGCTTAGTTCCATAGAACTTCTTTCTTTTGGTGAATATCAAGTAATCCCAAAGGGTAAAATGATTTTGTTGGAAAAACTGTTGCTCACATTTCTATCTCATTCTGATGTTCTGTAAAAGAGTTACATTAATAAACAAATGATTGTTATAACAAATGAAATTCCATCACCTAACTACACAGACCCAGCATTTCACTGCAATCAGTTTGAACTACAGCTACACCTCTTCAGTCTTCCTCGCCTAAGGCTGCAATGCTCCCACTGTAAAGCAATTGGTCACACCTCATTATTGAGGTTATTTGCAATAGTGTGAGAAGAACCAAGTAACAGATGTTTTGAAATGGCTAATCAATTTTTATAGATTTAATTAGGTTGATGCCTGCACATATTTCCAATGTGCTTTTTCACCAAATCTAGGGAAAGGATCTTAATTAAAAATTTAGTCAAGCCTCTGTGAGGCTCAGGCTTCAATGTTAGAGCATAAATATTGCTTGCATGCTATTGTGATATTCTATTTTGGCCACTTATGCTGGAGATTCTTGTCTCTGAATTTCACTCTTAGAAAGTTACATTTGGACTTAGATGTATGACACTTGTTGTTTGGAGTGGCACGCACAAATCCCCATATACCAGAATGAAAATTCAGCCCTAATCATCAAAGGGAAGTGAGGACTAAATGAATGTGTCATGCATATCCAATTTCTCCACTGATCATACAGAGAAAATAAATCACAGTGGATGTCCTTCCATTTCTTCTTTGTTTCAAAAGCTAGGAGGAGTTCTCTGTTAAGGTCACCCTGGGTTTCCCCAGGGAATACGAAAATAAATTAGTATTGTCTGATTAAATGTTTTGACCCGTATTTAAACCACTGGAAAATGATAGGCCTATTTTATCATGGCAGCAGGCCAGGTTTTTATGGTGTGCTACTGGAATCAGAGGATAAAACTGGAGGATCCTATCTTAACTGAACTAATAACCAATTTCATCCATTTTTAATAAATTGTTTCTATGGAACTGTACTTTTTGAGACAGATTTTTCATGCATCAGTCTCTCAGTGATGTCTAGTGTCCATCTATGCTAAGATCTGTCATCTTCCCATTACACATCAGAAAAGACTGCAAAAGTATCCACAGAGAAGAAAAGAGAGAAAAATGGGGAAAGGCATTGCAGGAAGGTCTGTCTTGATTAAGTGGAAAATTTTAAATGGCACACATTGCAGATAAGTATCCAAGTCATGTTGATTTCAATGAGAATAGGATAGCTTACAGTCCCTCATCTCTCTGAAATGTTCCCTTGCACCCTAAGGCAATTTAATTTGGAAAGAATTGTTGGAAGAAATATGATAGGTGTATAAAATGAGCAGTATAAAAAGCATGCTGCCACAGCAAGGGCAGTGCCCTGAGACTCAGAATCTGGTCAGAAGTTAATTGAAATCAATTGGGAAGACTTCTGTTGACTTAAATAAGCTCTGGATGAGCCCTTGTGAGAGCTACTTTCAACACCCAGGTCTACCACAAATTTTTTGAATGGCTTAAAGCAAGTCATTCAGAGCCATATCCAGAAAGGGGGCCAGATATTGTAATGGGATTGCTCCAAGTGAGGAGAGTGTGAAAGGTTCTCTGTGCAGCCTCACACTAGGGCTCTTTTCAGAAATGTGCTACGAGCTGCTAAGGTAAAACATTTAATGATTTCTGTTTAACCTGTGGTGCTTACAGTCATAGGATGCTGTCAAGACAATTAAAAAACATTAAAAAAATTAGGATTAGGCATTTATCATTAAAAAACCAGCATCTGTAGTCAGACTAGTTTGGATAAAATGTCATGTGCCACCAATCCTTGTTTCTGAGCATAAACTCACCAGCAGGAATAATGAACCTGATACTTCAAAGGAACAATATACTACTGTTAAGCAATTTATTCTGTCATTTACATATTCTGTTATCCAGCCTTTATGCAGATGGAAAGGGGTCTGTTCGCACTGCCTGGGCAATGGCAGAGCTGTCTATAACTTATGTAGCTGGGGCCATTCCCTTGAGGTGATGGAGGTTCCTGGTGAGTGCTGCACCCTTCAGACCTGCTGGGCTGGGTCTTTCTTGCTGCCCTAACCCCTCATAAGCTCTAGCAGTGGTTTTGGTGCTGTCAAGAAGGGTCTGCAAGCACAGGAGCTGGGCAGCACTTTGTGGGATGGAGCCTTAGCCGTCTGAAATGAGATCAGCTTAGATGGTCAGAGCATGGTGTTAATAACACCAAGGTTGTGGATTCAATCCCTGTATGGGCCATTCACCTAAGAGCTGGACTCTTAATACATTGTCCTCTAATCATGTCCTAGGAAAGGACAGAGAGTTTAGCTGGAGATAATAAAAAAGCCCATCTGGAAGCAAACATTTCAGCCAAAGAACTGCTTCTGGTCCTTGTCAAAATTCCATTTTGTTCAAGCTTGACCCAAACCACAACTTTTATGTCACTGAAGGAATTTGTTTTACATTTACATGCTCACTCCAAAACAAAGAGAAAGAAAAACAATCACTGATCTTGTGAAAGCTTCACCAGAGTCAGACTTAGGGAGAGGTAACTTGCATATGGACTGAGTTCCTGCTGCTTTGACTTATATGTATTTATATTAGCTAAAGTAGCTTCAATACAAAAGGAAGAGATCAGTCCCAGAAACTCAGAAGACTGGAAATTAAAATAACTTTGGAAAGATGGGAATCTGCAGTTCAAATCCATCCTCTGAAAAGGCAGAGGAATTTGAACTGTCCTGAACATTTCTCTTTACTAAGAATTTATTTTTAATTACCTAGAATTTTATTAAACTGGAACTATTCAGGTTTAATCTTTCCATTTGGGTTCTGTCTTACCTTCCTCCTGTCTGTCCTTACCACTGGTCTTTTTTTTTATCACAGGGGTCCTGAGAAGTTTTCTTGCTTCTTTCCAACATGTGACCTCACTTGTAACGTCTGTAACCACGCTTACAGTTTCAGTGTCTCTTGAAACTGAGAGGATAAGGACATAAGTGTGCCTGTGAGAAAAATCAAGATGAATGATATCATTCTTTCAGGAATATTACCTTTCTCCTGGGCTGTGTTCAACATGAGTTGATTGATAAAGTTTGCCGGAGGCTACATATTTTTTGGCAATAGATCAGCTTACTGGAAAAAACTGTGTGAAATGTCAGTTCTCTATGAAAAAACAAGTGGAAAGGGGAAAAAAGGAAGAGGGAAGTTATGATTTTAAAAGCTTCTTTTTATTTTTTATAGCTTTTTGTCCTGAAGGTGCCCTGTTAAAGAAAAAAAAATTAATTGAATAGTCTATATATTGTAATTACAACTTAATTGATTTCTCTGTGAACTACTAAAGTTAAGGGAGCTTTCACAAATGGATTGTGTGTTCTTTGGTTCAAGGAGACCACTGTGAGGCTTCCCAGTTTCATAACTGAGCATTTCCAGAAATCAGAATTTATTTAATGTGTGATTTTAGGTAGACTTTAGGCTTTAGCCTTTTCCTGGCTGAAGCCTGTTTCTGTTTTTCCTTGTATCCCAAGTGTGAAGTAATCAAAAGGCTTTGCTTTGGTCTGCTTGCAGACTGCATGGTAGTCCTTACATTCCAGATTGTATGTGTGTAATGTTTGGAAGATTAGTAATGATGTGCTATCACAGCCAAGGGCAGTCCAAGTAAAATCTTTGTGGACTGTGACTGTTGGATGGAGTTTATGTCGCTTCTTTCACCCTGGGATTGCTAGCCACAGTCTCACCACACATCTTGTTTAACAGTGGAGGGAAAAGGGGCTGGGTTTAAGAGGGGACTAAAGCTTTGGACTTTTCAGACAGGATTCTTTAAATGCAAAGTATTCTGGTACGATCATATTTATTTTATATTCTGTATGTGGAGACATGTCTTCTTCAAGACTCTTACTTAAACTGCCTATTAGTCAGTCAAAATATTTAATAACTTGGATTTAAACAAGCATCAGTTAAACTAAGATATCCTTAGGCTCTGGTTCAGGGTTTCCTGGATGGGGATGAATTTAAGGCACACTCCACGTGTGAAATCTTATTTTCTGTTCAGGGCTTGTGTTTGCAATGGCTTCTGTGTCTGGGAGAGTGATCCATTTCTTAGAGACACTATGACTTCCCTTCTCACTACATACAAAAACAAACATTCAAAATGTTTGTGTGATCTCTGCTTCTGTCTCTCTCCCTAAGAAAACAGCCTTTTCTTCTTCCCTACTTTGACTGTATCACTTTCAAGACCCTCTTTAGATGCATGGTCATGCCTTTTATTAATATAAATTGTTGGCCATCTTCAAGCCACCTGAACAGTCCTGTAAGGACTGTGAAGACTTGCTATTAAAATGCCCTAGGGTATATTACCGCGTCCTGCAGCCGTAGGGAGGAGGAGAGAAGATCCAGCAGGCAGGAATTGTGCAGCAAGATTGATTTATTTTATTATTTTACAAACTCTTTTATAGACTTTTTTCATCATAGTCTAATTGGACAAGGGATCAGCCACCCCTTGGGGTGATTGACTAAAATCCTAAAACATCCGTTGTCAATATATTTTTCTATTATAGTATAAACAAGGCTTCTCAAGGTTGCAGGTGTTTCATTGTTTATAGAACTCAGCTACTATTTCTGTGAGAGAGAAAAGTCTCTCACGGACTTAGAAAATAGCAAGAAAATTCTTGCTAGCAGCACATTTTTGTATCCACAACTTGCTGGACCTGCAAACTACATAGGTAATATCAGCTTTTGCACTTCTTGCTTTCCAGTGGATTTTTCAGTTTTTATTGCCATTCCAGGGTTTGCTTCCTCCAATAACCACGGATAACGGGACACCTCCAAGCATCTAATCCTTCCTCTTGCCCCAAAGTTGAAGTATGTTTAACTCATTCCTGACAGATGTTTTGTGCAATCTATTTTTAAAACTGCTAGGCTCAGGTGTTTCAAAATTGGACATATTCTCTCATTTGCTATTAGCAGGTTTAATCTGAACTTTTCTTGCTACTTTCCTCTATCTTCTTCACCATGGGTATCAAAACAAATTTATTCCATTCTCTTTAAAGTTATTTTCTGCTTTCATTCTTCTCATTTCTAGGCGGAACAATGCCCTTTCCATCATCCTTTTTTTTATGGCTCTTCTTTTGTAGGCTTTTGGTTAGTCCTATCCTTTCTTCTGAATTTCTCAATCTACTTCCTAGTGAAAGTACCACTGCTAGACTGGATGTAGTGTTCTTACTGAGGCCTTATCGCCACCAACAAAAATAAGGGAATTACATCAGACAAAACTCCTATTTATATAGTATAAGTTGATGGATGCCTTCCTTGCATGATATTGTTGACTCATATTCAGCTGTGATCCTCTGTAATACTCCCCAAGTTCAGAACAACTGTTTTCTGTCTAGTCATTCCCCGTCCTGTACTTTCCCAGACAATATTTTCCCTTCCTAAGTACAGGACTTAACACCTGTCCTTCCTCGCTGAATCCTGTGTTTTTCACAGTTTCTCTGATCTGTCCAAATCATTCTGAAAACTCTTTCTCTGCTCTAATTTGCCTAGAGCACTTTACCCTACACGCACATTTCAGATGTGTGATCTGTTCAGTTACCCAGACCGCTGAATAACAATATAGGAAAAGGAATTAACCCTTCCAGATTTCCAAATTATACACCTTTCTAGTTTGATAGCAGACTGCTCACACCAGCTGTGAGTGAAGGTTTCCAAGAAGCAATGCATTCATCTTCTTGTAGTCTCATCTACAGTATGCTACTAGTCCTCTTTTAAGATTATTTTCTGAGATGGTGGAGCTTTTGCTGTCTTACCTGTGACCATGAGTTATTTCTCTTTAATTCATGTTTCTTTTTACCCCAATATTTGTCTTTGCTGTTTGTTTTCTATGCCCTTCCTCACAAGATGCCGATAAAGAAAGAGGTAAAGTCGCTACTAAAGTGTGAAGTAACAAATGAGAAGCCCTCCAGAGCTCGAGTCAAAATTTTTTTTATTCTTATTATTTCCCTATCCTAGGTGGCACATTTCAATAAACTAATTTGACATCACAGTAATAACAGTTACATTTTTTTCCTCCATGGTTACAATAACATTTTGGGGTTTTTTCCCTCCATAATTGTCTTTCAATACTGCTGTTTCATTTTTCAGTCCCTATGATAATTATTTACAAAATTTATTTTACAATCCTATAGACTGTATATTCTTTAGCTTCTCAATAGGGAAATTACTTTAAAAGTCCTTGTAGATTTTCTGACGGGAAGGAGCAGGTGAAAAGTTAGCAGCTGTGGTAGTTCAGTGAAACAAGCAAGAGCTGTAGGTTCTAAACAGAAAGGTTAATTTTAGAAGATGACCTCAACAGGTGAGCAGATCATTTCAGGTAACTTCAGAGTCCTTTGCTTCTCTTCATTAAATGTCAGTGTGCGTTTCTCTGTTGACTGTTACCCCGAATATATAGGTTGCAGGAGCTGAGTTAGATTCCAGATCAGCAAGATCATGTTTTCCACTGGAAGTGTTCCAGATGATGATAAACATCATCAAATAACTTTGGGCTGACCATGAATGTTGATGAAAGCATACCTCAGACTTCAGGGACACATAGTCTCACCTACCTTGTCTAAAGGCCATGAGAGTTGTTTGAAATCACTGTAGTGTCTATGCAGCAAATGCTACATGGATTTGGCACACTTTAGCAAGACTTCTTTTCTTTCAACTGTAGAGCTGGCCTTGCAGCACTAGACTGCCTCTGGGTTACATGGCTGCAGGTCAGAACGTCAGTGGATTCCCCACTGTTGTTCACTCAGGGCCCATGGTTCCCTCAAGAAGGTTGTCTCAATGTAATGGCTCAGTGCCACTGTCTGGCATGCAGAACATTCCTGGTTTGTCTCCGGAGATCTGCACTGCAAGTGCTGACATGTAACACCACAGCTGTGCAATTTGTCAGCAGACAAGGGGGAAGGAGCCCTGCCTCGCTCCGTCAGGAGGCAGTGCAGCTCTGGCCTGGGCTCTGCCTGAGCTCTGCAGCTTCCCAGAGTCAGGGCACCTCGGCAGGTCATGCCAGCACACAGGGCTGGCACAAGTGGCCTGTCAAAAATTCAGTCCTGCAGAACATCTTTCACAAATGAGAGGTCCCAGGAACGGATCTGTTTGCCAGAGATCAGATCACCATATCCTCACTATAACCAGACATCAGTTATAGGGGTGTAAATTGTGCAGTCTTTGGTGCTGTTCTACTTAAGCAGACTTTCAGAAATCACTTGTCTTCATATAAAATATAAAAAGACCTTACTTTGTAATCTAATTTATGCCCAGTTTGTCCTTGTGTGTCATTAGTATTTATTGCTATCAAATGGTACTCAGCAGTTATGCAAAAATCACTGTTTTACCATGGGTAAAGAAACCATTAAGTTTAGACTTTGCATCCAACTATGTATATATCCTTAAAACATGCATGCACATAAAGAACTAATATTTAAAGGCTTGACAAATTAAGCTTTTTAAGGCCTGGATATTACTTCTAATATAGTATCTTTAAAATTTAAAATTACTGAAGTAAAATCTGTACTAAATATATTAATTATGGGTATTCTTATTAATAGTGAAGATGTGGTAGTTATTACCTACCACTTTGATGATGAGAGGAAAAATTCCCCATGCATGCATTAGGAAGGAGTGGGGTAAACAAATAAGTAATTATTGTTAATTCTCTTCTGCTTAGGGGGCCATGAAGGGGGAGAAACAGAAGTGAGGATGACTGGAAGCAGACCAGTTATGCCAAGATATGAATGGAAGTATGTAATAGTGAAGGCATAGAAAGATAAGTCAGGTTATTAACATGCATATTTCAGTTATCTGAAAAGCTGAAAGTAACAGCAAGGATTTTTTTAAAACTCTGTTTTTTCCCCAGAGTAGTTTAACATTCTTTTTTTTACTGTTCCCATTGTTTTCTTTAATTACATTCTGCTGTTCTTTAAGAAGTTGGCTAATATAGTTAAAATGGTAAACATTTGCCATTTCTGCAGGTAGAAAAAAGCATGATACAGGCCATTAATGACATAAGCCAGTATTCTGGGATCAAAGCGTGTGTATGCCTCCTAGCTATGATCGGTTGCACATTCCAATGTTTTCTAAATTTATAATATGTGAATTGAGGATTATATTGTCACTGGCTTGAGGTGCTGAGGGAGTGCACAGCTTCTCACAGTACCTGCAAAAAGACATCATTAGTTTATTCCACACTGTTCTGCATCAGGCTGAAAATTCTGCAGTGTTTGCCTTTCATTAGCTGGCTGTCCCAGCATATTTGAAAGTCTCAGCTATCCATGGTTGAGTGTCTCATAGCTTATCTCCAAAGGTTATCCTTTTGCATCTTGATCTGCTTGACTCATGAAAGCACATGATCTGCACACTGCAGCCATCAGTTCAGCTCCTGAGTTTTGTCTCTCATCTTTCAGAGGTCTGGAACCAGACTATATCTCTTGGTGAATCATTCATAAGCTTCATTTTCTGATTGTTCATGGGGTGATTATTTTGCTCTAACCTAATGTGTTTAGACAAATTCTTCAGGTCATTCTGTTCTCCTATAAAACATCTGCTCTATAACCAAATAATTCTTAAGGACTAGGACGTCCCCTGTATTTTCCTCTCAAACTGATAGAAAACTTTCTGGTGCTTTCAAATGTCAGAAAATTTATTTGTTTGCTTATAAAGCAACTTGCAGGCTTGAGCTAAATTTTACCTGGTCCTTTGTAAATGTACCCTGAGTATTTCTGAACACCAATGTTTTAATGACATGCAGTCATGAGCTGCAGAGCCCACACAGGTGCAGGAAAATGCAAAGCCAGTGTAACTGCAAAAGAACCTACCAGTTGTAGCCACCTGTTGCCATTCACATCCGGAGAAAAGAAACTCACTGAAAAGAAAAAAGTCAAAAGTAGTGCTGACTGAAATATTTTTCAGGAGAAGCTGATAGAATTAAATAGAGACTTACCCAGAAGGCAGATTTCCCACAGCCAGGCTCCAGATATTTCTGCTTCAGCCTTCAGCTTCTCTATCTAAACAATTATCAGAGAGAACAAGAAAACACGTACAGCAAGCTCCAGAAACAGGGTTCAGTGTAACTTGGGAAAACCTAATATATTAATAACCATAAACTGACTGGACTTAAGTGTATTTCATTTTTTTTCCCCTGAATTTTCCTTCATTAATTTTGGAAGTCGAGTAAGAGAGTGCTTTCCTGCCTCTCTCCACAGCCTGTTGAGGAGTACGATGTTGCCATTCCTCCTAGATGAAGTCTTTTATTCCTGCAACTGGATACTTATGTTACTCCAGTCCTATTTCAGAGATGACATCTCATTCTATATGAAATCATGTTTGTATTTTAATGACTATTGCTGCTGCAGAACCATCACAACACTATCTAGATCACACTTTATAAATACGAATTAAAATACCTGCGCACAGTAGTAACAGTCAAAACCAGAGTTTATTCTCCATTATGTCTGGGTGCCTTACTCACTTTGGGAATAAACCATGTTAGACATGCAGTGGTACCTAAACTGGTACTGCTCACTGCAGCTTAAGTGAGCAGGACATTTACACCAGGGCCCAGCATATACGGCCAGGCCAACCCTGGCCCTGAGGTACTCACATTATCTAGATTTTCCATCTTTCTTTTTTTTTCAACTGCTTCTTTTCCCTGATAATGAAGAGTTGATTATATACTAATTTTCAGAAGATTGCAATTCGGGCAATTAATTCTCCAAAGATTAAATTTCAGGTCACAGAATAACAGATTCAGGCACGAACCAATGAAAGGCCTTAGTCCGACTAATAGGCAGATTGACATCTTTTATTCTTAGATATGTTTCCTTTCTACTGTGTGACTCTGTGGTTAAATAAGCTCTTAAAGCAATGAAATCATTGCTGTTTGTGTTATTTGATGCTGAACTGTTTGGAGACACAGTATCCTGTGTGTGCCTGGCTCCATCACTTTTCTACTTTATGATCCCTTTCTTTTTTCTGGGTTCTGCCTGTGCCTTTCTTGATCTGCTCCTAAAAATGGAATATTCTGGGTGTGAGTTCATTTACACCAGAGAGCTGCTTCTGATTTATCCTTATGCAAGTTAGAACAGCAGTTAGATCAGGCTTTCAGTTTTAGCATGCAGACTGCTATAACTGGAAACCCCAAAAAGGCATTGTAAGAGGTGGGGATTGTTTAATTGTATTGCGGGATGCAGTAAGCATATTAATCTCAGCTGAAATTATTAGTCAGGAGTGTTTTTTGCATGAGCTCTCATTAACACCCGTGGCATGGATACTTCAAAAAAATCAACAGTTTTAATCTAAAATCATAGATATTTAATACATAGGAAGTCAGCAACAGGAAAGTCAATGCTTTGCCAATATTATTAATAAAATCTCTATTAGCTGACAGTTACACAAATACAGGATATGTCTCTAGTCAAGGGAAAAAACCCTACAGTTCTGATTTCTCCATGTGCATAACTATGTTCCATATTAGGAGAACAGGAACTTGTATAGCTGTTAGCACTTGTTCAGTTCTACTGCCAAACCCAGACCCTAAAACTGTGTTGTTTGGACCAGCCACTGTTCTTTCTCTCTTGTGGCAGTGCTCCAGAAATACTGTAAGGCTTGGCCAGAAAACTGCTTTGTTGATTTCTTGAATGAGAGAGTCCCTGAATGTCTGTCAGTCTGTGCTTGCTCACACCCACCCGTTTATTTCCCTGTGGGACAGCATCTGAGTGAGCCTGTGCTAGTGCTTTGTGGTAAGGCAGGGACCAGCTGGCGGTGAGGGGTCAGTGCTTCTGCCACACCAGACCATGCCAAGCCAAGCACTGGAGTATGACAGAAAAAGAGGAAAAAAACCTTGACAAGAAACAGACATAGGGATGAGGATTGTTAAAATAAATGGAGAAAATATTTGCAGAGTTTTAGGACCCCATGCTGAGACTGAATGCCAAGTTGTACACTGGACATACTAAGTGCAGAAACAGTAGTGCCTAGTAAAACACACTTGATCCATTATTACAAGTGATGTAATACGTCTGTGCGAAGTAACACGTTCTTGTGACTATCCACCTCCTAATCCAGGGCCACGCATTGGTGTCATAGCTGTGCTCCTGCTGCCCTCTGAGCCATGAGTCACCATCTTTCACTTCCTCAAATAATTACAGGGAGCAGTGGCTGTTGCTTAGTCTCAAGGGCTTTCACTGCTGCTCAGAAAATTCACACAAAGGCACTTTTCTGTGGATGATAAGTGGACACCTGGGATTTGCTTTAAATCTTGGGCAGAGGTGGTTCCACATCTTAAACGTTTTTTCCCATGAGTTGCCTCACCTGTCTGCCAGACCTTACCTTTCCTTTGCTGCAAGATCAGGTATCTTGTAGCTACACAGTGCTGACCACCCCTTGGCCCTCACTGAACCAGAAAACACATAATTTTCAAAATTCTTTTCCTTGTGGGAAAGGATGCAAAGGTCCATTTTTTGTATTTCTCAGAATATAGTGTGTGTAAATCAATGTGTCTAAACAAGTACTGATGGCTATTCATTTTTAGAAGATGCGTTTGGTGTTACATTACCATTAAGTAACTGTGCAACTGAAATCCAGCCCAATCCTCTACTCCCCTGCACCTGGTTGGTGCTCTCCATCTGCAAAGTGTAAAGTACGTGATTAATGCAACTAACAAAATTTTCCAGTCACCGGAGGTGGCATTCTGTTCCCATTTAGAAGGCTACATACTTGTAAATGACTATGTCAGGTGCAGGGGAGGAGAACCTGACCCCTTCAAAATTCGTCTTTCCCCTGAATTAGGATTAATTTTTCAAAGGAGCCAGGATGTTTCTGCTTTCCTCGGAACGTGCGTGCGTGTGTGTGTGTGTGTGTGTGTGTACGTGCGTGCTGCGGGGGAGGGTGTGTGGCAAGCAGAGGTAGTGCAGGAGCAAGTATTGAAACGGACTTGTCCCCCTCTAATAAACAGCACGTTACAGAGGAAGCAAAACCTGGAAGAAACATTTTCAGTGTTACTTATTTAATGCAAGAGCGCAACTTCTGCTCCATCAGTCATCTGAAATTTCCTCCCAAAACGTGTGCAGGTAAAACTTTTTTTGTCACATTGTATCATCAGGCAGCAATTCCACTCCTTAATCCTGAGTGATTACACCAGCAGGTAAAGCCTTCCTGAGTAAGTCTTGATCACTGTTCGGAAGCAGGGAGCCCAGGATCGACATCTTTTATTAAAAGCCAATCTTGGTTGGGCCCAGACGGGGGGGTTGCTACAGAGATGACTTATTACTCGAGGAGGTTTATTAATTGGCTGGGGTACACTCTCCTCTCCGGTTTTATATCAGCCGACAGAGCCTATTTCTGATACATGACTGATAACATTTCTTCAGAGGTGCTACCAGCGAGGGATTAGAACAGTACACACGCTTTTCCCCTTGCCCTTGGCGTTTGACGCTTGTAAACTGTTGCCGGAGCGTGAAGGAGCCGGTGCTGCTCGCTTTTTGCTGTACAGCCCATTCTTTGCCAAGCGTGGCCCCCGGGACCATCCCGGGCAGGGCCAGGTGCGCCCCAGTCACCTGCCCCGAACAGGTGCGCCCGAGCCACCCTGCCCCGGCTAGAACACGGGGCAGAGCCGCCGGGCTGCCGCGGGGCGGGGGGCCCTCCCCGCGGGGCGGGGG
>NW_008238346.1:1276958-1315123 GCF_000691975.1 Corvus brachyrhynchos
CGTGCGGGTGGCGGCTGGCCCGTCCCCGCTGTTGGGGGCACGGACTCCCCTAAAGACCGGCAGTAGCCTCGCTTCCCTCAGAAGTTTTCTGCCCGAAAAGCTGCTCGTGTAGGTTTCCCGAGGGTTTGCCCTGGCACCGCGTCTTCTGCGCCCGGGAGCTGGGCCGGGGAAGTTTCCTTCGCTTGCCCCGCGGCGGTGTGTGCCGCCTGCCCGGCCGCGGTTCCGCTGCTGCGGTCCCCCCGGCAGGCCTGGAGTGCGGGGCTTGCGGGGTGCCAGAAGAGATCGCATCTCTACAAAAATGTCACGGGAAAAATAACCTGTGCGGGCGTGGAAGGCTTATTAATGAGTGCAATGATGCGAATGGCATTTTGCTGTTTCGTTTTCCACCCAGAAAGAAGGGAAAAAGCACTTCAGCTACACAGATGCAGTGGTGCCAGTGATACTTCTCTGGCTAAATGAGAAGCTTGAAGACAAACCGAATGCTCTGTAGTTAATAGGTGAAGCATGAGTAAGGCCTAAGCTGATGATCTGTGCTGATTCAAGGTGGTTGTGTGCACTGTATCTCATTTTTCCCCAAGTCATAACGTATTAAAAGAGGTAAGGGCTTTTAATCTGCTAACAAATATCTGGCTGTGGAGCTATTAGAATTGCCTTCTATTGCTTTAAGATCTGCTGCTTGAGTTGACGAGCAGGACACTGGGTGCTGCGCAGTGGTGAAGGTTGAGAACCGCTTTCGATATCATGTCCCAGACCGCCAAGTGGACTGAGCCAGTGTTCGGCCCTCAAGCAAAGCGCGAGTATGACAAAGCACTGAGGAGCTGTCACGGCCTTACCGCTGGGCTTGAGCTGCTTTCGTGCAACAACCGCTTCAGCAAAGGCGCTGGCTTAGGCATCTCCATTATCACTTTCTTAACAAAACCCAACAATGTAACAAACGGAGGAAACGCTTTCAATTCTCTCACATTTGCAAAATACACACATGTATAGAAATACTTATGCGCAACATATGCTTTAACGTTTCAGTACATTTAAAATATGAATGTTATTATAAGTTGGGAATCACATCAGCTTTCATAAATATATAAATAATTGGACTTCCAAACTTTCTGCAGATTGTGGTCTGTAAATTTGATGCTTGATTTTCTTTTAGTCTGTTTGCTTTTAAATCATGGTCTGTAACTTAATAGTGAAAACATTCAAGGTTCTTGTTACCTACATTTTTATTTCTGATTGGAAATACAGTCTTGGAGGTTTGCACTGAAACTGAAACACTAGTGGTCTATTCCTAAGTCCACTGGGTTGTTGTAGTGGTACATATGAATTATTGTGCAACCACAGAGTAATTTACACTTACTCAAAATCAGTCTTAAACTACAGTCTCTAAAGATGACCCTATTTTTTCACAATTACCAAGACTTCATGTGGCTGTGTATTGCAAGTCAGATAGGTAGAGCTGTTGAAAATACTTCATGATTGTATTTCTGATGTGGTGTGTGTTACATATGAGGACATCACATTCTTGCTAGTCATGCTTCCTAGCAAATTATAGGTAGGAAATCTTGAAATAGTTTCCTTTTGACCCTAATTTTAATGGAAAGGTTTGAGAGAGATGCCGTGTTCTGACTGTTCTTTGTCATGGTAATGTGACGCAGGATGGCAAACATCAAACATCTCCATCTAAGGTCCTGCAACTTGATCATACAGTTTTGTAACCGTGTGGCGTAATTTGGTGTGCGCCTGTTTACCTGACGATTAATAAATGCATTGAATTAGAAATGCAGGCAAATTGTACTTTGTTTTGCTGATAATAACTTGGTATTTTATAGTCTAAATTGAATATTCAGTGAATGATTGGAAGGGACATGTTGGGGAATATCCAAAATTGCTCTTCCAAATTTATTTTAATATGCTAGAACAGGTATTATGACTGGTAAAATACAATGGAAAGGAAAGCAGTGATTCTTCTGCAAAATGAAGTTATGGTTTCATTATTAAGAAAGAAAACTTGGATCTCATTTTCTGAGCATTTTGTTTTCCTTGACTTTTTAAAAAATAATTGCCATCTTTTTGCTTTGCGAGCTGCGGTAAACAAATGTGCAGTTGCAGAATGCTAATCCAGAGTCAAGTAGATCAGAATATTCTGCAGTGTGTAACGAAACACCTCCCTGTTTCAAGTCTTTGATTATAATATAGTATAAAATATACATTTTTCATTATACCATTTAAACTTTGAAAGCTCTCTGGATTCCTTCTTTCTTCCCCCTCAGTAGTTTTGTTAGGAAGTTTTGCAGATGTTAGGTGAAGAGCAATGTAATTTTAAAAAAATTGCTTCCCACATGGGCAGCTGATAAAGCTTCACTATGAGTGAGCGTTGAGCAAGGATTAAAATTTAGTGAAACTGGAGATCTGAGATGTCTTTGGTAGCAGCTACATTGGCTGAATTCATGCAACACAGGTAGCAGGTACTACATTCTTTAAATTCCCCTCTGTTTTAACATTTATAATGTAATTTTAATATAAAAGTATTACTAAACCTCTAGTTTGAAATTCCCTGCTGATAGTCCCCAACTACAATAAGGTATAAATTGAAATGTGCTCACTACATGTTATACTTTTTCCCCGAATGACAACGTCAATTGAGTTGATAGTAAAGGTCCAATGAAAAGATTTACAGAGCAGTTAAAGCATTCTATCTATGCAGGTTGTTGTGATGTTTGATAGGAAAATACTTCTTATTTTCGAAAACTAAAAGCCTTACTGCAGTCAAAGCCCTCAAGCTGTAGAGCTGAGAATGAGAAATTGCTGGGAAAGGGAAACCTGAATTTACATGCCTCAGAGGATGACTTAGAAAAATATACCCTTGTGTGTGCAATAAAGCAGAAGACTGAAAAGAAGAACAGTTGTAATGGTGTTGGCCAGTGTTCATAACTGGTTTTTGCTGCAGTTGTCTTGAAGGAGTGGAAATGCAGGGTAGGGTCTGTAGTGCCAGCAAGTGAAACACATATTGGATATCTCTGAAAAGACCAATGTGAGCTTGTAACTGTTGGCTTGGGGCTTTTTCCCCCTCTTTTGGTAAGTCCGCTCTTATGAGAAAATTTTTGTGGTTTGAAGCTTTTGTTTATAATTTGCAGTTGCATTGCAAAGTGTAACTTTTAGATGACAGGTCAGTATGTGACAAATTTTAGTACCTGCTGTTAGATTGGCTGGAGTGGCTAAGTAGCATGAGAGAGTGGAGACTCCTATTAATATTTCCAGGTGTGTGACTCATTGCAGTCTGACAGAGCAACTAGCTGGAAATAACTGAGAGAAAGGGCTGAGTGGTGACTGTGGGTTAGTTATAGAGATGTTGCATGAAGAGTGTTTTCTGTGGGAGCTCTTGCTGAAAACATGCCACAAGTATACTCTGCGATTACAGGAGACCTCATTGTACTGAAATCCAACTCTTTGTATGCTTTCATTTCTAATGCTTTGTCATGGGTAATATCTGTCTAGTGGAAATGGAGCAGTTTTTAACTCCCTGTGTTGATATAGGAATATACGTTTGGTTTACAAATTGAATAAAAGGCACCTTAAAACAATGGGGGGAAAACCAAAGTTAATATTTTTTTTTTTTCTAAGGGGTTGTAGTCTGGAGATTTTGAGCTCCCCTGGAAGGAAGATGGAATTTCCAACATCTGTGCCCAAGTTGTCATCAGTGTGTGCCAGTTCTGGGGACAGAGAGGAGTAAGCAGGCTGGTGCTGAGTGCTTTATTTCCTATAGCAGCAAGGGGAAAACTTGTTGGGAAAAATTACCACCAGTTTATCTTCTTTTTTTAAGCTCTAACCCATTATGTTAAATGTGTGGTTTTTTTATTTGCTTCCTTGTCTGTTTTTTTTTGTGTAGTGTGGGATTTTCTTTTTCCTTTTTCTTTCTTTTTTCCCCCCTCCCCAACTCAAAGTCTCTCAAGAGAGATAAAATATGAAATGTACTCCCATTATATACATTAGTCATGGCAAATAGTTTGGCATATATGGCAAAGGCTAAGCTCATACTTAACAAGGGGACATTAGGAGAAACACTGGTTTTACTGTTTCTCTTCTTAATGTTACTGATACAGGCTTTCCATACTTATTTGCCTTTTAAAGTACATCTCCAAAATCTCAGGTTCTTCTCTACCTAATAGGGCTCTGAAAACTCACGGAGTTTGTGTTGAAACAACTCTAACAGCCCTGACTGGAGATGAAAACAAAACAGAGAGGGCTGTAGTTGTCTTAGCTGAGCAGCTTTACCAAAACAAGGGACAGTAGCTGCAAAAGCAGCATGGTGTGGGACTCGCCAGGGAATGTGGGAACTAAACCCACATTGTCAAGCTCTTCCTTGTGTTTCCAATTTATTGTCTCTGTATATTATGAAACACACAGTGAGGGAAAATGCAGTTTTCCTGGAATTGTCTGGCTTCTTGCTGTGTAATTATTGGGACTCTTCTTACACCTCACCTGAGATTACAATCAGAACTTAAAGTACCAAATATGTGTGTGCATGGAGGGGACAGGGACAAAAGGAAGGTGCTTCACTTTTTAGTTGTTATCCAAAAGTAGCATCAGTGATTATAATTATCTTCAACTTATGTAACTAAAATTTCTTTTTTGTTTATTTATTTTAAAATTTATATTCTTTTTTTGATGGAAAACAATGACCCCTACTTTATACCAGCTGTGACCCAAAGCTTAAAGATGACTTAATCATATAGATATTCTCTGTTTTAAACAAAAATTACTGAAAGTGTGGAGTTTGGGACTTGAGTTTGTTCTGTTTGGTTGATTTTTTTTCTTTAATCTCTGATTTAAAACCCAACAGCTCACTGGCAGAAAGGCATAATAAAAAGATTGAAGAGAGAGCACAGAGGTACAAAAGCGGAAATGGGTCAGAACAAAAGAATTTAGAAGGAATGCGTTGCATGCAAACATTTCCAAGTAATCTGACTTTTATCAGTTATGAATCAATTCTTAGTTTCCCAGAAATGTCAAATTTTAGTGGAGAGAGACATAACAGCAGTGATGCCAACTTTAGCAAAAACTTAAATAATGTGTAATTTATAAGGACCAATATAGTAAGTGACTTCTGGAGTGCAACACATGGCAATGGAGTCCTCTTTAGTAAAACTCAGTTGCTTGGATGTTGCTTTTTATTGGAAATTTAATGTACTGCTCCCATCAATGGGAAGACTGGAAAATATGTTCTTTTAGTTTTCCTCTCAATTCACCACTTGTCCTTTCAGAGCTGTGTGCACCTAACAGTAAGAGTTGTGTGTAAGCTGCTGAGCTATTGCTATGCTGTGGTGATGGTGCTAAAATCTTTCTCATCTCATTCGGAGCAAAAGAAAATGGAGATGCGACAAACCTCAGTAACCAGTTCTGATCCTTTATGGAGGCTATCAAAATGGGAGGAACTAGATCTTCAAAGATACATTTTTACTTCATAGAGACTGTAGAAATTTATTTAGGAGGGAAAAAGTGGGTTGTTTGCATGAAATAATAATTTTAATCACTTTAAAATACTCCTTCAAATAGAATCTGCTTTCTCAGAAGAGGAAATTGTCTTGATTTTTCTTTTATTTAAATGAATTAACTTCATATGATTCGCAGCTAGACACTATTGAATTGACTTTATTCCCCTGAATATACTCCTCCCTTTTTTCTTTCTCTTCCATCCTTTGTAACATTTTATAGTTGATTTAAGGATGTAATCGCTCTGTTAGCCTCTGCCCCTCTCTATGTCCAGCTGCTTTCTCTTTGTCACACTAATGACCCGTCATAGTGGAGCTGTCACTTGACACAGAGGGTGAAACCAGAAAATGTCTCCCTTTGGGCCTTAGAAACATTTAATATCTGTCCTATTCTGACAGCTCAAGCCTAGCCTGTTTTACAAATGCCTCTTGCCTATTTAGAAGAAATGCTGAATAAAAGCATTGGGTATTCTGTTGCAGGAAGGGGGCAAAGGCTTGTTTTCTTAAAGGATCAGTAGGTATGAGCACACAAGCAGATACTTTGTAGCAGGCTAACTGCATTTCTGGGTGTGCGTATGTAAACTTGTGAAATGGGAGTTTAACTGATATTGAATATGCAGCTTGTGGTACGATTATCTTGTGCATCTAAGGAACTACAAGGAGGATGCATTTGTTGTTAATTTTCTCCATGTCTGTGTTGGAAGATGAGTTGAACAGGCAATGAGCAGGACCAGGATGGAGTTGTTCTTTGTGGCTGTTGCATGAATGATGCAGTTCAGATTCGTTCTTCGTCATCTCCGTTTAAAGATGTGCAGATATCTCACCATCCTTTGCAGAATGCTCCAAAGATGCCATGAGCCCCGCCTGACTCTCAGGGTGACAGGAACCTGTAGCTATGCTGGTTGTGAGGTGTAGTCCATCTCCTGCTCAGTTGTAACTCTAAAGCCTGTGTTACGTGAAATCTTAATGACAGTGACTGCTTGGAGAGGGATTTCACTTCTGGATTACTTCTTCCAAAGAAAAGAAAGGGACAAGGTAAGGAAGGGTTTAATTCCCTTTCCCTTGAGTAATGTCTTCTGCTGTCCAGGATGAACAGAGAATTTTGGGTAAGTTATGAGAGAACTCCCTGACAGATTTCTGATCACCTGGTCCCTTCTCTGACTTACCAGCTTTTGAGATAACAAAAGCATCTAGTGTTATCTAATTTTTAATTTAGATATTGATCTAATCTAATTTAGATATTAATTTAATCTTTCCTCAGCTTGCCATGAAACTTGTGATTTTCTTTCGAGTAGGATGTAGAGTTTTAGAATTCAAGCAATGTCAAATGTCTTGAATTTGGTAGTGTCAAAAGCTACAGTTTTATGTATCATGGCTTTGCTTTTTTCCTGGATGCACAGAGATGTGAGTTGATGGTGTCTGTGAGTTAGGGCCACTTCTTTGGAAATGTGCAGGAGATGCAGTGCATTTTTACTTATATTTTAATATTTGTCTTAAGAAACAGACTTTAAGTACCTCTTCAACAAGTGGCTTGATGGCTGAGGTTGCCTTTACTGAGATAACAAATACAGTCTGTTTCTGCAGGAAGAAATCTTACTTCTGTCTCTGCTGATGAATGTGTTTTCCCCCTAAGGGAAGATGTGTTAAGTAATTTTATTAGGTTGACGACACATACAGCTCCTTACACTGACCAACTTTTATTATTCTATTTTTTGCCTCATTTTTTTAAAACTTGTAAGATAAAATTGCAAAATACTTACTGAGAACTATGTGCCATATAATATTTTAATAATGTCTTTCTCACCCTTCTTTCTGATCTTCTTGGAAATAGAGTGAGAGCAGATTAACTTCTGGTACAGAGAAGGTTGCTCCAGTCCCTGCAGAGCTGGGCACAGCTATGGGTGTTTGCGTGGTTTGGAGTTGGGATGCTATTCCAGAGATTGTCAGAGGTTTCCTCTGCTGCTCCACATAAAATTCTGTCAGAGATTATGCACAATCCAGACTGAAGATGGCATTTGGAGAAAAGATGACTGTCATCTCCTGAAACCACGGAGAGAAATATTAGCGAACTAGGCTGAGATTTTTTTTTTTTCAGCCCTAGGCTCCTCTTATCTTCCAAAGTCTTCCATTAACACATCTTAACATTCACACCCTTGCTATCCATGTACTCTGCAACATCCATTTGTGTCCCTCTCATGGCACATTCTTGTAAGGTCACCTACAGTTTTCCCCCGTCCTGGCAACTCACAACTAAACATTGGCCTCTTTTTTTTTACTGTTTCATTCAAGGTCACTGTTCTGTTGTGCACCAACACCTTCTCATGGTACAGACAGGGCTGACCCTTTCTTTGGCATCTTCTGTTGACTCTCTGAGATGAACCAAGAGGTCTGCCTCAGGTTACTTTGCCATGCATGACAATTAGGAAAGCGTCATTATTGCATCTAGAGGTGAACACGTTTTTAAGAGCTACAGAAGAGTAGTGGTTGACTGGGATGGTGATATAGGCACCATCTCTGGGCAGCATGGGCAAAGAGGTTCATAGGTAAAGTGTTGTAAGAAAATAATCAAAGTTCTGTGGTGCTTGAATCCAAGTCAACTCTTATTTTCTGCACTTGAATATAGCTTCTCTTTCCCAGTTTCTGGTGAATTAAAAAGTGCTAAATAAACACTCCAAATTTTACTATGAAATTTAAGTTAATCACGTGTCATGTATCTTTGGTAGATCAGACTTCTAAAATAGATGGGATCATTACTGTTTAACTGAGTCTTTGTAGGTTTTGTGCATTGCAGAGTACTAAGAGATTGAATTTCCTTCCAAATAAAAAAAAGGAGTTAAATTGAAATTTGCAAGGGCTAGAAGTGACTTTGTCATTTTGTGTAGATGGTTAAAGTATATCTGTGCAGAGTAAAGCAGCATGTCCTTCTATTGTAAATATATAACATAATTTATAGCATAACATAAATAATGTTAGGTGGCCAAGAGTTTGCTTGTCAGTGGTAAATAGGACTTGAATTCCTCTTTGGATATAGGGTATATGCTATGATCTTGTAAAGCTTTATTCATACACATGAGGATTATTTATGTGTATAAGGCTTTAAAGGATCAGATCTTATCATCTAAATTTGCAAGGCTTCATGACTTTACTGCTTGTTTTTTGGGGTAATTGCTGGCAGAAGAGACCTAATGTAGTAGAAGCCAAAGTAAACAATAGAAAGGTACCTTGTGTTCCAGCATTAAAACTTCCCTTTTAAAAGAGTATGGATCTGTGCAGGGAGGAGTACGGATCCACGCTCCCTTGTGGCGCTTAACAGCATATTAGTGGTCTGACATGTTTTCAAACCAGTACTCTGGAGTGTTGAAGCCTCACCAGCTGCAGGGATTTGTAGAGTTGGAGGTGGAGAGGCATCTACAAAGAGCCCATCAGCTCCTCTGCACAGCGCTGCCCTTGCAGGGGGCCATCACTGCTGTCTTCCCATTTGTGCTGAGCATTTGAGGGAAATAAGGTTTAATAATGGTCTTATATCTATCATCTAAGCTGGCTACTTGCTTTGCTTTCTGTGTAAATTCTCAGGATTTTTTGTTTGTTATCTTTGCTGCCCTTTTTAAATGGAATAACATGAAAATAACAGATACAATTTCAGAGACACTTCTATAAATTTTATAATGATCCCTTTTTATCCCCATCCATATGGCAAGAACAAAAAATATCAGCAAATAATATTATTTTCTGGATGGCTGGCAAAATTTATGGAGGGAATCTGCTCTTAAAATGCAAGACAGCAGTTTGTAGTCTTTTCTGTACAACATACTGTCTCTTACTGTGTATTTTGGCAGCACTTGTAATCTCCTCCTGCTCTGTAAATATATAAGAACTTTTTATACAAAGATACAAACACTCAGAAGGGAGCCTCTGCATGGATGTCTTATTGACATTTTTAGTATGATAGGTTTTTTCCATGCCCTTCTCTGAAGCATTAAAATCTACTGTTTTGCTTTGACATTTCTGTAATTTCAAACTGTATTATGTAGAAGTTGGTAGCAGTGTTCAAAGCCAAGGACTTGATTGGCAAGTTTTAGCTGTGAGTAAATTTTCACAGCTGATCCATAAATCCCCAACAGACCATTAGGAGCTTCAGAGCGGCTCTGGCAAACTCCCCTACAATAATTGTAGTTTTAAGTTTGTTATATTTAGTTTTCTCACCTCTTAACTGGATGCCAGAGGACCTCAATAGAAGTAAACCAACTCTGTATCTACTTTTTTCCTCCAAGCCAGCAGTTTGCACAAATAGCACAGCGTGGGAGGAAGGCTTGCTGGTTGGCTCCTGGTGGACAAAGCAGAGACTGACCAAGAGTGTGACTTGTGATGAATGGACCCCAGATTTGGGACTAGATATTTTAGTAATTCAAGAAGACTTGGAGTACATAACTTTTAGCCCTCCACCTCCAGCCCCTGTTCTTAAGAAATAACAAAACCATCAAGGGAGCAAGAAAAAAATGCATCTTCAAGCTTGAACATGACAGAATTGTATATAACTGTGTGAGACAGAGAGGCAGCTCTTAATTTAAGTTCCCTGAGGTAATTGTACTTATTTATCTGTAGCGAAGCTGGCAGAGTGGCCTGCTTTTAGGAGTCAGCACTACTCTAAGAACAGAACTGCATGGGTGGCAGCAGTGGGAGCAGCAGGCGTTGCTTTTTGGGTGCCAGAGTTTGGTGGTGGGGATTTTGCTGGACCGCCTGGAAGCCTGCCTTGGAGAACACATGCCCCTCACATGCCGGAAAGCCAGTGCTACAGGGACTGCATTGCATCCTTGATAAGTCCTGGAGAATGCTTCTTTTACAGTACTGCCAGACAGCCTAATAAAGCCAGGGGAGAGGTTCCTATCATTCCCCTGCATTTAGATCCTGCTGGGTGGGCTCTGAAGCAAACTCAGACTTGGCTGCTTGTTTGAGCAAGCAATGCATACTTTGTATGCTTCCTTCTGAAATTGGAACTGCTTTGTCAAAGATGTACTTGCCCCTTGGTGGAGTCTGGTGTATCACCCTGCTGAAGGGACAAGAGGGCTGTGTAGAAGGAAGGGGTGTGTTGGCATGGTAAACTCTTTCAAAGGGTATTCTTCCTTTTCTAGAAGATAGAAAAATAAATTGAATATCTCTGCCCTCTGCCACAGAAAACCAACCTCTCATGCCTAGAACCCATGAATGATTTGTTTACATAGGAGGGTGAAAGAGAAGCTTTATATGAATGATTTAGGAAGGGAAATGAAGAAGAATTGGTCTTTGAATTTTTGATTTTTTTTTTTTTTTTTTTTATCTAGAGCAAGAAAAGCAGAAATTTCATTTATATAAAAAACTCCTTCAAACAAAAATGCCTTCATGTTACAATTTTAATTTAGGAGGATCAGAATCTTTGTTGATTAAGGTCTTGTTAGGATAACGATAGAGTAAGCAACTATAAATAGTGATGCAGTGAGTGATGATCTCTTCCTACAAACTTTGTGTTGAACTTAAGCAGGAGAAAGTAAAAATATCAGCCAACAACCCTCTTGCAAGGAGGCATCTCTAAAATAGAGGGGTCTTCAGTAATACAAAAGGACTTTGTCATCTCTTCAGTCTTTAGTTTCAAGTGCTTTAACTTAATTTGATGCTAGAAGTCGAGTGGAGGTTGTCATTCCAATGGTGGGATTAGAGTGCTCTTGATACCTGGGCCTGTTTTCGTATCTGACACTTAAACTAGAAATGCTAGGAGTGTTAAGAGTTAATGAGCTCATTTCATGTGTATAAATGAAATGCAGAGCATGCTTCTGCTGGGAGAAAAGACAGTGACCTTCACCTGAGTAGCATAATGGAAAAAAGTTTTCAAAACTGTATGGAACTTCTAACATAAATTGGGATTGGGTTAGGTAGGATTGTGGGGAAAAAACCCAGTAATTAAAAATGCAAAACTGTGTTAAGATTAAAAACAAAAAGTATCAGTTATATGGGTGTAAGCAAACTCCACACATCTTCCTAGGCTCACCTGCTTAAGTGTTGTGCTCTGCTTTATTTCCTCAAGAGCTGAATGGATGGGAAGCAGGGCACTAAAAGGGATGGCATGGTTCTTCTGTGCTTTTGGACACAGAGTTTACTAACATAGTGTACTAAAGATCATAATGGCAGGGCATCCTCACCCAGGGAGTGCGGACCAGCAGGATAGTAATGCAAACTTCGACTGACTTGCATTTCACTTCCCTGGCAAATAAAGTTTGCAAATGCTTATTCACAGAAGTAGCTGGAGTGAATCAATGACCAGTATTAATGCATGTGGAATTTTACAGGTAGAGCCTCAGATGAATCCATAAATAAATGCTGAACATAAGAGGGGGGATGATGCTAAAGTCTTACTGCTGATTGTTGCTCTAAAATACAAGCAAGGGAATGTAACTGTGGAAGAGGACGGGAGACATTAGCAGGCTTGTTTTCACTGCAGGATTAACTCAGACTCCTGCCTAGGTTTTAACCATTGTCATCTATCAAGAAAATGAGTTTTAGTTAAAAATGTGCTTTTGTGATACTGGAGGATTTGGGGGAGAATCTGACCTTCACTTGCATAGCTGACACTTTGGGAAGGGTATGTCAGAAAAATAATCTACAAGCTGGTTAGCCTTCGATTCCACCATTCCCTGAATGACAGAAAAGTTCTCAGTGTGATGCTATTGAACAGGAGGAGTTTCAGTCCTGCCCCTCTGTGAAAATTTGCCAGCCTGTAACAATGTTGGATGGGCAGGGACCTGCTGTGGGGAAGCTTTTGCTTGGATTAGGTTAATCAGAGATATGTCAGGAAGGTGAAGCGTGTGAGGGAGCATACCCAGAGGAAGAATCTTTTCTTATGTGGAAAAGTCTATGTACTTCTCCCAGCTTCTTTGGGAGAGCCTAGGCATTATCTCAGCATTAAGTCAAACAATATTTCTTCCCTCCTGCACCCACCCACCTTTCTGGTTGGTGTTGACATTTTTTTTCCCAACTCTTAATTAAAATGAAAGTGAAGTTAAGGTGCAAACTCTGTTATTTGCTTTTCTCTCCTCATGGTAGAAAACTACAGCTTTAGTAATTGTTGTAGGTGACTGATGGGAAAACAGTGTCTATTCCGTTGTGGATGTTGTTTACCTGTGAAGTGGCCAGAGCAGTTGGGACGTTCTCTAACTTGTGTGTATGTCTTTGAAAGTGAAGTGATTTGAAGAAGCAAACCAGAACTTTTTCCTGTATGAAAGGGTGCCTAAGCTTATCTAGGGCCACAACAGGATATTAATAGAACATACTGCATTTCCTTCACATAAAAATACGAAGGGCACTTTGCAGAGAAAAAATCCTGCTGTCCCCTTCTGTCTTTGGGACCAGCTCATCACCCAGCTAAAATTAAAACATGAAGTCAGGCAGTTCTTGCTCTCTATTTTTAAACTGCTTCAGCATATGAATGTGAGTGTGAAATCTTTCTTTAGGCCTCTCTTAACTTAATTACCTACTTATTCAAAATATTCTCTTCTCAAATTGCTGAGCTATAATTATATTAATCTTTTCTGTAGACACACTTTAGCTAGTTGATGTTTGTTTACTTAGTTTTATGCTTAATTTTTAGTTCTGTTATTATTTACAGTGATGGAAACCTCATGGCAAGTGTTTAAAAATCTATTTTGATATGTTAAAAAATTAGCAAGTAGATAAGGTTTTTGTGTATCTGTTTCATGTGTTCCTCTGGAAAATATCATGAGGAAGTGCACTTAAAAAAAGTATTCAAATTAAGTGAAAACAAATGTCTTTTTATTCTTTCATTCCTTCACATCTTTTGCTTTGTGCAAGGTTATTCCTATTTTATTTTGGTTTCTTTTCTTTTTTATGTGTAAAAGGGGCAATGTGATCCCAGAACAGGAGGTGCAGTGGAACTGCTTATATACTGTAGATTTGTACCGTTTTTCTGCTGATTTGGATATACTGAATTCTTCTTCCTGCATTTCAGTGAGTTTGAAAAAAATCCCTACATCTTCCTTTCAAACTGAGCTGCCTTTGCTTGCCTAGAGCGCTCCTGTTTTCCAGTGGCGTAGTCTCAGCCTGCAGAGGGTGTGCTTCCTCCTGCAAACCCTCCTCTCCCAGCTCCGCGCCCGTAATCCCCGTCCATGAACACGGTGTTCAGAACCCAGCGCTGCACCCAGAGGTACCAAGGGAAAAGGGTGTCTCTGTTCCCTGTGGCATTTGTCCCTTGACTTCTTTGTCTTTCAGCTGTTTGGAGCACAGGCTGTGCGACTTACTCCCAAATGACCCCTTTCACTGGGAAGGACACTCCTGAGAGAACACAGCGCTCCTTTGCGTACTCTGTTGTGACTGGCTCTTGATCCTAACCACAGTACAAAATGGAAATGGAGGCCCTTTCCTTCTCAGTGCTTTCCTGGTTCCTTTGCTTTTGTCAGTGGGGAGTAGCTGTGACACTGGAGATTTTGGGAAGGGTTTTCCCTGCAGTTTCTCATGTCTGATCAAGCAGTGATCAGGGTCCACTGTGCTGGGTCCTTTGTGTCCTGTCAGGTAGATGAAGCTGGGTGAGGTGGTCAGTTTTGAAAGGCGTTACCTTCAACATCCACATACTCCTGCAGCATGCATATGGGAGTCTATTTGCAGTCCTACCCTTGACAGCCAAATGGGTAAGTGGCCTGCTGCAAATTGTCTTTAGGATGGCTGGTACCTGGGGATGGCAGTAAGTGTGGTTCCATCTGCCCAGGCAAATCCTACTTGCTGCTCTGACTTCTGGACTTTCACACATCTTCCGCTTACCAGAAACACCGGAGATTTCATAGATTTGGGTGTTGGATGACAGCTCATTTATATCACTGGTGAGAAATGTTGCTATTCACGGTGGTTAGTGTCAGTATAGTTAGATAGCTAGACAGTGATGTTAAGTAACACAAACCTGGAGTCAGAGTCTTTTGGACACGTCTTCCCATGCCAATCTTGGTGCTTGGAACAGTTTGCCTATTAATTTGTTCCAAGCTTCCACCCCCTCCCTGCCCTCTCCAGAAAACCCTTGGCAAACCATCTCTTCTGTAAATCCTTCTGCCTTGGCTGGCTGCTGTCCCTCTCTTCATGCTCTCCTGTACTGTTGCCCGTTTTTTACTTCAGATTGAAAATTTGTCAGCACAAAGGTTTATGTGAGCATATTACATCCTGTAAAGAAATGTACAGACCCTTGTTCTTTGAGAAATGTAAAATTTAGTTTTCAGACTTAAATACAGATGTGATGTTCACCTGGACAATTTTTTTAACAATAAGTTTAATTACGTTAATATATTGTCTTTTCTCCAATGGAGAATGCAGTCCAATGTTAGAAATGCCAAACTAACAGTACCTGCAGAACTTCTGCTTCTGTCATCTTTGTCTGCATGTTCTGCTGCTGTTTAGCTTTCAAAATTGATTAGTTTTGTATGTTTATTTTGTAAATTAATTTGTGAAACACATGCTTGACAAAAGCATCTTGGCAAAATCATTGGGTTTTAATGGTGTTCACATACTTCTGTGGTTGAAATGAAGCCTGAAAAATTTGTCCTCTGGAATGTTACATTATGTTTTGGCCACTAGAAATGAAGCACCTGACAACATTAAGCTATCAGAAGGATTTCCAGTCATGGGCAAGCAGCCATTTTGTATATGTTGATCCACAGTAGGAGATCTGGACAGCTTTTGATTTACTAGTGCTCATCTGTTCAATATGAGCTGGCAATCAGGACAGCAGTTACCCTCAACATTGACTGAAGATTACTGGAAGGGAAAGGAGAATTTCATGCATGCAAGTCTAGTAGAATTGCTGATTGTTCTTCTAGATAATCTTAAAAGTACATTTCTCAAGGTGGCAAAAAGAACTATTTTTGTAATGTCAGTGCCTGTTTAAAAACATCTTACCAGCTTTATCTTAATTTAAAGCAGACACTTTAAATTCTCTAACGTCCTTTTCAATAGATGGGTTAAATAACTGGAGAATTAGAAACTATATCTGTTTTTTAGCAGCTTGAGCATTATCCATTTGTTTGAATGCTGCCGAGTTCACATGAACAGATTTATTAGCTGAGGTAAATGTGTGGTTTTTCAAAAGACAATAAAAATTCTTACATTTTCTTCATATTGGGGCTTTAAATAGTTGCAATAGTAGACTTTATTTGAAGAATTTGAAGCATCCTTCTTTTTATTTCTAAAAATGGAACATGAAGTGTATTTATTTAAGTGGGTAGTAAAACCAAAGAGCCAGGTCATAAAGCACTTTTCACTGAAATGAATAAAAATAATGGCAAGATTCCTGTCACATGATCTGATAATGAAATGAGACAAAATAACTTTCTTGTGTAGCATATCATACAGGCAGAATAGAAAACTTCTATCTCAATGTTAGTAATAGAGATGTATGTAATGTATCAGCATTTTTTGTGTGTGTGGTTTTTGTGGTGTGTGTGTTTGTGCACTTATATACAGTTTTATTTAGGTAAGGAGCTCCTGTTTTAGAGACTATGCACAATTTTAGCTATTAATATTACTAACCTTTCCCAGTGTATAAATACTCCGTTCTGGTCTCCCACACAGCTGCCATGTCATCCAAAAAGGCCTGTGCTCCTTTCACAAGGGAATTGTGTAAAATCAGTTTTAGAATAATCATGTATATGATAAACTACATTGTCCAAAAGATGTCTTGTCTCTTACCACATTTCTGGGACCACCTGGGCCAAAGCATTGGTATGGTGGAAACTGGCTTTATATTTTCAGGGTGCAATTTTAGAAACAAATGGTTTCTTTTTTTCTTCAGTTGAGATTTCAGATTATTGCATGACCTGTAACGTGACCCAACTTTTACAGTAACTTCTAGAAACTACTCCTTCTATAGGTTTTACCACATTTGTAATAAATTTGTGACAAGGTTAGCCTGACCTGATTGTTTGGAGAGCTGGAGATCACGGAAGAGTTGAGATTGTTGTAGCAATGTGGCTTTGTGTGGAAAGCCTGTGTTTATATATATATACACACATACATAGATACATTTTCTTGAACTGTGGATAATCATCCTGTTGCATATCTCCTTAGGGATACCGAAGCCTTGGAAGTAAAATGGGAATGGCTGCCTGGGAAAGCCAGTCTGGAGGTTTCATTTACTGAGCTCTCTGCAGGTTGCCCTATTAAGGGCTTGGCTTTGTCTTACTGGAAAAAATATCTTAAGAAGCATGGTGGGACGTATCAGCCCAGGGCTATTTGTAAAGGGGATCCACTGTGAAACTAAACTGCTGCACGTTGTTGACTGTTGTTGGCTTTCAGCTGTGGAACAAGTTTCATGGAAATGGATCTAGGGGGTGTTGTGTAGACTTTGCTTCGCTTGTCAGAAGCGGTGCTAGACCCTTGCTAGAAGGAGCAAGGCTGGCTTTTCTTGTAGTGAGAGCGAGCCCTGCAGCATGTGTATCCTAGGCCAGAAATAAGCTAGGATGCTGGACATTCCTCATGGGAAAAGTGGGTGACTATACAAAACACAATGTTCGTCTGCCGAGTTGCTGTGTGGTGCATTCTTAGGGCAGCATTTCTCTTCAGCAACTGACCATGAGCAGTTTTTTCTGCCCTGTCAGCACAGGAGTAGTGGGTAGACCAGGAATAACCTATAGCCCCCTGTGACTGCGGTGGCTCTGCCCACTGCCAGCCTGTGCCACCCACTCCCTGAGCTGTGACCCAGCTTTCTGTGTTGTCGAATGTCATCACGCTTTTGAGTGTCTCTGCATACCTAATAGAGGGTGCTAACCAGGCACTGGGGAATGTTCAAATCACCTTGCTGGTCCTGGAAAGCTCTATCCCAGTGTGGTTTCTTTGAGCTAACTAATCCACTGCAAGGATGGATTTAGCAAGAAAACCTACCAGTGGAGATTTGCATTGGTACATAATTGGTTAAGGATATAAGCTGAAAATCAAGTTTGTACTTAGGTATGGTTTTTATTAAGAACAATATCCTACTTAGGATTTCAGTAATATTTTACAAATCACTCTTCACATGCTCTTTCTGGAGCTCAAACAGTTGCGTTATAAATGAAGAACGGATTCAGGAGGCTTCACAGTATTAGTGATTATGCTGTAATGTTTTCCAGATGGTAGAACATGATGTAATCCATACTGCCCAGTTTGTTTCACTGCACTGGATACTGTTATACTCAGTAAGTAACCAAGAAACTCTAAGAAGCTCATCAGGCTGTTATGAACAATAGCTGGTTAATCCATATGTTCTTTATTACGTTATGAAAACTGCAGATTAACAAATCACTTGGTGAATGCAGGAAGATTGATTGCTACTCAGAGCTCTTCGAAAACTGGATATGCAACTCGGATTAGCTTAGCTCAAGCTACACATTGGTGAATGAATTCCTTTTTCCTCAGGGCTATGAAGGAGTTTACATCTGTTCAATTGGAAATTCCTCTAGCTGCACTGGGTAGTTTTGATTCCTCTTTGGAGAAATGGCAGGAATGTTGATTTGTTGGTGTTTACATTGATCTGGAATAAAATCACAGCATTAGCATCACTGGTTGTGTGGGCATGGTGGCTAAGGTCAAATTAATTGCAGCTTGCAGTTGCTCATAATTCTGCCAGTGTTCGTGCAGTAATGTTGTTTACTAACTGGTGCTTTTATTAGGATGACAGACCATCATTTGAATGGAAAACTCATCAAATTTAAGTAGGCACTTAACTCAGGATTTTCTCAGCATTAATTGAAGGCGCCAGGGATACTGTGCTGGGACAGGTGCAGTATTGCTGCGAAGAGGGAGGATTTGAGGAGTACATGGGGAAGGAAAACTCCCTATGTATCCTAACATCCAGCTGTGTAGGGTTTCTCACTTGAACCCACATACAAGAAGTGTTCAAGGGAGATTAGGGCTGGGGTAGGAGGTTTCAGTCTGCTGGCAGCTATCCCATAGAGTGGGTTTTGTAGGCACTTCTTTAGGCTATCCTACCCTTTGGTTAAATCCAGAAAAATGGGATGGAGAGAAGAAGAGCAAAAGAGATATAAATACATGGTTTTTACTAGCTTCTGGAAATGAGAAAATTTCCTGAGGTGGGTTTAGCATCTTGTGGTTGTCTCATTGTCTATGAACCAGCTGTCCATAGGTTGCCATTGGCAGGTTCAGATCACTGGGTTAGTTGATCTGACCTGTCATAGCACTTTCTACCCTGTCTGTAGGCTTTAAGGCAAGGAGGGTTGGAACAGGAGCTGAGACATACTGGAAAGCAGAGCAGATTCCAACAGTTGTTTTTTTAACGGTTGTGTGTTGCTGTTTTACCCAGTGACTTCCTCATCTGGTTTTTATCATGCATGGCATTGATTAACTGGTAGCTGTTTTTATTTTTCCTTTATCATGTCTCTGGGGAATTCCACAGTTCAGTGTCAAAACAGCCCCTTTTAGGGAAGGAGGGAAAGAAAAAAAAAAGTGAAAGAGGAGAGGTTTGCACGATGCACATGTCTCATTTTACAGTTTCCTGATGATCTTCAGTTTGGCTGTTTGTAAGGAGCATTTGTTGTTTGTAGTCACTCAACCAGGCTTGTTTATTGACTCAAGATGTCTTTGCTCACTGCCGTGTTGCTGGTGATTAATGTGCTTTGCCATTCTGTTTGCTACGGCTTGTCCTCTGAAACAAAATTAATGACAGTGGCTTTTGGAAATTGAAGAGTAGCAGAGACCTAATTACATTCTTCATTAACTATTCCTCCGAGCCCAGGGAGGCTGTGTTGAGCTGTGTTGCTCAGTTTCATGTAACCTCTTTTCTTCTTTTTGCAAAGAGTTTGTGGAGAATGGGCTCACCAGTCTGATTCCCAGGCTGAGGGAAGGGACAGAGGAGGGGAAAATGTCCTGAAAGGATAATGTTTTCTTGTCCTTCTCCCACAGACCTTCTCCCTTTCCTCCTGTGCTCCTCAGCAAATTTTCTTCAGGTTTTCTGCCACACAAAATCTTTTTAGTCTTCCTGATGTCCTGCGATGTCCAGATCTGCTGTATTCCTAGTTTCTTCTCCTTTACCAAGCCTTCTTTGATTTTTTTTTTTTTTTTTTTTTTTTTTTTTTTTTTTTTTTGTTTTTTTTTGTTTTTTTTTTTTTTTTTTTTTTTTTTTGGTGTTGTAATTGGCTGTTTCTTCCTCAACAGCTGAACCTTGTGTATAAAGCACAAAGTAGAAATATCCATTGCTTCTTCCCATTTGTAAGATGCTATAGAGAATCACAGCGGACTGGACACCTGGAAGGGTTTTTGCTCAGAAGTCTAGCCCACTGACTTAAGGTTTAAGATGGTAGGAATAGAAATTCAACATTTGTTTGACTGAGAGAGGCCAGAGATTTTCAGACTTGATAGAAAGCAAAATCTTTATGTTCTGGAAATGTAACATTTATCTAAAGCCTGAAAATGCTTTGTTAGCAGCCGCTTTCTAGCACTACACTGTCTCTCATCAAAAAAAATTTGATTTTCTTGATGAAGGAGGGAGCAACTGTAAAAGACTTTACCTTCCTGAGGAGTAGGGAACCTTATGCGATTCTAGGAACCCTTTCCTGTATTTTAAAGAGGCTATAAACTGAGTGGGGATCCTGTCTGGGAGGATTTTTGGCGTGCAGAGCACTGCTGTAAGCATAGATTTTGTGTTGGCTCAGCGCACAGACTGCAGGGCTCGCAGCCGTAAGCGCAAAAGGTCAGGATTGCATTTAGCCCATAACTATCAACTCTGTGATACACTATTAGTCATAGAAACTTGAGAAATTTGTTAGATACCCTGAGTTTGATTTGGCTATCTCAGGACAGTTTTTTAAATCCCGTTGCAGTTTAAAGTGGTGCTACCAGTAGGAAAGTCAGTTGATCAAAAGACAGTGTTTTTAGAAGATTTTACTTCTCTTCTGCTTTTTGTGAATTTACCGTCGTCTTCTAATTTTAAAAGAAAAAAAGCTATCTGTCAGTGTAAAAGCTGTCTGTCTAGAAGTAAATTCTTTAGGCATAATATGGTTAAAATACATTCACACATCTATTTAGTTGCAGCAGTGGTACAGGATCATTTTAGCACAAATAGGTTAAAAAATTATTCAGATACAAGTGAGGTATTTTTATGATGCAAATGTTCCTTTAACATTCTAAACTACATTTTTCTTCCCACCTCAGCTCTCAATTTCTAATTAATCTCAATTAGGCAATTTTTGTTAATCAGTAGTGCAGTACCGTATTTTGTCATTGTTTCTTAGGAGCTGTGTTTATCTAAATATGCCATGTCAAACTGTAATTTTATAGGAAAGCTACAGAGCAAACCATAAACTATTTCTCCTGCATAAATCACCTTAGTCATTAAACATCAGGTTGTGTATATTAACCTTGCCCTTTTTAAAGTGGGAGGCTTTTATAAAACAGTCACATAGTCTTTTGTTCTACTTTCCGAAAAAAAAATTTGCAGAAATCATACAACAGGCTATCAAACTGTATTGTTTATTTTTTCCGATTGATAATAGATAAGATCAAACTAGTAACCATCCAGAAGTCTTGTCCTATTTTGAGAAGGTTAGTGGGAAGTGATGTGGAGCTGCCATGTGGATGGGACAAGCAAAATGGAAAATCACTTAAGTTTATCCATTGGTAAACAATAACATGCTATGGCGCATCAGACAATTTTACTGTAATTAAATGTTTTCTATTTAGATAGATTTAACAAAATGTCTCATGTTTGTTCATATTGTGGCTTGTTGTTGCTTGCTTTATCAGTGTATTTCTTCCCTGCAAGTCAGCTGCAGAAATGTCCCATTTTTGTGCTTGTTCTCTAGATATGTTGAGCACAGAAGTTGAAATCATTAGCTCAAGAAGCTGTTACTTTATGAGTAAATTTTAAATTGTTTCCCATTCTCGGGTATATATGTAGTACAGAAGGAGAACACATGTTTTTAGTTGTATCCCATCAAGAAGATTGCGTGTCACTGAAAAAACCCTCTTCCAAAAGCAGGAGTTAATTTTTCTGGCAAAAGAAATTCCTGTGGCATTAGAATCTCAGATTGGAGATGAGCAAGTCAAATTCTTTATCACTTCTAAACTAAACATATATAGTATTTAGCGTAGAATTTATTTTAATTTATATAATGAAAGCTATTTAGGCATGTCTGTAGTGGTATTTTGAATTGTTTTTTTGGAGTACATACAGGAAAAACCTTGAAATATTTTTTTACATTAAATGACTTTTTTTTAGCTTAGGCTTGGAAATAACTCATTAATTTACTTTAGTTCAAATTTGTGAATACAAATCTTTTAAATAAGAGGAAGTGCACATTCAAGAACAAATGTGATTGAATAATGTTAATTTCATCTGGTTTAGTAGGTGGTTTTGTTCTGTTCTATATGCTAATACTTTGTCAAATGTGATTAGTTAAATACTACTGTATAATACCTGGGCTTTCAACTACTATTTACACATGATTTCTCCCCTTGATTTAATGAAATTTTTGTTCTCTCTGCAACTATTCAATGCCTTAGAATTTCATTATACCTGAAGATTTTGAAAGGCAAATATTAATTATTTTCTAAAGCTTTCTGATCTTGAATTTAAAACACATTATGAAATTTATGTTCTTTTATAGTCTTGGAAAAAAGCCTGTCAGTACTCAGTTTATAGAATAGATGATTTTAGAATAGATGATTTTAAAATAAAAGCAAAGATTTTCCTTAAAAAAGGAAGAAAAAAGTTTCTTATACAAGAGAGTCTTCCACTGGAAATGTTTTTGTTCTGTTGGTTTGCAAGGAAATCTGCATGTCTCAGCTAAAAAGCATCCCACCACCTTTTTATTAATCAAACTGCATATCTCAGAATCCAGTTTGTCTAATTTTATTATTAAATTATGAAAATCTGAAGTGGAGGAAGTGTGGATCCAAAATCTGCCTATTCGAAATAGAGAAAATTAATTGATTTGTAATTGGGAACACCTAGTGGAACCTGGCAGATAATCTTGTTCAACGCATTTACTTGGACCTTAATTTACAAACTCTAGTTTACATTAACTTACAGATTGTCCTGACCTTAAGTTCTGTTTCAAGTACCCTGTTCCCTTTCAAAAGATAAATTTTCCATAGGCCAGTGCTTATCTGCCTGGCTTCCTGGCTGACTGGGATTTAAGCTATACTGGCTTGGATGACACAAGCAGTTGAATCGTGTGAACTCACATGAGCGCTCAGCAAGAACATGGGGAATTACTGAGTTTTTATCAGAGGAAAGCAGACAAAATTTTATAAGAGGAGAAACGCAAAAGCAAAGATAATGAATCAGAAAAGGTAGTGTGTTCATTTGACTTGATGATATTGGTTTGTTAAAATTGCTTAGAATAACTTTTGGTAGTTAATGTTATTTTTTCCTTGATAGATAAAAAGGAGGAGAAAACAGTGTATTTCACTGCTGTGTGTGGCTATCCAATCTTTTGTTAAGTGTTTGTGCCTCCAATGTGTCATATTACTGTGTTGAGTAAAAAAGGCAGAGGGATGCCTGTGTGTTTTGGTTTTAATTTTTATTGGAACAGGTTGGTGGTGGTTTTGTGAAGACATCTATTGAAAGCATATAGTACAAGAGAAGGGACTTCATGGTAGGATTTAGTTTTCTTAATTGCTCCTATTGCTCTTGAAAAGCATGCTTTTTCTGAAACATCATTCAGAGTTGTTACCGAATGATTCCACAGCACATATGAAGTGCTTAATGTGATTTGCAAAACGACTGAAGATGAGATAACTGTGGAAATGTTCTCTGCTGCTTTCAGATGCAGACAGTCTATTTTTGACCTGGAGACCAGTATCAAGCCCTGGGTTTTTGTTAGGTCAAGGGGGTGGGCACTGAAGGCCTTATCTCTTTTTTCCTTTGTTGACAACATACCCTTATCCTTCCTGGGTCCTGGGGGACTGCTTGATAATGCTGGCATTTAAAAGACCTAGATAGGAGAAGTCACAAACTTTTCTCTATTTTTAAGGATGCTCACTGAAGTCACTAGCAAGGCTCAGTGAGCTACAGGGCTGTGGGAGAACACTGCTAGTGAGACCAGGAAGCCATAGGAAACCGTGCTTCCTTAAACAAAGATCTATTAAAAGCATGAATTAGTGTTACATAAGTGTAAACAATTTGGAAGTATAAAAAATTTTATAAACATATTTATCTATTTATTGGTTTTGTTCAGTAGGTGTACTTTCAAAGTGTATTTTTGTGGTGCATTTGGGATATTTTTTAATTAAACAATTAATTCCTCTGTTTTTAAGAAGGGCCACTGCAATTACATAGTGGTTTATTTAAGGAGAAGTTATTTATGTGCATTGTTTAAAAAGATTTTTTGTTAGATAAGCAGTAAAAACTTAATATAGGCCTTTATAAAGATAAGGCATTAAAGGAAGCTTTAGAAGGAACACATCAAATTCTGTACAAACTGTTAGAATGCAAAAAAATTGCTTTGTCTGTGCTGTAGTGTGTTAGTGGGCAGGTTCACTCACATTGTGTTAAATGATGGGTTTTGTTTAACCATTTAGTGTTTTGGCTTGATGCTGCCTCCTGCCCCAAATTCTTGGATCCTGCAGTGTTGAAAGAGCAAAGCAGTTTAACTGCAGTTGCTACTGTTTGTGGGTTAATAATAAGGAATAACATAACTGAGAAACTGTATGTTTTAATTGGCTTTATTTATGTTTGTATTTAAAAAATAGAATACAGTAATGTAAATAAACTGTAGCTGTGAAAATTTATGAAATCTGCAGCTATAAATAATGCACAAGAAGAAAATCCTATAAGAGGTTGTGCATTTATCACTATGGATAAAGATAGGTGGTTTTGGTAAAGTGGTAGTTTTTCCTGTTTTCAGTCTCTTACATACTATAGCAACTTCCTCTACTGCAAGGGAAGGGGCAAAGAGAAGAAACAATTTATTCAATATAGGCATTTAACTGGCAAATGGTTCCCTATCTAAAGACACATTTGCAAAATTTAAGCAGAACTTTGAAGAAGGAAGTGAAAATTCATGAACTTGTGTTAACAGCAAAATGGAATGTTCTTTGGTGTGTGTTCAGACTGTATAAAATGTAATTATTAATAACCACTAAGTTGCCTCTGTCTCTTCAACTTAATTATACCATGGAAAATACATTACAGGAATATTTTCCTCATGGTAAATACAGAATACTCTTTTCAGGGCTTATGGACGTTATTTTATGCCAATTGTTTACATGCCTACCAACATGAGAAATGGTTGTGTAATTGGCAATAATGGTAAATTACACCCAAAAAAGAAAATTAAGGTGACAAATAATATGTATTTGAACTTGTGTTAGTGAAGCCTTGCAGAAACTACTATTTAACACCTACATCTATGTAATTTTATTAGGCAACGGATGAAAACCTCGGAAAACTGAAATTCTTTCAAAATGAATTCTTAATCAGAGAAAACATGGTTATCATAGAGGCAGTTTACACAGTCCAGTAGCTCACGTATAAGGTCTTCTCTGAAATCTTCAATGTGTTAACTGCTTTGTGTCTAAATATTGTTTATCTGCAATATTAATCTGATGGACCTGGATAAACTGGTTTAAAATTGTTAGAATGAGTTTTATGAAATCTGACTCAGAGTATTTTTGTACCAAATTAAAAAAAATACTGTAAGCTGGTATTGATTGAGTTTAAAAACTAATTAGAGGAGCTGAATAGATATTTGCTTGATATCATACTTCTTGCTTATATCACTATAGATAGCTTCTCAGTATCAGGTGAAAAACAGAAGTTAAGTTGAAACTTAGTAAATCGTAGCCTAATTATGCCCGTTTTTCCTGAAGCAACAAAGATCTTCATATCCTTCAGGAGAAATTTGTTGGTGTATCTTATTAATTACTATTACAATAAATGGTTTCTGTTGCAGTCATCCCCACAAGTGATACTCCTATATTAACTACAAACAGTCCTAGTTATTACCTAAAAAATCTGAATCAGACAATGTGGTCACTCGTTGTCCTGGGAGTTTGTAATTCTGACCACACAGATTTGTGAAATGCTCTTATAAAAAATTATAAATTTAGCAGCATAGGCTGCTCTGAAACACTCCCTAATCCTATGGATTGTAAATGTAGATTAATCCCCAGTGACTCCTAGGACTGGATGAGTAGATACAAAAGTGTTTACCTGTTAAATAGTGTACTGCGTGCTTTTTCAGTGGATTGTATGTGGTTCCTATATAGAGATCTGTGAAGTTGCTGAATGGAAGCGTCAATGCTTTTTAGTGTCATTCACCCATTTTAAAACCATCAAAAAGGAAAAAAAAGCTTAGAAGGAAAAAAAAAAAAAAGGCAGGAAAAATGAACTGTGCTAAAGAATGAGCTTCTTTGGTCCCAGCCAGGTCCTCTTCACCTCTGCAGTTGGAAAGTTGGGATTATTTCTTTAAGCCACCTATCTTCAAGGATTTAAACAGCCAAAAATATTCTGCTTGAGTAGTAAAAATGGCTTAACATCTGTGACACATTGATGTTTTCTATGTTAAAATTTGTCATGGTGACTTTTTAAATTTTCCAAACCCCATCTTTCAGGCTCTTCATGTATCAGACAGGTAATACAAGTCAGCAGAGTGTCAGAACCATGCTGAATGTAACAGATTCCTTCCGGTGGTATTTTGCTGTTCTTCACCTGGAGTTTGCTTTCTAAAGCAATGACCCATGGGTTTTTATTTTAGCTGGAGTGAAAGCTAGAGAGGTTATTTTTTTATCAGATCTTACTGCTGGTCTTCAATATGGTTTGAGTAAAGTGTTTCCCAGTAAATGGAGTGGCAAAGGAAACTCATAACCTTGTCACTGTTGCAGCATTGCGTGACTGAAAACTAGAGTTGCTAAACTACAGCAAAACTTTTCAGTACTGGCACTGACCTGCTGTGTACAGCACTGGGAGCAAACCTGTGAAGGAGTTTAAGCTGCAAATTAATAACAACTCATTTGCACAATATATCAAATACCACATTGACAGGACGTGAGATTTATTTATCTTTTATGAGTACTCCAAAGCCGTTGTTAAAGTACACTTAATACAATCAGAATGGAATTGTATTCCTTAGAAATAATTAGTTCTGGAAGCGTTCTTTATGTGTACCTTTTTACTCAGTGCATTTATATTATAGGCATATAACTAAGCAAATCATGCTGGTTTAGAACTCCTATAAATTGCCAAATTATCCAATAAGTTATACCAATAAATATATCCTGTCTTATTACCCTCAAAGAGCAGGAGGCAACATGAGCTGTTCTGTTTCAGGAACATGAAAATACATTTTTTATTCCTTTTAGTATCTTCATCATATCTCTCAGTGAGATTTTACCAAAAATTAATATTTTAGAGACTCCTGTTCAGCTCTCTCAGAATTTTAATTTTATGCAAAATTTCCAAAGTCAGTTGGCTTGAGGTTTTTTCTCTGTGTTATTCATTAGTCCCCCTGGAGCTTGAAAATTTCTGTTTTAGAATTAGCAGTTCTTTTTCTGAATCTTTGCTTCAGGATACCTCCCAGGGAATCCTCCGCGTGCTCTCTGGTATCTAAGCAAAATAGGTGTTAATACCCAGTATTAAGATATGTTAAAGAACCATCAGGATTAATAAATGCTGTATTTCTGAATAAAACGGCTAAAGAAAGAATGGGAATGTTGGCTTTGTTGCACAGGAAAATTATCTCATTGCGTTCAGTTAGTGATTTCCAACTCTCCTTTCTGACTAGCTGACATGAGACAATTTAAAGCCCAAGCCCAATTAATTCTCATCAATAGATTTTCAGTCCTAAAGATGTTATTCATGAAAATTCATTCACTTGTATTTTTGGGCTTGAGAGAAAAACAAAACAAAAATCACCTTAAAATAAGCCAACTGTCAAACCTGTGTGGATGTTGGTAACCTTGACAACTCTCATCGAGAAGTGCCCCCTAAAGACCCAATGGAATTAGTGATTTTCTTTCCTTCATAACACAACTGGGACAGAGAAACCCCATTTTCTTTAGCGGGAATGCTTGGACGCCCTCCAGTCAACTGAGAACAAAGAGTTGTCTGTCAGGGTCTGGGGAGCCCCAACATCTGCTTTTTAAACAGGATGTGGGGAAGGCTAAAATCCTTTCCATTTGTGACGCTAACATGGCTTTGAGAACACCTGGAATTACTGGATCCAGCATTTGAATCTTATCTCTGGAGCTGATTTCTGATAGACTAAATCCGTTTAGGGGCTAAGTTTCTGTGTTGTGTGGAAGATTGGGCAGATTTTCCACTGGAGATTCTTGACTCCTAAAATCTGAACCCAGCCCTCCCTTGGAAAAATGTAAAATAATTTCAACAAATAACTTCAGGGAGACTGTTCATTCTGTTTCTAGCTTTTATTAAAAAATCCCCCAAACCCCAAAACAACCTCTAAAACAAAATAATAAACAAACAAGCAAAATCTTTTAGTAGTTTTTACTGCATTTCATTGTCCACTCAGAATTTTGTAGGCAAGCACATCAAATTTATGCCTTTGCTTTTGTTGATTGCTTTCTGTTTTAGTTGATTTAATTTGTGTGAATGTTCAGTGAAGCAGAGAATATTAAACACATAAACAGGTTGTTTAAGGAAGTTGCTTCTATGCTCAAAAGAGTGCTAAAAAATACCTGTGCATTTTCAGTAGAGCATGAAAGTGTTTCCTCTGATCATTGTGTGGTGAAATGGCCCAAGCAGTCAGCTTTTAGCAGAATGTATTTCAACAGTTTCTAAGATAAATGGCTAGCTAATAAAAGGAAGAAATACTTTGGTAGACAATTTGTGTTTCTGTACTTCTTCATATTAATTAATCAGTCTGTTTTCAACTAAATATGCTGTTGGAGAATTCTGTCAAAATTTTACATAAATAGTGCTGTTTACTTTTATTACATTTGGGATAGGTTTTTGTGTATCCTGTCAAAAAGATTTGTTGGGTATGTATTATTTTGTTTGTTTCATTTGCAATGAGGAAACTGTAATGGGCTGCCATGCCCTGACTCTAAGACTGCTAGATTTAAGGAACAGCAGTTACAAAACTTGTCTGGGAAACTTACAAAGCTCTACTTTCTATTTCAAAGATTTTTTTTTTAATTCAGTGGCCTAATTGCCTGCATATTAAGTAGTGTAGAATTTCTTAATATAAAAATAATCTGTTTCAGAATACATATTGTAATATATTTTACAAAACAGTTGTGATAAAAAAATGGGGTTACAGTCATCTTTATTTCTGGTAATTTAAAGTTGGCAAGAAAGCTCTCAAAGTAAACCGTTAACAACCATAATTGTAATTATATGTTTTTGAAACTAGTAAATAAGTATGTTAATGACTGCTTCTTGTATTCATTCCTCATCATTTATGATAGCACATAATCTTAAAAGTATATCAACTTGTGTTTGATGTTTTTAATATTGGAAAACCCCTGCAATTAAGGGGGTGATGCAGAACTTATTGAAGGGTAATTGAGTGTGTTTATTCTTGTTTTGTTTTTATGGTAAATCCCAAAATTTAAGGATGCTCATGGATATTTCAGTCAGCTGAGTTTCTGCTGGTTTTCTTGAGTATGAGTCTCAGTGATGTGCTCAGAATATTAAAATCTATTTGTATTCAGCTTTGGTTACTAAAAATGAATGTTCAATTTCATCTGTTGTATAATTCTCATCTTAAAAAAAAAATCTTTAAAACCCCACAAATTACAAAAGAGTTAATGTCTCAGATGGGTTTGTTACATCCTTAGCAGAGAATACTGAAACTATAGCAAAATACTGAAACTATAGCACTGGGCATATCTACTTCATAAGTTCAAATAAAGATAATGATAAGATTATTTGAAGGATTAGTTTTAAATCTAAAAGAATAGGGAATATTTTAAATGTAAAAAGTTGGGTGCTGGAAGGAAAATCCTGATGACTGCATTGGTGTTAATCTGGCTGGTTCTGGCTGGCTCTTTCTTCTGGCAGTCTTAATGCCGTGTAATCCTTCATAATCTAAAACCAGCTATGCACTTCCTTTTATTGTGAAATAAAATATCACCTAGAGGTAAAAAGAAAAGAAAGAGTAACAGTTACAAACAAAAACCTCAATGTAAATAACAGATGTTTTTCTAATTACTTGGGAGAAAGTATCATAGTTGCTATAAATTTTACAATAATTTTCCATTACTATGCTGCTGGCAATCTATTCAACATTTAAGAAATTTGTTTTTCTGTATTTCTGTTCTGAGAGGTTTGAGCTGCACCTACAGCTAGAAGCTGCTGTGCTGTTGGCTTGCTGGAATAAAGTACAATGAATATAACCCTAGATGTTGTCTGTTAAAGTAGGAAAATCTTATTAAAAACATGTCATTCTTTATGAATGCTCTAAAAGTAATTTTTTAATGTTAGAAACATGTTTTTAAAAAATAGTAATACCTGACTTGATGTTTTGTTATCTTTTTCAGTCAAATATTTTTAAGCATATTTTTAGTAAATTTTAAGTAAATTTCTGCATATTTCTAAAAGGGACAGTATAAGAAAAGTATAGCAAATATGAAAGACCATTGAATGGTGGTAAGGGAAAAAATCTCTTGAACAAGTTGTTTCATCAATATGTGAGTAGTTAAAATGTTTGATAATTTCTGTTTCTCTGAAGTTCATATATGCATGTTAGTACTGGCAATGAAGAAATTTTCTTGAAATCCTCAAGAAAATGAGCTCAGAAAGTTCTGTGCTGTCCAGAGTATACAGGGAATAAATGCAAAAGCATTTTGATGTTATAATTAAATGTCAGTGTACTACAAAGATTGAATAATATAAGCTTTTCATGTCAGAAAATTCTTTGACGTGTTTGGCATTAGATTTTTGTGGGAGATATCTATAGTAGATCATTACGTAAGTATTTTTAATTACCACTAGTCCATGTAATAATACAGAAGTCAACTAATAACTATGTTTAACTATTACAGTCAGGTTAACATTGCATTTTAAAGTTTTAAAGGATATAAATTTGTTTTCCTTTGCATGTGTTTAAATATCTTGAAAGTAGTTTAGTTTTCTTTCAGTTGTGTAACTGTACTTTTCCTTTATGGAGCCATTTTTATTCTTCTAGTTTAAGGGAAAGTGTTTGCTGAACAAAAAATATCGTAGTGTGTTACCCGCATGCTTGAAAATGGACGGGAAATAAAGAGCAGTCGTGTATATTATGAAATCCCTGTCTAGACACACATAAATATATTGTACAGTGTCTTTTTTCTTTTTTTTTTTTTTTTTTTTTTTTGTTGGAGTTTAGGAGGCTTGAAACTAACTGGATTGTTTTAAAAAATAAAGTTTATATTAGATTCCTTTCAATTTTTATATCCAAACCAATTATCAGTGCTTTCGTTTCAAGTACTTTTAAGGAACATGCAAAATAAAAATACCTGAGAATTATTTGGTAACTTCTGTAAGTGCTGTAAAAAGCAGTGACGGGAATATAGGGCAGATGAAATTACAGACAGCTCAGTAATCTACCATGATACTGCAATAACTAATTAAAAATGTAATAACTAAGTGAAAGCATGAGGATGTTATGTTTCCCACGATACTGAGGACAGGAGCAGTCTGTCGATGCTAGAACAAGAGTGGGCAGTTGCAGTAAACCTGCTGAGTTACCCACCTGGCCTTAGGCGTGTGGGCGGCTCACCCGTAGCTCCATGGTGGCACTGGTGGCGCGGCCGCCGGCGGGACCCACGGGTGTCCCACGGCCGCCTCGGAGCCAGAGCTGTCGTCCTCGGTACCACCACGGGACCGAGAGCTCCCTGTGCCATTCCCCTGCGCACATCTGACAGCAGCGGGTGCCTCCACCTCAAAGACTTTGTTAAGGATTAGAGGGCTTTAGCGCGGGTTCTGTGGTTTCGTTGCTCCGAGCGTTGGAAAACGCAGTTGCAGCTTACACGGGTAGAGGTTACAATCCGGTTTGAAAAATGAGCTACAAGAGGTCCCCGTAACAGCGTGGATTAAATAATGTGAGTTGAAGCACCAAACAGAACAAAATTAACGGTGGAGAGAACAAAGGAGAGGAATAACACTGACAAGTAAACTGGGCACACAGACTACTTCTGGAAGTACTTGGGTTGCCTTGAGACAAGAGTAAACAATTTGTTATTTGCCAATATATATTTGGCTAGTGGTAAGGCTCTGCAATATCTTGCATACTTTTAAATTTACATATTAATTAAAAATAGAACATCTCATTCCCATGTGAATGAAGTGGGATATTCCCTGAGTGCAGTTTAAAAGATCAGAATTATAATTTAAGCCATAGAAAACACAGGTGCAGAGAACAGAAATAAAATTGCACATGTTTTAGCCATTCCTTATCATGAACTGTTTAATTATCCTTCTTTGCTTGTAATGGAATATAGCCAAACCAGGCTTGTGTTTATGAACAGCAATGCGTGATATTTCTTACAAGATTCCTTTATGAAATTGCCATATTAACTGACACTCTTGACCAAAAGTCATTTTATTACCTTTAAGCCTGTCAGGATCAGTAGGTGATTCTTTTTTCACAGCTTGATATCAGATGAGACTAGTGTGGCACATGGAAATAGTATTTGTGCTAAGATGTAAAAGATTAAGTTTTATAGCAGAGAGTTAAGAAAGCTTGCAGCTTTTTCTTTTTAAATGAGCATGAAGAGCATTGATGTGCATCATCAATGGTAATAGTCATCTCTAAGGAAAAAGCACCTGCCAGGAAACTTCATGGGGCAGGGAAAGACTGTCTGTATTCATGCCATGGTTTTTAGTGTAAAACCCAGTTGGAAGTAAATGAGGTTGGATGTTTTTGTTGACTTCTGCACAGCAAACTGATATGTCTGATTTGTTTTCCCAGTGAATAAACATCTCTATCACCAAGCCCGCCTATTGTTCTCAGCGAAGGGAGAGTGCATTACTTTAACCTGGAAGGAGGCAATGTTACCTTTGTGTGGGAAATATGTGGGTTTACTTTATCCGGTTCTGGCTGTGTTGCTGTTGCTTGGTGCATCAGTAGGATGCTGGTGGTCAGGAAGGCTGTATTTTCCAGTAGTCCGAAGACCGCTGATTTTCAACTTTCTTGACAACTGGGATTATGCGTGGCTTTCAGTGGCCTTCTCAAGCTGCTAAAATGGCCACATTCTGCTGTGATTTGCCCATCTTGGCCAATTGCAATTGGGAGTTTTCCATAACTTTCATGTGGAAAGTGTTGGACAGAAAGAAAATATGAAAGAGGGGTGAAACCCCCATAGAAACTGAAGTGGACCTCTGAAGTCAGTATCAGAATTGGAGTCAACTCATTTATTAGTAATTAAGAATGACACTTCAGAAATAACCATCCCCCGAAACAGACTTGCCATCACAAACAAGAAAAGAAAATACCACTTTTCTTGAAGTTCACTATGTGGAAGCAAAATATAGGCTTTTATACACATTTTTCAGTTTGGGGAGGAGCTAGGTTTTTTCAGGCTAGTGTTAGGCTGGAGAGAGGTAAGAGGTCACCAAGCTGTTGGAAGAATTACTGTGGCATTGCTGCAGTTAGTGGGTTTGTCATGTTGGGGCACTGGAATGACATTGTGGCTGGTTGATCTCTTCCAGAAACCTCTGAACTCCAAGAATAAGTTTAGAGGTGATTATAGTATGCTGTATCATTTACATAACTTATCTATCAGTAACACTTCCCTTATTGTCAAGTGTGTCTGTTTATATATATGCCTGCTGAAAGGATTGGGTTCAAAGGATAAACTCTGACAGCCATGTGGACTCTATTTGACCTTGTCAAAAGGTAAGTACCTCCTCTTTGGTTGTACTGCTTTTCATAAAAGAAAAACCAAATGCCCGCATTAGCCAGTTCTTCTTCCTCTACACAGGCTATGTAGGACCTGTAAGAAAAAGGAGCAAGTGTGATTATAGGCCTTAATCTTTTGATGACAATCTATTTTAGTGTTTGTTTATAAGCATTTTATGTTGTTAAAGATTTGACTCACATTTAGGATAAAGGGCTGAAATAACAAGGATTTGGGTCGCTGTCGATAGTCAGCAATGTCTGTAAGTGTGGCTTTTCACCAGTTTTCATGCCATATTAATCACAAGGTTTGAGAGCAGTGGTGGGACCTGTCTCCTCGCTATCAGTCCCCAGCCTGTGTGCTGGATGTGTCAGCACAATGCTGCTGGCAGATGGAAGAGTTGCAGTAAATATGCATAGTTATGGTTTAACTGAAAAAGCTGTGGGAAAGGAAATACATTAATCCACTGTGGCTGTTTTTGCTTTTAAATAAGCCTCTGTAATAAATTGTGAGTTTTTCCTGGACTTACCCTTTAAATTTCTAGATTCCTTTCTTGATTGGAAGAGGGAGTAGAATAAAAATTGAACTGAAGCATTAAAAACCTCTTAAAAACCAGAAGCAACTGAAAGTTAATTAGGTCGTGCATGTGGAAAGAAGTCCTCTTCCATGTGGCCTTTTTCTTGAACATGCTTCAGGAAATCTTGGTGTAGGCAGATCATAAAGTATGCACTATGTGTACAAGTGCATTGTTTGTTTAGGTGGTGTTGTAAAAGTGATGTTTAGGAAGTGCTTTAAAGCCAGAAAAGATCACATCCCTGAATCTGGGAAGAGGTAAACTTGATGAACAATTGAGTACAAACTTGATATTTGAAAGTATACTAAATGTTTGATCTTTTAACTCTTTTAACTTTCTTCCTACATAATCAGGAATTTCACTGAAGGAGTGAATCTGATTCTCTGTCTTTGCTGTTTGCAGTTTTAGGAACATTTAGCATATAATTCCTTTGGCAAAAAGGAGAGGACATTAAAAATTTTTAAAAACTTTTTTTTTTTTAATTCAAAAGTATTAATATAGTTTTGAAAATACTTTTGTGTCTCAGACACCTAATTTTTGTTTTGATTCTTATGTCACCATTTTGTTATTTTTTCAGTCACTACAATTTTTATATTCTAAAAGGACCTGATATGCTAAGAAGGATTTTCATGTGCCATAAAAATTTGGAGGAAAATATCTTTTCCTCTCCTGTTTCTCCACCTCCACTTGTTGTAAATCACTTTTGAGGTGCATGAAAGCTTTATTCCTTACTTTTACATTGACCCCTGCCCAGTGTGGCAGCAGTGCAGGATACCACAGTGGTTGTTCCAGTGCAGGGTCTCCAGTGTCTCCATAGGGTTCTGAGGGAGGGGTTTAGGCTCCTGCTCTCTGCAGATGCCACAGCTGCCGTTATGGCATGTGGCAGCTAGTTTGCGTGTTTGATGTTGGTGTGGGTGTTGCTGCAAGGGCTGGTGACGAGTAGCTGTGCACTGAGGACATGGGTAGCAGGAGCCTAAACTTTCTCTACAAAAGTGCTGTTAAAATTGAATAAAATGCCTGCTCAGAACGGGGTAGGAGCGGCAGAGCTGGGCACTGATCCAAGCCTAATGTATCTGCAAGCCGTGCCAGTTGCATTTGGTCCTTGTTGGGATGGATGAAGCTGTGGGCAGAGCTCTGTGTTGTTACATCTCAACCCATTTCTTGTGCTCAAGCCAGTTTATTTTAAGTTATCTTGAAATATCTCTATGCTGCACCATAGTGGGTAATGTATGCAAAGTCGTGCATCTCAGTGCTATCAGTTGCAAATTACTCTCCTGTCAAATGGAAACCTTGAAAGGAAAAAAGATAAATAGATGTAAATTGTGTAAGACTCAAGCTAAACAGTTGCTGACTTTTAAATATTGGTCTCTTGCTTTCCAGAAATTTTTGTGGAAGCTGGAAATATTCTGGGAAAAGGTGGCCATCTAGGGATACTGCTGAATTAAGCCATGGCTTATGTGTGTTCTGTTGTGTCAGTAATCTCATATCCTCCTAAGAGCTTGTCAATCTTCTTACAAGGGTTTGATGTGAACAAAGTCAGGGCAGAAGCTGATGTAAAATAAGTATTACACAGCCAAGTCATGCACAGTGAAATGGGTAAACCCACGTGCATATGTCCTGTGGGCACTTCCTCACTGGTTAAATGTTATTTTTGTCAGGTCTCTCATGGTACTTATATAGATGATCCATTTTGTTCACCTACTTGTGACTTTTCAACACTGAAAGCACATTGAAAAAATGCAAATATTACTAAAACAAGCCAAAACTCAGGAAAACTGTATCAGAGCTGACTTAAAAAAAAATTTACCTAAGTACTTTGTGAGCAGAATAGCTTCAAGTTCAACTCTCAAAGCAGTTTTTGTCCTTAGAAAAAAATCCTTTCCAGAGAAAAATTGCGTGTTGGCCAGCGCTAGCTCTGATGCAGATGGGGCACCTAATTCCCTTCTGAAGGAGACATTGTAGCCATGTAAAAAGGAGAAGATGCAGATGTTTTCCTTGTTCAGGTCCTCTCCTCAGTTAATGCCATACTGTGCACCATGTGTGCACCATGCCATGTGGATCCTGCAATTCTCAGAAAGGCTTTCTTTAAACATACACTGCAGCATTCCAGAGCTGTGGCGACACGGATGCCCATCGCAACCTTTCTCCTTCATGCATCTTTTCTAGTGCTTGACCTATGCCAGATACATAAGTATCTTAGGAATGAAGTTTTACAGGCTAATTTCCCTTGCTGCTTGTTTTCTCACGTAAGACTTCTTTCCTTTCCTGCATGAGTTGCATTTATTTGTTGTTAGATAAAAGGTACAATTTCTTGTTCACAACCACAGGATTGCAATCTGAAGTTTCATTAATGTTTGCACAACTTTCTGCCACCATTGCGTTTTGAGATACAGAATGTGAATCTCTTCTACCCCACAAGCTGACGGATTACTTTTCTTCTTAAGTGTTCAGTTGTTCTGTGACTTGTCAAAGTGAGATACCCCAGATGTTTCCATCCTACCAGAGTAGGGAAGAAGTTTTCTTGTCCTCAAGAAAACAGACTCAAGAACAGCCTAATGTTTTGTTGGGGCAGTAAACTGTGATTCCAGCCTCTTGTCTGAGGGCCTTGTAAGCAGTGTCCCTAATGGAAATATCCACTGGCTCATGTGGAGACTGAGAGGAAGGATTATACCATGTTATTGAGTCTATTTCAGCATCAAGAAAACAAACTCATCAGCTGGGGGAACAAATTCCTCAGTCTGTTGTATTTTGGAAACAACCTTCTACTCAATTATTTAAAAACTTTTTTAAAGTACCTTTTATTGCATCAGAGGATGAGAACAAAACAGTCTTATACCAGCTGTCTTTCTGATAAATGTCCTTACACAGACTACCAGAGGCCATGACATTCCTGTTACCCCATCTTGATAATCTGAAAATCATCTGTACTGGAGCATCTGCTCCAGGGCAGTAACATAGGAATATCAGATAAATTCTGCATTTCGTTCCCTGGTGGATACATTCTCCAGCAAGTTATACAATAAGATTGTGTGAGAAAAAGGCATTACACCAAATCCTAATTCCTAGGGATCTCTTCCCTAGGAATCAGAAAATTAGAAATATATAAATGACAGTGCATAAAGGTATTGATGACTAGAAGAAATGGGACTGACTCTTGACATAATTATGTTATCTAAGAAAGAAATCTTACACTAATCTTCAGAAAGGCCACTGCTTAATCCCTGTACATTATATCAGAGCCCTAGGTCTGCTGCACTTCAGCTGGAGAACTTGATTCTGCCAGGTTTGTAGCAGCTTCTTGGGCTGTCCTGAAATTTGGGGCCTCACTGCATGATGGGATAAACCTTCTAAATCTGGGGATAATCTGCTGTTTCGTTTCCCAAAATACATCATCCCTCTACCATAGTTTTTCTTTCAAGTTTTACTGCTTTTTTTTAATATGAACATGTGGGAGTAGCACTATTTTTCTGATCCTACCCCAAAAGCAGCAAGAGCTGTGCATGTTTACCTGCATAGCACTGAACCTCCTTTATCTTTAGCTGAGCAAAACTGAAAGCTTGAAAATTAGTTTGTGGGGGACAAGAGATGCAGGGATCTGATGTGCAGGAGATACAGATTACCCTACACATGCACAGGTCACACTGCCGAAAGGGCTTTTAATCTCTCAGACATCATGAAAATCTGAGAAGATGTTGTACATTAGCCTGTTGAACATAATCTTTAAACAGCCAATTTCAGTTTCCTAATGTTGGTTATCTTGGTGTATTTTAGCATGTTCATCAGAGGGCTATGAGGCTTTTAGCATTCCTCTGAAGAACTGATTATTGCTGACAAATGTGACAGAAGGTTTGTTCATCAGTAAGTGAATATTCATCGTAATGAATGACATTAAGTATGCTGATTAAATAGTAGTGGCAATCAGTAAGTTCTAATAAAATTAGCACCAAGCACCCTGTTTTTTCCCTTGATGAATCAGATCTCTGAAAACCTGTTAGAACTCAATCTCTTTCTAAAGAGTTTCCCTGATTGTTTATGAAGACGTACCTCAAGTGACATCTTGTCCTTGTTCACCTCCCCTCTGCTCTGTTAGTTGTCAGAAGCTCTCCAGAGCGCCAAGCATTGCTCTTCAGGGGGTTGTTCAAGTGTGCTGGAATGCAAAGTGACCTTTGCTATTAACTAATGCTATGGAGATCAGTGGAAATGCAGTAGAATATCCCAGTGGTAAATCTGGCATCCTTAATTTCAATTGCCTGTATCTTTCTAAATCTTTTGTGCAACCAGGCAAGTTTGAGCTCCATGTGGTTCAG
>NW_008238346.1:1315143-1352980 GCF_000691975.1 Corvus brachyrhynchos
CAGCAGTGTAAGCTAATTCAAGAATTATGAGCAAGTGTTACTTTCCAAAGTCATCTGCAGTTCAAGCTGCATTGTCAGGAACATGGATTTTGAAGACATTTAACAACATCAATAAGCAATTGAATGAAACAGCCTGAAATTTAATTCAATTCAAAGATTTTTTTAACAAATTCGACATCTCACACAAGAGCTTCATAGCACAAAAGTATGTGACAGTGATGCATAATGAAATGTAATGTTGTTGCACAATCCAAAGTGTTTGCCAAGGAACAGAGAACTATAATCTTCACAGAAGAGAGAGATAATAAGTTGTTAATCTACTTATTGTTCCAGCTACTAATATGAGCAAACATCAGATTATTTTGAGAAGTACTGTGTATGTGAATATTTGTAATAAATAATTTCTCCCACATTACATTCCAGGGCAAGATTATTATAATGTGCTGACTTTGGCACAGAATGTGAAATCATTTAGAAGATAAAGCCAGTGCAGAGTGTGTCAGCTTGCTTTTTAAAGCAGTGTCCCTCTATGAAAAAACACAGCAAGTATTGTGTGATCTTAACTAACGGGCTGCTTTGCAAGCATTTAAGATATTAAATTTCTGACTGGTCATTTTTTAACTCTCAAATGAACCAAGCAGGGGCTTCCTGCTTGAGAGAGGCACTGGCTCTGAATCTGTTGCTGCATTGCACCTGAGATCTTTGAGTTGCTTTGGCCCTTTGGCTCAGGAGGCTGAGCTGGAGCAGCTCTTTACAGAGAAGCAGGAGTTCCTGGTGGTTTCAGCAGCATGTGCCTGAATTCCCAGGGCATCCAGCCTGGGATGGAGCCAGGAGTGGAGCCAGTGCTTCAAGTTCCTGCCTCTACAAATGCAAAACCCAGTCATACACTGCCCAGCACCTCACTAAGATACAGCAGACCAGCCCCAAAAGCCCTGTCCAGAGACAGCTCTCCCAGGGCTTGCCAGGTTGGTGGTTGATGGTGGAGAAGCAGAAGCCCAGCCTTGCAGACTGTAGTTGTCTGGCAGCAAACCTCAGGAGACCTTCCAGGGTTGTCTTGCCCTGTACTTTTGCAAAGAGTATTTTGATTGCAAATGAATTAAGGACTCAGAGTCAGAGACAACATTTTAAAAACCATGAGTATATAGTTAAAAGAATTTATTATTTTTGGAAATAAATATAAATCTTTCTCTTGGCTTCATCAAAGTTTGGAATAACATCAGGATAGTTGTTTTTAATTGCTTTGAGTATACTAAGGAATGACATTGAGGAGATCATGGTAGTTATTTACATGGTAGATAATAATTCATTGTGTAAAATTATTAGTGTTAGTATTCATCTAGGCATGACAAGTGATACAGACTAAGCTTGGGTTCTCATGGAAATTACTTGCAAGAAGACTTGTGTTCACCCAAATAAAAAATGAGAATTAATCCAGAATAATTTATATGGTGAACTGGAGTTGGTGGGGAATGGAGTGATCATTCTGTTTTGAAAGTCAGATTTCGTATTTGTTTTCTGTGCTTAGAAAATGGATTCCAGGTAACACTGTGCACCTGGTTTAGATGCAAGATGATCTATGCATTATTTTTCATTAATTGATTATAATAAGGAAAAAAAATCTGTTTTTTCTGGGAATCTGTTTTGACTTCAAAAGCTCTATTCTATTCATTAGGCTTATAAAAAGAGTACCAAACTTGGTTTTGTTTAGTGTGGTAATTAGTCATAGAGTAATGTTACATTGTTCCCAATCTAGGCAATCCAAATTATAACCGTCACGTGACTTTATTTGTTGACTGTCAGTTTATCTGTTGACTGTAGAGGAAACCAGCGGTGATAACAAATCAAAGCTTATCTTATTTGTATTACAGTAGGCAAATACAATAATGCAGTATTCCCAGGGAGAACTTCCTTGATTTGAAAAACCATGCAATTCATTCTTCCATCCTTTGTATTATTACAGGGCTGAACTGTAGAGTAGCTTTTCTGGGCTGAGCTGCAGTCACTGTTTAATAGAGCAGAAAAGAGCCACCACAGAGCAATTGAGTCCCGATCCTGTAAATCACTACCTTTGATCAAATTCTTGTATTTGCCCAAACCTGATCAATTAAAATCTTGTTGCCCTTTGCAACTTCCTTCAGCCTCCTACCCTAAGCCATCAGCAAGGGAGAGGTGGGCCAGGAGACTCTTTCAGGAACTTCTTCATGAATTTGTCATAGGGATATAGAGTGATGATGGCAGACGACAGGAAACTAATACGAACATAATAGGTAATAAAGGCAGTAGAGGAGATAACTGACAATACTGTGTGAAGTAAATGGCTTTGCATTTCATATCTGAATATTTCACAGGGACTTATAATTACCTGCAAGGTTAATTTGAGATGAAATAATACTGAAATTTATAAAATGTGAAGTGGTGGATATACAGTAACATATGCAGTTCTTAGTTCTCATACGCAGGTCTGAGTTCTCAAGTTCTTTCCACTATCTTCTGCAGATGGGCTTATTTTGCTTTCCAGATAATTTGCCTGATGTTTCTGGGAGGTTTCCTGATGAATTTTGGCCCTACATGTCCAATTGGGACTTCACTTTTGATGATCTGAGCAGCATGAAAAGCCTGTAAGTCTGAGGACAGCAAGTCCCCTGTATGTTTCCATAGGCACAAAGATGGAAAGACACACTTGAGGGATACCACAAAGGTCACTGCTGCAGTGTCCATTCAAGAGCTTTATGGCTGATAGAGAAGGGTTAAACGTATTTGCCTGTTGGAGAGTAACACACAGTTGTCACTGATCATAAATTATCTAAACTGCAGGTGGTCTTTGGTAACAACAAATGCAGACTTTATGACCTATGTTCAAGCTAGTAAACACTTCTGTGCATCTCTGTGCTAGCTGGGCTAAAAATAGCCCCTAACCCCAGTGAAATCTACTTTAAGGATTTCTGTGATTGAATAACATTTGTGTTTTACTATCTGCACTGCAAGAGAGAATGAGTAAGAGGCTGTGATCAAAATAAGTAAAATCCTTTTGGAAAATAAGAAAAATTTTGGAGAGGAGTGATTACAGCAGCCACGTGTGAAGGCCGATGGCCAACACAATAAAGATGTGTTTAGATTTGTGTCTTAAAATTATGGCAGTGCTAGAAGCAAGGAAGCAATATCCCTGCAACATCTGTAAAACCTCAATCAGCAAGACTGCCATTTGCTTGGAATTGTTTCTCCATGTTTAGATTAATTTTATGCTGCAGGCTAGTTATTTTTATGTGATCATGATTCCAATTAACTATTAGAAATCTTAGGACTTCTGCATATAGGTATGAATTGTAGCTGCAAGACAAAGAAATGCAACAAATCTTAGAATAGACAAGCAGTCCTCCTTTCCTGGCACATTTCTAGAATTTGCAGTTATTTAACCTGTGCATTGTTTCAAACAGTAGCTAAGCTTAAGTGAGCAATGAACCTCTCTGCTGTAGAGCACTATTGATTTAACTTGTGGAAGGCTTACTGAAGTTTTGTGTGTACACCTCCTGCTAGTTAAGCATGTGTGCTAATTTGATATCATTAAGAAAATGCCAGTGTTGTGGTCCTGCTTTAGGTGGGTTTGCTCAATTTCTGTCTTCCCTCTCTTTCCTCACCTGTAAAAAGTACATTGCACTCAATAGTTGACAATCCAAAACAGCAAAACATAATTAAGCAGAAGTACTAAAGCACATTGGAGTTCTTGCATAAAGAAAAGACTTTGCATATTGAAATACCAAAGGCTAATTATGGGGAGGCAAGACCAGCAGTAGAAATCTTTAATTTGGTAAATCCTGATTGAGGTGTTTTCTCAAGCTCTTAGAGTGTTGCAAGGTAGTGGGGAGCTGAACAGCAAGAATTAATTCTGTATACATTTGCATAGTACATACCAAAACCTCTACATTTTGATCTGGTTGCCAGACAGTAAGATATGATGAAGTATTTTGCCTGGAATCTGTTTTATGTCGCTAGAAAGTACCATCCCCATGCAGGAAAGGATGTTAGTGGAAGGGGTGGGATTCACTTGCATCTTTCTTCAGCAATATGTCGAGGCTGTTGCTGGTGGGAGTGGGGAGGAAGAAGGAAAGTCACTAAAGATCAGCATGAAGTGCCAAGAGTATTTCCAAAGAGGTCTCTTGGTTTTGGTTTGTTGTTGTTTTGGGGTTTGGGGGGTTTTTTACATTATTATGAATTAAGATTTATCAAATTGTTTGGCCTGACAGGTAAGTTTCCTTATTCTGAAAACTGTGTAGCTGCTAAATTGACATTGTATTCATTCCAGTGCCAGCAGAAGTGAGTCCATGCTCTCCCTTTTAATTAATGGCATAGGATGCCAGTAGTTTTGGACAAGTGTGGTCCAATATCCTGTGGATGTCAGTAATCTATGCCTACCTTCATCCAGGGAGCTAAGTCATTATTTTATAAAAGCAGAAGAAGCAATAAAAGTTTGTGTGGAATTAATTTAAGTCAGATATGATTCACAATGCCTTTTTCTGGAAGCATGTATCCACTTCTGCTCCGAGAAGTATCTGTAAGACAGGTTATGACAATAAAATTTTTCCTGTTTTTATCTTTGATGGGTCTGGCTGTAGGTGTTGAACTACTCACAAATGGGTTTAAAGTAATCCAAAGGGAAGAAGGGAGGTAGTGTTTCTATTGTATGGTTGGCTACAGACAATTTTTTATAAGGGTTACTCCTACTGAATTGTAGCACTCAGAGTAATTTCTCTTTCTATAACTACTCTGAATGGGGAAATGGAGAGAGAGAAAAAGGTTCCTTACATACATTCTTGGGTTTATGCTTTTTCGGCATACTGAGTTAGGTTCTATGCTATGCTCCACGTCTTGTTAACAATCACCCACTGCCCTTCATGTGGGAATGTGCAGCCCAGTTCTGCCAGGTCTGTCTTGACTCCTGGGAAGCAAAAAGCAATTTGCACATGCACACGTAAATGTTACAAACTGCAAATTGCACAGGGGCAAATGAATCCCTTTTTGCATCTGTTTCTGTGAAAGGTTTGATGTTCACGTTTATTTATATCCTGCAGTCATTGCCAAATACATGATGTAATTTCCTAACTTGTGGCCTCATGACTACTTGCTGATGTTATTCCATTTCAGAAATAGCATGAATGAAATACAAACTTTGTACACCTAAAAGGAATCTTGTCTCGTCTGCTTCTCCCACCTGTCGTGTCTCTGTACCTATAGAAGATGCTGCTGCTGTTGTTGGCTTCAGAAATCATGTGGTGAACTGCTGCTCCAAGGACAGCCCATAAGAAATACAGAATACCTGTTCTCTTTGGTGCATAAATATATATATATTGTAGGTTCAAGGTTCAAATACATCCGAAGACACAGGTACATATGGTTTTATCCATTTACATGTGTATTTAAGTTGATGCAATAGCCTCCCATTTCTTCAGTTGGAGGGATTACGCAATTTTAAATCCGCTGCTCTTGCAAAAACAATAATTTTATGGTTTATGGCTGTGTGGCGTGTGCACAGTAGGCTAAGCTGATTGGTAACACCAAGGTTTCCCGTGAAGCTGGTGGGATTGACAGCCACAGCTTGATGATGAAGACAGATGGAAATATGCTGTGTCTGCAGGCCGTCATGCCCAGCAGTTCTTAAGGCTGCAGCTATGTGAACACCAGTCACACAGTGAAGCCAAGGCCCCAAACCTAGAGGGGTTGAACTGGTGGGACATGGAGGAATGAAAACAACTTTCCCTAAATGCCTTTTATTTTTAATCTTCTTGGCTTGCTGCTTTGGAGAGCTAATGCAAGTTGCTGATACTAAGACAAGCCATGATTAGTGCAGCAATCCCATGGAGGTGAGGAGTTAATCTAGATGTATTTCTCATGCTTTCCCCAGTGAAGATCTAGGCGACATCTACTTCACTTGCGTTGTTGATGCATTTGCTGTGTATGTGTCAGGTAAAACTGCTGTCACTTGACATTGCTTGTGTCGAATGACTGTTCTCTCCCTCCATGAGCTGGGCCAGGGCAGGCAATGGTCAGGATTAGTCAGTGGTTGGATTTGGTGGTGTCTCATGTTTGTCTCTTCTGAGGTACTGGATCTAAATGCTATTTTTAATCAATATGAAGAAATTTTCCCTTACTTCTCTGTATTTTTTATGACAGATAACCAGAACTGACACATTTTTTTCAATCAAATATAGAAAAATTGTTTCATGCCCATCACTCATCTGCAAGAGCATTTAGAAAAATACATCGTTCTCATTTTCCTTTACGTTTCACATATTTGATTTTATTTTTTCCTTTTCACCAGTTTCAAACCCAAGTATTTCCTATGTCAGTAGGAAATATGTGTTTTGTTTCTTTATATTTACATCTCTTTTTTTTTTAATCATACAGGTGTAGTTACAGTAAGTATGAGAGAGTGTGATACAATTATTACCTTTACACAATAATATCCATGTTTTGGTAGCTGGCTTTAGTCTCTCCATCATAATTTAATTTTAGGTTTGCAGTTTGTACTTACTTAGCTTTTCACTCTTACCTGCACAAGATGACTTTAGATGTAGTTAAGAAAAACAGTCCTGGTTTTCATCTTAGTTCTGAGCTATAACCAGAAGATAATTGTCAGGAGAAAGGAAGAAAAGTATGCAGCACCTTATGAGCTGTTTCCTTATAAACAAATAAAATTTATCTTAATAGTAGAGCCCAAGCACAACTCTGGGCTATGTTCCAGGGAGCTGCAGAGCCTGTACCTCACAAACTGGAAGGCAAAGGATGTCTGACATTACAAGAAGCAGATATAAAGGCATTGAATTAACATTTAATTTACTGCATTGGGTGCTATTGCTAAGTCAAATGTACAAACTGAGCTCAGTTTGCAGTGAATAGATTGATCCCCTAATACACAATATGTGAGAGAGAAATTGCTCACATAGCTCTGATGTGCTGTGGGAGACCAGCAGGAGGGAACTGATATTCTCAGTGATTTTAAGAAATGTGTATTGCTGAACCCTCAGGGAACTATTTGTGTGATGAGGGTCATAAAACTCATGGGATACTTCAGTGGCTGAACCAGTGCCAGGTCAGGCTACTGTGACTGAATGGCAGCTTTGAACACTCAGTGCAACTCTTGCAAGGGAGCTCACCAGCCCCAGTGGAAGGAGGTTTACATGGGCCTAGCCAGAGCTCTGTCATGGTGCTTTCTGGTCCCTGCCTTGCTATATGGTGCCTGTTCACTCCTCATACTTTCAAATGCCCTGGTAGTGCATGTGTGTAGTTGCAATGCAGTTTGCTGGGGGTGTAGTCTGTGACTTCCCTCTCTGCTTATGTGCTCAGCCAGACTCTTAGAAAGGATGAGCCCCAAAAAAGAAATGAAGCTGGATGTTATGATATTAAAGAATTGAAGAGTAACTCATATCCATCGAGTTTTGACTGCATAAGGATTAATTTGATAATCAAGGTCTGGAAAAGAATCCATTAAATATAACCAGAGACCAATGGGAACTAGTCTGTTGTATGTGGGAGGAGAGGGAAAGCAGATACGAAATACTTAAAAATGGGCCATTCAATATGCCAGAGTTCTGATGCAGCTAATAATAACTCACATAGCATTGCTAAAAACAGATAATAATCTTTTAATGCAAAAACCACAGCACACAATACCAGCTGAACCCATTTCATACGTCATGAACAGGGATGCAGATGAATTGATCAAGGGAGTGAGATTTGGTGGTTGCCTAGGGACCAGTGAGCCTGACCTACTTCCCAACGAAGAGGCATATACTGGTTTGGATGGCTAACATGCTGATGTGGCATTTCAGAAATGCTGAATTTCATCACTCTGGGGAAAAATCTTCTGAGCAAACTTGATTGAGAAGAAAAAATTAGAAGTGACTAAATTAAACTGTAAAGAAACCTTGCAGAATATCTACTGCACTCTTCCCACTCAGTAACTGAAAAATCAACAGGGACATTCTCTCTGGGAAGTTAAAAACAAAATCCATGGCTGATAGAAGAATTTAGGTGTTTCAGGAGAATGACACTAGAAAGGACTGAGACCAGATAAAGACTGTAAAGGAGATAGAATTGATGCAAAAAAAAGCAGAACTGTTCAATAAATTTTCTTGCTTTCCAATAAATACTTAATTTCTCTTTGGAAAAGAGCAGGATAACCTTGTTGTATTGAATCAGAAGGATACAGTACACTGAAGTCAATATTTTGTGAGAATATGGTAATGTTTTTCCTAGTAGAATTGCATTAAAAATCAACCCATCTGGTCACCTGCACCAAAGAATCTGCAGAGCTGGATCCAGAAGTTCCCAGACATTTTTGCCCTGAGAATTTAATAAAAAAAATCATGGAATATGGGAACAAATTTAAACTGGGGAAGAAGGGATAAGCATTGAAAAATGATGACTGGAGTGGTCTGTGTAGTTCTAGCATGGTTAGTCTGATACAAGTAAGGGACAATATTACAGGAATTTTTGAGGTGAATACAATTGATAAAGACTGAAGAGGGTAGAAGTGTGGTTATTTCAGTCAGTGTAATCTTCTGTTAAAAGGAGTTAGCTGACTTTTTTGCCCCCCCCCCCAAACTTTTCAGTTTTGTTTGATAAAGGTTTGTGTACAGATAATGAGATTTCATGTTTGCCACGTATTTTGCTTCATATCTCCCAGTCTTTTTATTTTTAGGGAAGGAATGCATTATCTGTGCAGCAACTTCCTACTGTATTAAAAGCCCCAAACTTAGAAATGCCTGAGAACCACTGGCAGTAGTGAATTTCCTTCAAATAGGGATCTTTTCATAGAGCCTAGGAAAGAGTCTTATTCAGCAATTCCACCAACAGCTTGGAGTAAACCTAGATGCTGTTCACTAGAAGCATAAAAATCGCTGCAGTTTTGAATAACAATAAGATTGTTACCTCAGTTTGTGCAGGAAGTTGGGCCCTTGTAAACACAACAGGTTTTAAAGCCAAATCCAAAGTAGTAAGTTCAGGAAAGGATATTTAAATTGAGATAAAATTCCATTGCAACGGTAAGGGAAATTAGATCAAAAGTGATGTTTTGCAGAAAGCCTTGCTTCCACGCAAATACATATTACTGAGTTAACAAGGTGAAGCCTTCCAGGCTGTGGCACACAGGGGTAATGTGGGGTGAGCCAGTGGCATGTCCAGGCTTGATCTTTGCAAACCTGTGATTTCATGCAGCATTATAAGAGGAGGAGTGGAAAAGGCAGACGAGGCAGTGTCAGGATTGAACCAAAATTTGCAAAAGGAGAAGATTGAAGAAATTTTAAGGTAGAGACAGGAGCTCAAGTTGCATTTATCCAGCAGGGGAGGCAATGAAAGGACTAAAATGGGAGAAGTGGTAAAAAGTAAAATCTCTCACCATTCCCAACTGCTTTGCTTCTTCCTCCACTTTGATTTCTGGCTCATAGGAAAACATTTTTTACTAAAGTCCTCTTTCTGTTCCTATTTTTGTCATGGAAATTACCTGATTACCAGTAGTTAGCTGTGAGTACTGTCTCCTCATACCATGGCATCATATCCTTTTGTGTTGCCCATACCTGTGTCAGAACTAAAACCAAGGCAGGTTGAGGATAACCCTGACTTGTCTGTCTTGCTAGAGCAGACTGAGCACCCTGTGAGGAATGCTGAGATATTTGATGGTTCAGGTACGCCGATCTCCAAGCACTCAGACAAGGGATAACTTGCAGTGGTTTGATGATGCCATAAATAGGGTTGTCCGCACCCTGGTGAGCAGCCTGTGATGGGCTGTGATAAAGGTCACAAGTCTGTGAGTGTCTGGATCTTGTGTGTTTGCTGTGGCAGTATCAGAGGATTGTCTGTAGTTCTCTCTCAGGCTGAAGATATTCAGGTTCTGTAGGGGCATTTCTACTGGACAAGTGGACATCCTGTAAATACTGCATATGACTCAGCTGTTGTGTGTTGTCTTTGATGTGGAGGAGGCTCATAACTTACTGGAGTGTGAAGAGATGTTTAGCTAGCTCATTTTGTTCATACTGAAAGATTATCTTCTCCAAAGTGAGTGTGTACATGTCACCACAAGGATTTTTGCTTTCTCTTTCTGAGCACTTTATCCTGCAGTGAGGGTGAAGCAAATGCTTCTTTGCAGTAAATGTGTAAATATAATTCCATACTACTGAGCTTCATTGATGTGTGGTGTTTGAGGCCTAAACTGACCAAAGAATTCCAGTATTGCTTATACTGGAAGCAACAGAAATGGTTAATTGATTTATTCCACTGCCTTAAACCCATCAATAACCCACAATAAACACATGCTTCAGTGGCCTGGAAGAATTAGTGGGCAAGAAAAGAGTGACATGATTTAATTTTTTTTTTTTAACTATAGTGTATTACAGCTTTTTCTTCAGCAAGTTTTCAGCTCTAGTCATGGGTGATAATGCCACTTTGAAGGTATTAGATTATCTGTGAGGGGGTTTTATAAAAATCTGACAAGGAAATCCTAAATTCGTGGCCCTATTAGTTGTCCAGCTCAGCATTTGAGAAGGGAGATAGATGATCATAAGCTGTGGATCATCAGATTACAATCAGTAAGGTTCCTCTGTGCTTCACCTAAATCACGTTACATTGAGCTGAATGAGAATCTTGGGCTGAAATTGCTCTGGTGATGTAGAGGATCCTGTGCTTTTACTGAGGATGTAGATGGTATGAAATAGTGTGAAGCCAGTGGGCTTTGCCCTGAGGCTGGGAGGTGAAGCATTTGCTGTTGATAGACCAAAGAGGTGAATTTTAATTCAGAGCTTTGAGACCTTTCACAGGTACAGCCTCCATGTTCTTGTTAGGCTGCTTGAAAACACTGAGATTTTTTGCAAACCCCACTTCTTAATAAGGACTAAATTGGTAGAGCTAAAGCAGGTTCTTCCTCTTTCTTCTGACAGTGCTGTGAACATCTAAAGGATAATTTCCTCTTAACTTTTTTTCCTCTGTTCAAGCATTTTCATCTTGAGCAGATACTGCATTGCATCCAGCTCATCTGTGTGATGACTGGTGTTCATAGGCCTCCCTGATGGGGTCTTTTAAAAAGAAAAGATCAAATATGTGTACAGAGTACTTAAAAATTACAAGAGAAATGAATCTGCAACATTATTCTGTTGAAGAAAAGTTGTATTGTTGGTAAGCACTCTCCACTCCCTGCAAGGAAGTCCCACGCTGGAACAGAGAGGGTACAAGGGCAGTATTGTTTATGAGTCCTGGCATAAATTTCTGTCCTTGCTGCCCCAGCACACTGGAGCAATGCAGAGGCAATTGCTTTAGTGCAGCAGGCGAATTGCTTTGTGCAAGCAATTCAGCTGCTGCTCATGAGAAACAGAACTGCAGGAGCAGTTTGACTGACTTTCATATAAATGAAGCGTGATCAGAAGATGTTTCTGGTGGAGTTTTGAGTCCCAAAGATTTCACACTTCTGCACTGCCCTGTGCAGATGTCAGGGTACTGATCTTGAATGCTAGCCCAGAATTCCCAGAGAGTCAGTATTCAAGTGCTGGATGCAAGCTAAGAGACCTCTACAGATGGTTGCAAGGTGGTTTTTTAAAACACTTTTGGGAATGTGAGAGCTGGCACCAAAATTATTTTGGAATGTAGTCCGTCAGAAAGATGTGATGTAAACCAGATTTCTGTGCACTGTTACAATTTAGTACAATATTAATCTGGTTGGATTAGTATCATCATTAATTTATAAAGAGAGATTGTTTTATGGCTTCTCACTGATTTTTATTAAAGTCTCTGAAACGCAGCAAGGCATAACAATATTTTTTGGAGATGAGCTGAATTTGTACACTGGAAGAGAAGGCACTTAAAGGGTTGCCTTCCTCACTGGTGTGAATTTTACAATTTTACTGGAAAAATGGCCATTTAACTGACTGAACTTGATCAAAATGCTTGTCTAGCAAATCTTTGTTCATTTTGATGATGTTCCAAGAACAAAGGCAGGGAACTGGAAATATCTCTACCAGTTCATGCCCTGGGTAAAACCCTCCATGAAAACCATTTCTTGGCTCAATTTTTATGGCTTTATGTGTCCTATAAATTACTAGGGCATATGTGTAGCTGTAAAATTATTTAGCAAATGTATCTTTTGTGAACTGGGACATGGAGTGTTTTAAAACTTGAAATGGCATCTTTGGTAGAAGAGGTTAAATGATGAACGTTTGAGAACTTAGGGGAGATTCAGAACTTTGCAAAGGCTTGGCAGGAAGAGGATGCTTTTCTAGGGCAGAAAATTTAAAGCGAGATATATTTCTTTGTCCCAAAGTGTCATCCAAATCACATGCTGCAGCTTGTCTCTTTCTGGTAATGCTGTTTGACATATTGTCAGCAACACTGAGTATGTTTCTTCCCTTCCTCACTCTCTGTGTGTCAACACATTTACAGCTGTGATTAAGAATCCTCTATTTAACGTTTTATACGTTTTTGGATTACCTTACACTGAAATAAGCCAGTCTTCATCTGAGAGCGCTAAACTGCGTGTACATCCCATTGCTTTTCCAAAATAAAAGAACTCTTGAGAATGAACCATATGTGAAATAATAGAATCATGTGTGCACACCTAGGGAAAAGGTTGGTGAGAAAGCTGAAGTCGTGTAGCTGAGTGGGAGTTTACTTCTACAGTATGTTGAAAAATGTCATAAACGTATTCACAAATCGTTTAAATTTTTAAGGAAGGCCGGAGGGTTTCTAACATGGCAAGTGAAGATTTACCGCCATCTACTGTGCAGTTCAACACTGATTGTGTCTCACAGATAAAACAAAAGTAATGAATTCGGTTAGTGTGCATTTTTAGGAGGGGGGATATGGGTTAGGATTTAAGTTATTATCCCAAACAGACTGTGGGGTTTGAAGTTCTGCCTGAGCAAGGGCAGGACAATGGTTCAGAGCAGAATGCAGTGCATCAACTTTCGGACTGTGTGTGTGACTAAGTGGCCAGGCACAACCCTGGGCTTTCCCACCAGGCATTACAGCTACAGATCCTGGAGGTTTCTTTAAAGATGCCCTTCAGGTGCCAGAAGAACCTGCAGCTGTTTCCAATGGATCTGACTTTTATTATCTTCACAAGGTAGGTAATTATTCCTAAAAACCCTACTGAAGGTGGTACCTCTTAGCACATTTATACTAAATGGACTCTTAACCAGAGGTAGTGATTTGTTAAACCACAGGTAGGTGGTTAAATTCCTTAAAATTTCTGCATGTTTTGTTAAGGTAAAAGGCAAAACACTGAGTGAGAAATAGTTGAACTGTCTCAATGCTCTGGCAGGGAGGGGAACCTACTAAGTAGATTCTTGTTAGTTACTGCCCTCCCACCTGTAATGAGGAGCCCTTGAACTTCTCTCACAAACGTTTTGCTATGATATGTGACTTTTTACTCCAGTGTAAATCTCTACTTAGTACATAACTGAACGGGCTTCTGAGCATTTGCATCCTGCATCTGGGGTTGTGGGTCCCTTCATGTGGGCTGAGAACGCAGCCCTTTGGTTTACTGAACTCCTGTGCCACTCTCAGGCCAGCTGTCTGCCTCCTTAAACCTGCTTCAGGCTCTGCCCTGTCTTCTGTTCATGCAGGCTTGTTGTGAAATTTGGAGGATGCTGGTTAGGTGTCTGCGCTGACTGCTGAATCCATACCAGCTTGGCAGTGGAGGGAAGCAAGTGGGTGTTTGGGTGTGGATGCTGCCATTCAGACTTCCCTTTTGGGATCTTTATTGTGCTTCAAACTTTTGCTAGACAAGTCTTTGTAAGCTAAGAGAGAGACTAAATGGTCCTCCAGCATTAGTGCATCTTTTCCTTACATCAAAACCATGTGTTTCTTTTAAGAATTATTAAGTCTACAATTAGAATTGCAATTTAAGGCAGTTCTAGACAGTGGGGAAGCTGTACTGAAATGATCAAGGAACTCAGGCTGTTGTTAAGTCCTTTTCTCTGCCAAGCAGAAAAGTCCCAGACCTTCTTTTCATGTCTTCACCTATTTAGATTCAATGTTATTTGGGATCAAAACGTAAAACTGAGTTTAATATATAGAAAAAACCACTTAGGTTTATATTCCTGAAGTGGAAGGAATAATTTTGGGAAGTATTCAGAAGGTTTCTTCTACCTTTTGCTTCTTGCAAGATTGTAATTTTTTCTGAAAAATTCTTACACATGGGCTTGCAAATGTGCTGTACCTCGGTGCTGTACCTTGTAGCATTTTGGCAGTGTGAGGAGTTTTAATTTGCTGCTGTAAAATTTTCTTCTACTGTATAGGATCAGTGGTGCTGGTCTTATTACAGCTGTGTACTACCACAGCCCTATTGCATCTAGTTTTATGTCCTTTACCGTGACAGTGCAGTAAATTCTCATAGTAATAATGCTAATTGTATCAGGAAGGAAAACAAACAGGGCTGGCATTAGTGAGGACTCCTTTTTCACACTTCCAAGACGTAATTACAAAGATCTGAAATTTCTTATTAAAATGTCTTAAAAAAATTACATCTCTCTTCTCTCACTCTTTCTACCATTTTGTGTTATCTATTCATCATAATTTTTCTAGCAGTTTGCTACAATTAGGGAAGATTTCCAGGATAAAATCATCTGATTTCTAACTGAGGCTGTTCCCATCTTCCTATAGAGAGTTTTATGATGTGGGTGTGATCTTTGTAGTCCTGTTGCTGAATCTCTGCTGGATACATGTGCATGTCAGTTGTTAGTTTAATTTCTCTGAACTCACTATTAAATTTCTTGATAGATCACCCCTGAGGCCTGTACGTAAAGCATGTTAAAAAATCCCACTGCTTATAGAAAACAGATCCTGGGAGACTGATGATGTATTCAGATCGTTGTGAAGTATGGTGTGGAAAAATAGATTTTTGTGGATTGCTTTTAAAAGTTCTGCTCAGTTTTATCATAATTAAGGCTTTTCACTGTGGTATTGGAGTTCAGTGTGAAACTGCATAGTAACTACTATATTGTTAACACTGTTTGCTCTTACTCCATCAAAAGAACACCTCAGGGCGCCTACTATAAACGAGGTCCTAAGATTGTGGTAGAGCTTGTGCATTGTCGTTTATAACCATAAATGAACCAGGTGTACCAGAAGTGCCAGTGTGTATTTTTTGCTGAACTACTTAATATTGTGCTACTTCAAATGGTGGTGCTACTTAAAATTGATGGGTATTTTTAATGGCATTTTGGGTTTTCACATTTGAAACACAGTAGTGTGGAATTCATTCATTTGTGGGGAGGGATCACAGCATCTGTTTATCTTTTCACTCTGGCTGTGCACCCTGCTGCTCTAAAACCTGTGATTTCCTGGAGCAAATTTGGATTGTAAGACCCAGATGTAGAAAAGGGACAAGGATTCTAATCCCAAAGGAATTTGGCTTTTTGGCAGTCACTCTAGGCAGACAGGTGTGGATGACTTTGGAGCTGGCTTTAGGTCTGTCACTTGATAGGGCTGCTAATGAGCTGTTTTATGCTTCCTTGCTGTAGTGGATGATGTTGTAATTCCGCGAATAGAATCAGGTTTCCTTTTGGGAGTATTGTCCGCAGCTCCTCAAGAGATCTCTGCACAGGATCTTTCATGAAGCTGTAGTTAAAGTCTTTTCTGATGCACACATGTAGTTATTCTTTTAGTAAATAGGAGTGCCCACCCAGATACTGGTATGCTCAAGCATAATGCAATGAATTACTTTCTTCATGCCTCATGGGAGGGAATTCCACAGCCTAACTGGCTGCACAGAGCACTGAGCAGGACCAGAGCATGGGGAAAGCTGTCTTGCAAATGGCAAAATGCTCCTTTACAGTCAACTGCAGAGTGTGTCGAAGTCTGTAATGAGCCTTACTGAACATTTACCAGTGCAAAGGTATGGAAGTTTTAGAAATATATTGAAAAATTTAAGTCTGTCACTGTGGTGTGACAGAATTGCATTGTAAATGCACCGAGGCTCCCATGTGACCATTAACAGCATCTTCTCAGATCTCAGATATGTTACAGCAAATGCCCAGAGGAGGCTGAGTCTGTACTGCTGAGACCAATAAATATTTTATCCTTGGCTGAAAAGAATGGCAGTCAGGAATACAGCCTGCAGTGCTTTTTGTATTTACCTTTACTTTCCAGTAAGTTTAAAGGTATGACAAAGCATATTGGGCATTAACTATTTCTTTTGTTTGTTTACTCAAGAGTTTGAAAGCCTGGCCAAATATGTGTCATCTCTGAAACACAGCTGTAGAAATAAATCCAAGATTTTGCACATTAAGTTGAAGGAAACTTTTTTAATAACTTTTTTTTTGTTTTGTACTATTTTTCACTCTTACACAATGGTGTTTTAAAGGGAGATGCCCAGCTACTTTCAGAGCATTAAACAGTTGTGTTTTGTTTGTAACCTTTTACCTTGGGACAAGAAAAAGCAATCAGTGACAAGTTTAAAAGACTTCATGTGTTTTTTTAATGTGAACAAATATCAGTTAGGCTTTATGTGAGTAAATAGTTTTCAGCTGTGGAAAAAAGAAGATCCAACTTATTTGGAATACCCCTAAATCTGTCTCTATTCCTAACAGGGTTCCCCAGGTGTCTTCTGTAAAAGAGTCTGACTTCAGAGTGCAACCTTCTCTTGACATATACTGGAATTTTCAAGGGATGTATGAAATATTTAAGTATCTCTGAGTAATTCCCCCACTGCTCTGCTGCTCTGTGATTATTTAGCCACTTGCTGGGTAGGAGGGTAATACTAGAAAAGAGGATTTGAAGGTGGAGGGAAAAGGAACTTTGGGTTTTAGTGCAGAAGGCATTGCACTCACAGGGAGAAAGAGGGACAAGTGAACAAGTGGGCCCTAAAGCTGATAAAGTGGTAAAGAAAAAGCATTGACAGTGCTGTGAAGAGTTTGAGGGTGAGGAATAATAAGAGAGCTTTCATGCCCTGGGACCTACAGAACCACTTGAAGAGCTCTGTCATGGTGGAAGGGGTGAGGGCCACACACATCTTATGAAGGTGTAGATCCCATTAATTTAGACAGGAGACGCATATTGAAGTTCTAGCTGTAACCTGATAAAAAGACATGGATAGAGGAGCAGTAGGATTTGGTCACCAGGTGCTGGAGGGAAGAGGAGAGGATCCGTATGGATAGCAGGGTGGAAAAAAGGACAAGCACACAAGAGGAGGACAAAGAGCTGGTGGAACTACGAAAGATCCCTTTGCCAGAGAAGAGAGATGGTCAGAAGTGGGAGAACCTGCTAGGAGGTCAGGGAGATACACCAGCAGTTTGCTCTTGCCTGGATATCTGTTGAAACTATTTTCAGATCAGTTTGGAAATACACACATTGATCTGATACTGTTTTCTACCTGTTTTCTCTTGTACAGTTTATCCCTTGCACAATATGAATCAGTTTACTGGTCTTTCACTCAATCAGCAAAAGACATGGAGAAGGCAAGTGCATGGGTTCTCTGTTCCTCTTTTCCATTTTTTTTTCTTTCCTCTTCTCTTAATACTCTGAAAAAGCTTTATTGCAGAGTTTGTTATACTGTTTTTAACTCTTGGTTCTTTAACGTTCTGAAATCTGACATCCCCATCTAGTGGTTATTCCACCTTCACTCACTGAGTACCACTTCGGGGAGAAGGATGCCCTGCACACACACACACACAGAGAGCAGGAAGACCAGCTGTAGCCCCTCTGTTACCTCAGTGCTTTCCTTATGGGTGTCTTAAACTGCTGTGAGTCCAGAATAAAGTACTTTTTTTTTCCCCCCAAAGGAAAATTTTTTTTATTACTTATAATTTGCATGTGGAAAAAATTTGCTGATATATGGAAGGGAATTCTTTTACTACTGCTTATGACACAGCAAATACACATGAAGATGCTTGTCATCATAACTGTGTGCAGAAAATAAAGCAGGATCAGTCTTGTTTTTTATCAAAAAAATGACAAAAAGAACTAGTTACTAGACATTGCTTTGTGAATCAAATTATTGCATTAAAGTAAAATTGTTGGGACCTTGTAGCAGATATAATGCAGAATAATATTTCTGCTGCATGTAATGCTTTGTAGCCTTTCAGATAAAAACATTATCACTTGTTTTCTTGTTGGAGTCCTGTTCCCTGACGGCTTCACCATAACTCCCTGTTGTGTGGCTGATGGATGTTGGTGGTGGCTGTGAGTCAGGAGTGGTTCAAGGCTGGTCTTTGTCTGAGAGTTGCCCAGGCTGGGGCTGTAGTGCAGCTGTCTGTCCCTCCTTGGCTGTGAGGGAAATGGTGCCAACAAACACAATTGGGCTCTCACAACCTGGGAAGGGGAGGCATTTTCAGGACCATTTGGGATCAGAGAAAGAAGGGAATCCCCCTGTTATTCAAAGGCAAAGTCGAGGTGTGGACCAGGTGTAAACCCCCATCTTCTTCCTCACAGGAAGCTTCATATTGCTTTCTCCACCATGAGATCTCCTCCACCTGTGGGCAAAGAAACCTCTCATGGACTTGACTGCTGGAAGGGAAGCAGAGTTTTCTATTTCTCCTCAATCTTTTAATTAATTTTGCTTCTCTTCTTGAAGGCCCTTTTACTTTCTCTATATACATACATACATACTCAGAGATCACAAGATAATTTTTTGGATCCCGTTCCATGCCCTGAATTAAAAACGCTTGAGGGCCAGTAAGATTTGCTTTATGTCAGGAAGGGCTAAAGTGTAGCCAGAGCTAGAAAGCCAGAAAGAAGAAGGAGAAAGAGGCTGTTTATCTGCTCTCCTGCAGCAGGGAAACATCTTCAGAAGCGCCTGGCTGGGGACTGGGTGCAGAAGCTGGTGTCCACGTCAGCTGTATCACTCACCCATGTTTATTGCTGGAGATGGTAGTAAGAATATTCAGCTGAAATTTTGAGAATTGGCTCCATTTCCACCTTCCTCAAATGAGTATTTTTACCGTGTATTTTGTATGGTCATTTTTCAGAAGACCTCTTTAGTGGAAGTGTCCTACTACCCAGGCACTTTCTGTTCCCACAGCAGAAGCAGAACTGGTTCCGCATTACATCTGATTTTATTTTTTGTAATCTGTTAATGACTAAAGAGCCATTGGGTGGCAGTATCAGCAAGAGAGCACCTCCAGTAGTTGCTAAGCTCAATGCAAAAGTTTCGGTAGGAAAGATGAGAAATGACAAGTTTCTTAAGATGGAAAACACATTTGTTTTTATTTGAAGAGGCTGTGTTTAACTCCACACGATGTATGTTTTGAAAATCTTTAAAATTAAGTGTAATCTCTGCTCTATTTTCTTCAAAAGCAGAAGTCTTCATTTGTAATATCAAGATTTTTTTTTTTTTTAAAGCACCTATGAATGCAGAATAAAATTAATCCCATGCTAAGAATAAGGGAAACTGCAGCGCAGGAGTTCTGGTCAATGTGTGCCTTTAGGGTGTGCCTGCACAGGGGCTTAAGTGTGTTTGAGTTTGGTGTTCCTGAGCTGAGCACACACATCAGGGTAACAGCATCTGGGATTCACATCGTACATTTGGTTTCATTTTCCTTTTCATCACTTTTTGATTAATACAAAGCTCATTTTCATGTTCAGCTTCATGATTGGAAAATAACATTTGTGGTGACCTACTATTTAATTCTACATTTGGAGGCAGCAGACTTTAAATATCAATGTATTTGTAATGATGTAAAACTTGCAAAACTGAATAAGAGTGCCTGCTTTTAGGCTTTATTTCTAGCCAAGCATGTGTTTTCTGTAATAGGAATCGCAGTTACTTTTGCCATGGGGTATGGTGTCAGTTCCATTATAGGGATTTTCACAGAATTACTGTTCTATATGTTCATACTGTTAGCTCTCAGCACTCTCTCCTAAGTTCAAGGCTGGTGAGACTGTGAAAGCTGCAAGCAAATTTTAACTTGTTCATAATATCCTTCACTTCACAAATCTCATCCTGATCCCAAACAGGAACATTTTGAGTGGTACCAAATAAAGCCTTCATGATCATGTTTTTCACATCTTGCTTTTAAATACACCAGATAATGCCACTTGTTTAAGCTTAGTCATGTCTGGGAGAATGTCAGGAGTCTGCATCACATGAGCTGCTCCTCAGATTTCCCAGCCTGCATCAGCATGTTTTCCCGGGTAGAAGCAGAGTGGAGATGTTATTAAAATGGCTCATCCTATATGTTAGTATTGATATTAAATCTCAGGCTTATTCCTGTGATTTTCATGCAATATTTCATATTTACGTTCAGCTGATTTATGTGAAAATACTTTAGTACCTTTTTTTTCCTTGAAGGTATATGCCTCAGATGGAGGAACATACATTCTAACCAACCACGCTCTTTGTATCCTTGCTGACAATTTCTTTTTCTGCTCGACCCCCAGATTTACCACCTTAGGGCAGCTTTGAGCCAACCTTTAGCTTAGTGTTTAGCTTTTTAAACACTTGTATCCTTTCCACGATCTGTTTATAGACCTAGTGTTGCTTGTCCTCGTTCCCTCCTTGGAGACCAGGAGGCCAAAAGGACCATTGGCATGTCCTTGTTCATGCTCTGGGTCAACAACCTTCTGAGCAAACACAGCATGTGACAGGGAAAGCACCCGATACAATCTGGGTTTGTTCCCTCCTGCCTTTGTGGCACTGGTGATAAATGCATCATGCCTAGATATGCTCCCGACTGGTGAGATCTTTGAGACTTTCCTCCTGAGCATCACTTTCTGATGCTCAAGGGCCGCTGTACTCACCACACCAGCTCTGCAAAACCTGGAGAAGGTGAGGGATGAGGAACCAAGAAGGTTGGCAGCACCAAAACTCTGGGTTGTCTTATGCCTTGCCATCAGGTGACTTGTATTCAGGACAAAATCTGTTCAGTGTGTTCAACTCCACTCCAGGGCTCTGTTCCCGGGGTCTCTGATCCTGTTTCAAGAGTCAGGAGTAGATTGGCATTGCTTCCTAAGGCTTCAAGCCTGTGTTTTGTCTGTCTTATCCCTGCAGTCCCTCCCCCGCAGTGCCCATGGAGTTGGATGCCCCACACGTGCCCATATAGGGAAGGGTGTAACTATCTTGTTGACATTGGCTAATCCAGGCAGGCATGTGAAGGGGCAGCAGAGTGTGATGCTCACATGTAGCATGGCAGATGGCACTTGGGACTGGCTGTCTCCATCACACACCTCAGGACCGACATATGAGGCAGGGAAAGAGCTCTTTTGCGTACCTCTGCATGCTCCTGACAGAGCTACTGAAGAGCTGAGCTGTTGTAGCCCCATGTACTGAGCCACACTCACTCCTAGAGGAGAAAATTAATGAATCTTTCCTGTGCTGGAAATTAACGGCAGTTCTGCAGTAGTTTTAATTTCTATAATATCTGTGCATTGCATTAGGTGAAAATAACTGAGCAGGACCAGATGTCTTGCAGGAAACACCATCCTGTATCGGTGAAAGCCTAGCTGATCATGTCCTATTCCAGATGTGGCCAAATGGGACAAACTCAACTAAATTATTTGTTACTGAGTTTTCATCAATGACATCTAGGTAGCCCTCTAAGTTATCTGTATGCTAATGCTGGAGTGGGCAGCAGAGCTGATTGTTTGTATTATTCTCTTTGAAGTTCCAATGATGAACAAAGGCTTTGCTTTCAGTAGACAAGCCAGAGAGTGAAAGTGTCTGAAAGTATTTCCAAAACAGAGACCACAGGCCAGATCATAGCTAGAACACCTGACTGTTACTAAATCTGACAAGAGATTTTGAGACTGATCTGTTGTGCAGGAGGATTTTAGGTAATCCAATAAAGTAATTGAAAACCAATGCACCTATGAGAACTGCTCAGGATCTCTTTATAACAGTGCTGAGAACTGAACACTATCTTCACCTGCTGTCCCATCCACCAAATTAGTTCCCTGTGCGATAATGAACCACTGCATTCACTGTGGACTACAGTACAAAACCTAGTAGGGATAACAGAAAAGTAGGAAATACATCATTCAAGTAGGAACTGTGTTCTGCCCTTAGATGGAAGCAGTCAGCAGGAGTGCAGGAGGACAGCATTTTCTCTGCTAGATTGTATTTTCTGTGCAGCAAAAATACTTGTGTTAGAGTATTTGATTAGCACAGTACTTGAACCAGGTGTAGAAGAAGCATGAATCCTGGACATATGAGCAAATCTCAGCTCGGTAGGGGTTTTCTTAGTTAGAAAGGACCACTAAACAGTGGAGTCTGACCTCAGGTAACACAGATATTTCATATTGTGTGACCCAGCGGGTCCTTTACCATCCCAAACCCAGGTTTTACAACTCATCCACCCTGATACTAGGGACCAGGATTGACCTGGACCCTGGCAGCCGCCCTACACTGTGATTTCAGTAGTGTATATTGGGAGTTAGATTTGATGCTGCCAATCTTTGAATCCTCACTCTCTACAGGCACTTGAGCATCTAAAAAAAAATTTAGAAATATTGCTATGGGCCTGTTTTAGTATCTAACAGTAGTTGCATTTATAATCCCAGAAGACTGTATTAGGGTTTGTCATTGTTTCTTGATGTCATGTTAAAAAGTATTTATGAAGTTTGAATGGTCTTGCTGGTGGTTGTTCAAAAAGTCAGTGTCCAGACATTTTGGAATCACAGTTGTGTGGAGTGTTTTTGGTCTTCAACTTATTAGTTTAGATATAGACTTTCAAGACAAATGTTCAATTTTCCTGTCTATCATAAAGAAGCTGTAGATGAAGTTATCTCATTCCAGTCACAGTAAGGAAGGTGGTTTCCAGGCTGTAATGCTGGCTACAAAAAGAATTGTAGCTTCCCTTTTGTTTGAAGATTACTATATGGAGCAGGATGAGAGCTCAGGAGGAGTGACTGGCTGTGATAAAAGCAGAAAAAATACAAAAAAAGTTGGTTTGTGAGTTTTCTGCATGCAGTGTGAAGACAGCTTTTTAAGTTCTTTCTTGGGTGAAGAAGATAATGCTCTGTTTTACTGTGCATTACATTGTTGAGGTTGAGATGGATGAGACATACTCCATTTAAAAAAACTTATTTGATTGTTATAGAAATATGGGAATTCTTACAGCAGATCCAACCACAATTCTGTCTGCTAGCCTCTCATTTCTTGGGTATTATAGAAGCATGACTCTAAAGTTCATTTTTGTAGAACATGGAGATAAGCTTCTTCCAAACCCCACCCTGTAGATGGTGGTTTATGCCCAGAGGTTTTTAGGCTCATGTTTCATCCAAACATCAGGATGTGTTCTTTACTCAGTAGTCTTCTCTGAGTGGGGATGCTCCCAATCGGAAGATCTTGGTCTAACTCTTTTTCTTAATTCTGATGATTAAATATTCAAATTGATCCGTCACATCCCTGCTTGGCTTGCATTGATACATCTGACTTCTCAGGATGTTTTCCAAATGACGTACTGATGTTTTTTGCCACAGTAATACTATGATCCAGAAGCTCTGGAAATAGGGGCAGAATCTAAATTTTTTTGTGCTCGCTGTAATAAAAAGAGATTTTTAAACATGTGAAGTGATATCAGAGCCCAGAAATTATGCTTAGGTGATTTATATGAAAAGATTGACCTCTAAATTACAAAGTCAAACCTAAACAATCCCAAAGTAGAGTGTTAGAGAGCAAAATTTCCTGAAAAGCTGCATCACAGGACTTACAGCTCCTCATCAAATATATTATTGCCTTTGACTCAATGATATCTCTCCTTGTGTGCCAACTGCTAGCTAAAATCTCTTCTCAGCTGCATTACTTCATCTATGCTTTTTCATTTTTTGATCCAAGTGGTCTGAATGGTTTCTTTCCTTACTCTCACTAACATTTAAAGACTGCCAGTGAGCCTTTCTCATCTCACCAACCCCTGAGAGCATCATATTACCTTCAATATGAGGAGAGGGCATCAGGCAGTCAGGAAATCTTGCATGTGCCAAGAAGGTAGGTATTGAGACTATGTGAAAACAATGAAGATGCTCCCAGCTGAAATTGAACCAGCTGAGGGACTTCACCGTCTCTCTCTGAAGTGCACCCACTTTCAAAAGTAATGCTTATTTTTGATCCCTTTTGATCACTTTTACGGTTGCAAAAAAAGCTAGGAAGACACATAATAGTGAATGTTAACTGATTTATTCTGAATGAAGCTGCTGGTTTCTTTCTCTTTCTTCTTTTCTCCTAGCTCAGCAGATAAATGAGGTGAGGACATGCCACAGGGATGAGACTTGCCAGACTGCCTGGAACACCGTGGTTTTGGGGCACATTCTTTCCCTGGGTGTGAAGGGAAACTCAAGTATCTGATGACAGATGAAAATGTAAGTTGGGGAAAACCATAGAACTGAGAGAGTGAATTTTTTCCCTCTTCGGAGACATCAGCAGCCATGCAGCCTGTGTTTTGTGCAGGCAGTGTTTTCTGAAATCAGACTGCCCGTGTTACTCTCCTTGTGTTCCTTCACCGTTGGCCTGCTCTGACTTGGTGGAAAAAATGTCAGTCTGCCTGCTGACAGGGTGCAGTTGGCCGGCCCCGCGCCTGGGCCGGCAGCTGTGGGCAGGGAGAACCTGCAGCACTCAGTCACATGAAGCCATGTGCGGGCAGTGGTGGGGATTAGCTCTGCTCCTGGCCGGAAAGGTCCCCATGCGGTTCCCAGGCTGAGCTCACCATATGTGCTTCACATGATTGTCCTGAGGGTGACATGAAGTGGAGAGTTCAGATTTGAGTGAAAGTTGGTTTGTGTTTCTTCACCCTGTTTAATGTAATGCAGATGCAGAGCAGAACATGAGGGTGCTTGTGCTGGGGGGAGATGTGACAGGCTGTAGAAAAGCCCTGTAGCTTTTACTAATTCCTTCTCCTTCCCCTGAATTTTACGCTGTTTTCTGATGGGAGTTGTATGTGTGAAGGAACCCCCTTGGACCACCTGTTAGGTGCCTTTCCCCTTTCAGTCACGGTCTTTGCCATCTCTTAAACATTGGGGGTTTTGTATTTGGAGAGAAGCCAAAAACTTGAACAATAGTTTTCTCCCTTTGTGGGGCGGAGAGAGCTCTCTGACACAGTGCTGGAAGGAAGAAAGAAGGCAGGAAAAAATTAGAAAATATGGGTGGAGAACTCTCCAGTCTCCACTTTGGGTGAGTGTGAAGTATTGCAGGATTATGATTTATTTTTAAAGGTAAGAGGTGTGTACTCACAGGCTGATTTAGTTTGTGGTTTGCCTTAGTGCAAGGTAATTTTGGAAATGGCATCTTCCATAGAAGGATCATGTCACATACAGAGTGCCAGTGCTATTGCAAAAGGTTTCCAGACTAATGCTGGAAAAAGGAAGTTTAACAAGCTCTTGCTGTAAGGAACATCGTCTGATGGGCTGAAGAGGCTCGTGTCTCTGTGGCAAAATAGGAATATTTTCTTTATTTTGATCTTTGGATATGAGAGAACAGCTCATTTATTTCTTAATAATAGAATTTATTTCTTAATTGACATATATGCTCTGTCGTGTTAGAAGCAGAGACAGGAAAATAGGTTTTGTGTCTACGTTAATTTTTTAATAATGTGAAATCTGGGAAAGATTGTTGATTTTGCCACCCACATGTAAGGCATAATATATTTAGGTTTATGAAAGTGCAAAGTTTGTTCTTGGAAAGCTTTGGTTTTCAAGGAAAAGGTGGATCAGCTATAAGAAGAAGCCTGCTGAGATAACTTGCCGAAGGCTGCGCTGCGGGTGTGCGGGCTCCGTATTACCTCTTGCTCTTGCTTTGGAGTCCCAGCAGAACCTGTGGCACAGGTCAGTGCTCGTACACTTTTGGAGCAGTGGATTAGTGCTGGATGATGACTTTTCCTTTCGCTGAACATTTCCGAGCAGGCAGATAGATGATTTGAGCGATAATACTGCTCGAGCTAACAAATACCAACAGTATCTTTCCTAAAAACCTTCACCGTCCTTAGGAAGCAGCCAGCCCGAACATGGACAAATTGCTATGGGGATAAAATGTGATGTATTTGAGTGCGTGTTTTAAGAAACTGTTAAAACTTCAGCTGGGCAATGCTTGTTGCCTTCCAGAGCAAGAGCTTACTTTGTAAGTCAGTCTCCCTCAGTCTTCATTAGTGAGCCGTGTTTTTTCCACAGTTTGCCTAATTAGACTGTGACCCTCTTCCCAGTAGGATCCTGTGGCATTACACCGTACAGAAACAGGATTTTGGTGCTGATACGTGAAGAGATCGAGAACATATGGCATAAACATCAACCGATACTGTTTGCCATCCACACTTGCTGCGTGTAATGCAACGGGACCGGCTCCTGGTGGCCACGTGATCCGCCTTCCAGTCCTCCATTTGGGGTGGGTTTTTTTCGTTCCTGAAGTTGTGACTTTCTGAAAGGAAGCTTGTAAATAATCGGGGTGCAGAGAGCAGGTAGAATGTCAGTGGGATGTTACTGAGAGGCATGTGCGCAACGCTGACATCGGCTCCTGGCCGCGCTCCCTCCGCACCAGCTCGCTGCTCCGGGCAGCCCTTCATGTTGCAAGAAGGTAAGATCATGTCGTGTCACCCATGTCCTCCCACCGCCATGCCGAAATGCCTGTGTGCCCTGTCCTCAGCAAGGAGGGACACTAATTTGCCAAGTGAAGTATCTTAGCAGTCTTTAAAATTTAATTTTGAAGTACAGCTCTTTCTGTAACACAGGGAAAAGACAGGCAAGTGCAGCTCTGGCGGCAACAGCTAACTGGGATTTCAGATTAAAGATACAATCTGGTTTGGGCAGTATCTTCTTATCGTGCTTAGCTTTTTGTAATAAAGGGCTTTTAGATTTTAAAAGACATTCCACACCCAATTTTATCCTATTGATTTGCCACGGTTAACCACCCTGTAATAAGCCTCATAGTCTGTGTGAATAGGCACAAAGCACAATTATATTAATGTTGTTTACAACCAGTGGGCAAAGAATTATTTGCAAAATGTGAAAGAAGTCAAAATACCAAAATATTTCAAAGACATTTGAGTTTGGAAATGCCTTCATTAGACTATGAATAGAGTTCTTTGGAATAAAAAAAAGAAAAAAGAAGAATCAGAGTATTATTTTTTTTTGTTTGTTTTGTCATTTTATTGTTTGGGGTTCTTCTAATAGCTGATACTTTATACTTCAAGAGAGTTTTTTATTTTCAGAAGAAAAGCCTGGAAAATAAATACAATAATATTAAATAAAATTATTATTTTTTAAAAAAAGCAATAGCGATAATAACTTTCTTAGATGTCTTTTCACACAAAAAATGAACCTGGGTCCTTGGGTGTTTTGCAGTTAAAAAATACATCAATAACACAAGGTGTAACATCTACTATGCAGGCCAGTGGGATAAATAGAAACTTATTTTTCCTCCGTCATATAAGCTTCTATGACATTTAGACAACTAAGCAGACCATGTACATTATAGTAAAAATAGACAAACCTTCAAGCAAAAATTAAGAGGAAATAAGGCAGTGCTTAACCAAAAAGTAGTGGCCGGCCGTCTCCATTGACAGTTCTGTCAGCAGGACTGGGCAAATGCCCAGCTCAGTGTTGTGGATAGGTTAATATCTTCACACTTTTTCCTTCCTCACAGCTGCCACATGCAGTGCTCTGAAACCTGATATTTTTCATCAAAAACGGATTCTTATTTTCTGTCTTAGTATACTAATCAATTTTACTGTGCAGAGCTTGGAGCATATTAACTGTCAGTTACTCTTAATTAATACTGAAGGCAGACAGAAAGAGAGAACAAAGTAATTGACGTTATTTAATACAAAATGCTTCTCCCAATTTTGTTTCCTTTATGGAAAACTCTTTTGGTTCCTGTTCAAGATTTAAGCACCATCCTGTTTTATGTTTTATTTCACAAGGTTGCTTGAATGGCAGTTTATTATTGAAGACAATAAATTAACTTCTCAAAGCCAAAGAGTTGCAGCAGTTCTGGCACAGGCTGTTTTTTCCCAGAAGAAACATTCTCAGGTCTGATTCATACAACTGTTGCCCTCTAACATAAGAAAATTAAAGAAAACCTCCTATATATCTTTTAAGATTCACATTAAATTTCTTTAGCATAGAAATTGGAATGCATTAAAGAAAACAGAGCAGCATTCATTGCAAAATAGATAATGAAAGCTTCCAGGCTAAAATATACTGCGTATTACTTCTGTGTAACAGTATAAATATTATGGCCTAGTATTAAAGGCTGATTTCAAAGAGATCACTGAAAGAGAGCAAACTTCTTTGATGTTTTATGCTTAAATTAAATATAACCAAAAAGGGATACAGGAGCATTGCTCTTGCTACAGTGAAATCAGCAAAGGCTTTGCAGCATGCTTCAGTAACAGCTGAATTAGATCAGGGCTTCACAAGGTTAATGTATAATAATTTATGTATACCAGTAGTGTGTGTGAGTACCTAAACAATAGGAATTTATAACATTTATGTTGTATAAACTTCATTTTTTATATATATATATATATATATATACACATACACACCCCCTAGGAAGTCCACAGAGGTTCTGGTTTTCTAATCATAAATCTGACCGAAAAATAACTGAAGCTTGGGGGGTTTTGGTTGTTTTGTGTTTTTTAATTTATTACTTTAAATTCCCAACATTTCAACATTAGCAGCAAAGAGAAAGTAAATCATCTCAGCCACTTCAGATAGGAGCTATTCCAGCATTTCTGCTCGGGCACTCATCTGCTGTGTTGGTTAGTAGCACATAGCATGTAAACAGCTTTTAGGAGAGATGGTGATACTAGATTAATTATGAAATGAATGTGATGTTCCTGGGTGACTTGTAGTCACAAGCTGTCACTTTTTGGCTGACCGAGAGTACAAACAGAAGAGCTCAGGTTTGCATGTGATTTCTGTAGCCTGTGTCAATAGTGTTCTCCCAGAGACTTAGTTTACTAATATGCTTTTTCATTAAACTTTTCAAATGTATCACTTGGACTAATATTTAAAAATAAAAGGAGAGTTTAATTTCTTTTCCCCACAAATGGCAATCCTTTCTTGGAGCACAAATGAAGCTACTTTAGAAATAAAAATCCTTCTTCATACTCTACCCTTTCCACAGTTATATGTCATTTTCCTGTCTACAAACTGAAGATATTACCTTGGTAAAAGGGTTTTTATATTTTCTTATGTTACTGTGAAATAGAAGTGGCTTATTCAAATGAGGAATTATCCGCCTACCACATCATGGCTCCTACTTTCAACATACAAATGAAAACAGCTGTGCCTCCAGGCACTGCAAGATATTGATACACTCAAACTTATTATTATTATAGTGGTTAACAATGCCATGCAGAGAACACATTAGCAGGAGGTGTGGTGAGATATTACTGTAATATCTCTTGTAGTAAATACTATATGTCAAGGATTATTTTTCAGCTGGGCATTTGTCTATGTGCTCATGTAAAAACCTTTAAAGGGTTTCTGACTTGTTTTTTTCTTTTTTGAAGTTTGCATTTTCTTTTCTTCATTACACGAAAATCAGCTTTCCAGATCCTTTCCCCCCAGAATTGTATTCTTTCTGAGGAGAGGCTGGGAGCAGCACCGGGAGCACCGAGTCGTGTGACAGAGCAGCGGCATGCTCCCAGAGCAGGGGTGCATTTGCCTCATTCCCACCAGAGTTTCCTGGCTCTGCCAATGCTAATTCTTGTCCCTGCCTTTTTGCTCGCCCTGTGGACTTGCATTATGGTCCATACCACCTTTTCTCCTGCTTTTCATGCCCCAAAAGACTTTCTGTGCTCCTTGACCCCAGGCAAAGAGCTGTTCTCTTGGCAGCTTGGGGCAGGAGCAGGAGGGGTTTGGGACACAGGCACTCAGCACCCCGACACCACCATCTGCATAGGGCCCATGGCTGTTGGGGTCCCAAGTTATTGGGGACCCCAACACCCCTCCTTACAGGACCCCTGCTGGGATGCAGGGGATCCTGTTTGCAGGGATCATCCAACCAACCAGGACTTTGGTCAGTAAAGGGTATTTGAAGCCTAGTTGAGAAGAGCTGTCACAGGAAGGGTGCCGGGGAAGCAGGCACAGGCAGCATGGCACTGCCAGACTGTCACAGCATGTCCTGAAATCTCCACAAAATTGTGACACGATTTCTCTGCTAATTTAGAACTTTGCAACATGTTACTGAGGGCACTGATCTGGTGCTATAGCTGTTTCTGACAGGTTTTAGCATACATTTGAAATACACTTTTAAAAATATAGTTCTTTAACTTCAGTAAATAAAGAATTACATTTCCTTGGGAAACAGTTGCAGCTAGATGCTTGCAGTATAGCTAAAGGAATTAGTATGGCTGCCTACTGAAATTTAAAATATAGACCAATGTTCCTATGTGCACACTAGTCCTCAGAGACACCTTTGACATACTGTGGCACATTATCAAAACCAAACAACATTTAAATATCATGAAACAATATGATAACTTTCCCAGCTTTTGGAAATAATGACATAGAGCCTGGGGTTTAGGTGGTACATTTGCTAGACTATGTATGTTACTTGAAAAGAGCTGAACTTTACCTAACTAAATATTTATGGAGAGATGCATTGCATGGGGGAAAGCAGAAATAAGCTCAGTATGCAATCTGTGGTTCCATAGAACATAAGAAGCATATTTTCAGGATAAAAGAGTAACATACGCAGGAAGTGCGATGGCCAGCGCAGACCTCAGTCATACCTGGTATTACTCTTGTGTTGTAAGTGCCAACTGTTTTTGATAGGACTGGATTCAGCAACTGAAAGCAGCTAGAACAAAATAGAAGCAAATGTTTTTGTAAAGAAGCCAGAACATATAATTGATTTTAAACAACAGTCTGAGACAACTCTCCCAGAAATATAGAGCAAGAGTTGTTAGTAAGAAATCAGTCTCACCAGAGAGGATCTGCCCTTTTATTCTTGCAAGTGAAAATATGAGAATTTTATTTTTTTAGCAGAAGTGACTGTCGGGGAGGAAAAAACATGGTCTTCTAAGCATGCAAAGCAGAGCTTCAAGGTGGATAACATGTCTTGAATTACTGGTGTTTGGAGAGCAAATCGAAAGCACACCACCATTCTGTTATTGGGAACAGTCCTTAGTGTATTTGATGCTTTCATTGATAACTTGGGTGAGCAAAGTATCCATTAAATTTGCAGCTGGTGCCAAGAGGAGAGGATTTACAAGTTCTCTGGAGGCAGCATGGGAATTCAGAGTAATCCTGACAAACCGGATCTGGCATAACCTGGATGCAATATTGAGGAGGATAAAATGAAATGGTAATACAGTTAATCCACTGGACAGTCAAAAGAAGCTAGTCTTTATTGTGTGGGAAGTCAGACTAGCTGAGCTCCAGAGATTCCTTCCAACCTGCATCTCTGGGCAATAGCTCTTCATGAAAGGGGTTGAGTGTAACAGAGAACCACAGGGCTGTGCTCTTATAAAGAAAAGCAATCCGACTGGGATTGCAAACAAACGCAACACAGAAAATGTGTAAAGAAAGGATCTGGGATGATCGCAGAGAAGACATGATAGCAGCAGCTACGGGAAGGTAAGAGAAGCCCTTCTATGTGTGCATTGGAAGACGGGTTTATGGTGCCAGCAGACAACCACCATAGGCTTTAGAGGAGTTTTATAAAATTAAGGGGATTTGAGCAATTAATTATCCCTGGAGGTCATGAAATATCCACCAAAGAAGCTTCCTAAGAGCAGATTAAACAAATATGTCCCGAGTGGTTGAGTTCAGCATGATCCTGCTTCAGGAACTGGTCTAACCCTCCTCCTAAGATCACTTCCAATTTTATTTCTGTGATCACAACAAAGAACTGTTATCCAAGACAAAGCTACTGTATTTTGCCCCTTTATCTTGTTCCTTTCTCAGTGAAAATTGCCTGGCAAGAGAGCATTTTGGCTTGAAAGTTTCAAAAGAGCAGAAGGACTCTCGGTAGGAGGCAAGCACTTAACTCCCATTAGCTTTGTAAACATCGGGGTTAGCAGCTCTGTGATAACATTTACATTTCACCTTCCAGCTAACTGTTAGGTTGGATAATTGTCCAGATAGTAGAGTTTAGCATTGCCAAACATGCAAAACTCACTTGGCAAAGCACATGTATACATTGGCTGATGTTTTATTTTCCTCTCTCAGTAGTGTAATGGAGGGCTTTAGGAATCGTTATTTGGGATAAGAAGGGTTTTACTTGCAGCTTATACATCTATTAAAGTAGCTTAAGGTTTTTAGTGCTCCCCATCATTAGCTGAACTTACTAGGAAACATGATCTCTTTTTTTATCATTTGTAATCATTTGTAATTCCAGAACTCAGGAAAGAAAAAGTTTGGTGGTAGATGATTTCAGAGCTTAAATTATAAAGGTGAAGGGTTTTCTCCTTTCATCAATCTTTCCAAGCTTTTCTGACCAAGAAATTTGTTTTACTTAAACAAAAAGAAAATACTTCTTGTGAAGCTGAAGGGAAAGTAAAGAGTTATTTAGTATCAGCCAGAAACAGTGTCCGGGTATAGGAAAAATTCCTGTGTTCTTTTTTTAACCAATGCTCCAGTCTTTGTTGGCATGTATGCTGGATTTATTCAACAAGCAAAAGTGAACATAGACAGCATTACATAAAATATAATTATAATAATTATTATTATAATTAATATAAGTTGTGGAGATTGCTGAACTGTGTCTTTACTCCTACCAGTGTTCAAAATACGACATTATTATTTCCTTGTATTCATGAGGCTGGATTCTGTTCTCACATACAAACATGTAATTTTAATGAAGTACTGTCAAATGATGCATTTTTATTTGAAAATTAGGTCTACCCCTAATACCTTGCCAACTTCATCATCAAACAGTTCATTTGTATATTTTTAAGGCATTTTTATTTTCTTTTTTATTACAGCAGCAATTGTTTTGGATGAGTTTAGAGAAGGCAGCCCCATATGTTTCACATAAACAATACATTACAGGGAAGGGATGTTCACATTTCTGCATAACAGAATGGTTTTGTGCATAATTAGGAAATGGTTCTGTGTGATGTATTCAAGAGTCCTGGATTACAAATTTAAAGTTTGCTAACTGTTAGAAAAATTGATTCAGAAGCAGCTTTAGAAAAACCAGCATGCTACTGCACATACTCAAATCTAATACTGTACTAGTGCAGGGTGATGATACGTTTAGGATACTTGGGTATGTTAATGTCCTTGTCATTTTAATTTTGAAAGTTTAACACAGTAATACAGACAGCTTGGGGAAAAAATTTCCACATTTTGGAACAAAACTTATTAAAACTTTCTCATGCAAATCTTTTGACAGGTAGGTGTAATTATATGTAAAGGCAAATGTCTCAGGGGAGGGAATCAAAAATCTTAGAAGATATGCAAGATTCATGGAAGATGTAAGAAAAATTCTGCACTGCTATGAATGAGTCTTTTTTTTTTAAAGCATTCAAATTCACACCCTATGCAGCATTTCAAATATTTATGAGTATATAAATAGTTGCAACTCAGATAATCAATTTATTAGCCCAGACTGTAAAATTTATTTCTTAACTTTGAAAGGTGCTGGGCAGCATTTTGAAACCCTTAGTTTTTCCAGTTGAAAATCAAGCTCCAGGCTGTTGGTCTGTTCTAATAGATATGTTTTGTGGTCAGCCTTTTCATCACTCTTGTAGACAGGATTGCTCAAATAATCCAGCCATCTAGATACCTTACCTCTGACACTGTTCCTGGATGCTAAAAGCATGATAAAGATTACAGGGATAGCAGGTGGGCTGAATTGATTTATGGTGATATGACCTTGCCAGTGTTTGCAATCCCATTGTGAGTGCTGAGATATCAATGTACCATGTATCAATGTATCAATTTCAACTCCTGTCTCTCAGAGCTGTGTGAAAACTTGTCTGGACTACAGATTTCTTTGTCGAAACTGTGCGGCAGCACTCCTGCCTGTCATTATTTTAGCAAAGAAAGACCATTTCTGGCGTTCCTAGTGGTGCTGGTGTAGGCCAGCTGTACAGCGGGTGTTAAATAAATAATTGCAGAGGACAACTTCTGTTTACTTTTTACATTGCTGACCTTATAATCGGGAATGTTTTGCACGGGATAGAGCTAACTCTGTCTGACGCAGGCCAATTCCCTCAGCACTTGATGGAGAATGAGAGCTTCATTCAGCTGCTTTCAATCATCTTGTGGCAGAGACCCCCGACGAGCAGGGGGGGCTGCCTTTTGGTAACCTGAGGATGAGCTGAGGGTGGGAGGTGTGTGTGTCCACATGGGGAATGGCACCCACAAAATACCTTAGCTGAGTGCCATTGTCACCTTGTGTTTGCACTTTCCAGTAGGTTAATAAGTCTGTAGCAGGATTATTTACAAAATTATGCTATCAAATACATAAACATTGTGGTGGTAGAATAGAAAGAAAGAAAGAAACTTTCAAAGCTGTGCACACTGGCCCGGTGTATCTCTTGTGCCATGTATTTCACAGCAGAACAGAAATCCTCAAATCCGGGTGTCTCTCTAAAAGGTGCTTTATGTACAGCTCTTCTCCAACCTCCCGTCTGCATATCTGCTTTTCCCACCGACCCATGAACAAGCCCTTCCTTCTTTGCCTTGGTTAGATGATAAAATATTCTGTTTCTGCTGTGGGAGGATAAACTTTGCAACCCAAAATGCCCTGAAATCTGGAAATTCATAACAGACATGGATTTTGAAGGTTTGGCCATTCCCAAACCTATAGGTGCATGGGAACAACTGTTCCCACTAACTCTGTCCCTTTCTAAGTGGATTGGAGGCTGTGGCTTCTTCATATAAAATCCATTTTTCTGCAGGTAAGGTTCCCTGCAGCCCCAGTCTTTCCCTGGTTTGGACTGCTGGCTTGAAATCCAGGGATGAAGCTGGCAGGCGCAGGGAGCTGGTGCTGCCCTGCTCTGTAGCAGGGTCCAAAGGCTGCTGGTCTGAAGTGGCCAGAGCACTCCCAGTGCAGCTGTGCAGGGCACCCCTGGCCTTGCCTTCCCCATACCCAGCAGCAGAGCCCAAGAGAGAGCGCAGAGCTGGGGAGAGCCAGCGCCCAGGGCATGCTCAGCTGGTGGTGTTCTGGCAGGGTGTGTGCTGGGCGGGTTCTTGGAAACAGTGCTCCAAAGTTGGTCAAAATATGAGGAGGCTGAGGCAGCTTCAGGGCTTGTGGCAGTATCAAGTGAGATGGTTTCTCTGGAGAGAGAGCCTGTGCCTGTGTCCAGCAGGTAGCCGCCAGATCTGGGAAGTGGCTTCAGCTGTCGGAATATGCACACTGCAGCACAGGCTTGCAGCAGAGTGGAATTAGATTGCTGGGAACAGCAGTCATCTGTGGCTCCTGAGCTGAAAACATTATATGCTGCTGGCTTTTTTTTGAGACTACTAGGCAGATCTTATTTGCATGCTTTGTAAAAGTTTTTAAAAGAGTTTTGCAGCTTACTTAAAGAACAAAAGGTATAACTAGCTATAAAATGAAACAGTTGTCAAAACTGTGGTAAATGCCAGAAAACATGCCTTGAGTCAGGACATTCCAGATGCTGGTGGCACAATACAGCCTAGGCAGGGGGCCAGCCCATGTCTCCTGGTGGCAATGACAGTGCATGTGCCATTGTGGCATGCTGTACTTGTTGAGCCTCTCTCATCACCCAATGGGCTCCTCAGCATCTTTTATGGGTCCTCAGGATCTCCCGGGCTGGGGTTTGTGAGGCCCTTCATGTTGTTTTGACTGTACTTGCTCCCTGACTCTCATCCATAATCAAATTTACAGCAAACTGGGTTGTAAGTGAAAGTCAGAGAGTAAGTGATGGAAACCACATGGGAAAACAAAAGGCACCTCAGCTCTGAAGCTGAGCACTGGTGTCAGCCTGTGCTGGCAGGGAGTCGTGTCATTACATAATGATGCACTTATCCAAATGGCGTTTTGTGTTTTGGGAGACAGATGTGCCTTGCAGTTGCTAGTGGAAGTTAAATGTTAAATATGAAACCCATTCATTTTCTCTTAGTCATACTTTGAATTTAAGCAGATGTTTTCCTAATTTGTGGTTTTCAAATGTAGCATGCTGACAAGACATTTATCATTAACTACAGCTTCATCCATGCAGTTTAGCAAATTCGCCAATTATTAACAGTGAGGGTTGCATGGTGGTTGATGCATAGTTCCTGCTACTTTGAAAGGCCTCAATTGAAACTCAATACATTTTTACAATATAAATTAATTGAGCTTTGGACCACATCCCTGTTGTGTGAGTGCTCTCTGCTCTTACTGTCAGAATGAACAGCCATTTGTAATGCAATGAGTAGCTGTGCCGTCTGTGAGCAGAGGTGGTGGGACGGGAAGCATAACGTTTTTCCAGTAGGGGCACGAAAATGACTGATGGTTTGGTGGTGGTGCTGTGAACCGGTGAGATGTCTCAAAGGTGTTTCCCAAAGCAAGGAACCACCATATGCCTGAAAAAGTCGTCTCCTATTTTATCAGCTCTGGAACTGAAGCAGGCAATTCAGTCATTTATTCATCCCTTGTATGAGACTTGAAGGACAACACTCAGTGTACCTCTTATTTCTAGGATGTATAAAGACCTTGATTTTCACTGGCTGGCACTGCAGAAATTTTGCCTTACATTCCAGCTGAACAGGGAAAACTCTTCAAGACAGTCTGTTTGTAGTTGCTTCTGGCAGATCATTCACTTTTTTCCTGCTCTGTATTTGCATTTGCTCAACAAGGAAACTATAGACTTTGTTACAGAACAGGCTGCCGTGCAGATCAATAACGTGAGAACTGTAAACAATTAAAATAAATGCTTGTGGAATATTTCATCTTGCTTCATGCAGGCAGATGTGCTAGGTGGGAAATACCTATGGGGCTGGCTTTAAAATCCCATCTGATGTCCTTTTCTTCACATCCCCCTGCTTTGTGGGAAAAAGGAATAATGGTGATATCACAAAGTCACTCTAAGTGATGTCTTAGCAGGGAGGCTGAAAGTTGCAAGAAGTGCAGAAAAGGGGAAAAATTGTTGATTTGGGGATGATGTGTGAGGGCCTGTGTGGCCTCCATTCCTGGTCTTCATTAGAAGCATAAATCCTATGGGTGCTTAAAATGAGCTGAAGGTCTGATCCAGGGGTTGATGAGGGATGAAATGAAGGTTTTAAAGCAAGGTCTTTGGCATAGTTGTCTACCAATTATCTTTTTGATTGAAAGAGATGCGGCAGCAGATGTGGAAGGGGAGATGGCTTGCTATGAATACATTCTCAATCACCCCTTTGCTTTCCCTGAGTTTGAATGCACTAAATCTCTGAAAGCGGCTGTGTATCCCATGCCAGGCTTTAACAGGAGGTGAGCATAGGTAGATGTGGGGCAAATTCGGCTAACCCAGATGCTGATCCTTTGCAGTGCTGCCAAGCTCCTGGAGAAGAGTCCGTTCTCTGTCGGTGCCCCAAGCCCCCTGCTCCCCTCGCCGGCGAGCCTGCAGCTGGCGCAGCTCCAGGCGCAGCTCACGCTCCATAGGCTGAAGTTGGCTCAGACCGCCGTCACCAACAACCCGGCCGCCGCCACCGTCCTCAACCAGGTGCTCTCCAAAGTGGCCATGTCCCAGCCGCTCTTCAACCAGCTGAGGCACCCCACGGTGATGAACGCGCCGCAGGGCCACGCCGCCGGCCCGCCCCAGGGGCCCGGCATTGCCGGCACCAGGTTCCCCTCCGGCGGCATTGCCTTTCCTGCCCAGAGCCCGGCCTTAGCCGCCCCGGGGGGAGGTCTGGGAGCCGTCCAAGCCCAGGCTCCCAATGCAATTGTCGTGAATCCCTTTGGAAATGTCATGGCTCCGACCTCCGGCCAGCAACCCGTGGTGGTGGGTCTCAACAAGGCAGGTGCTTCCACAGCTCCTGCTGCAGGGGGCTTTTA
>NW_008238346.1:1353184-1378871 GCF_000691975.1 Corvus brachyrhynchos
CCGCGGCGCCAGCGGGGGGCGGTCAGCGAGTCAGCAGCAGTATGAAATAAGAAACGAGCTGTACAACCCCGAAGAGCCGACACCTGACACAAAGTTCAGCACGGCCGCCCCCCCCGCCTTCGGCCGCCTCAACCACAGCGCACAGAGCTTCGGCAGCCCTTGCCTGAGGCAGAAGGAGGAGCGCAGTGGCGGCACGCCCGATCTGCCCACCCGCTCGCTGCTGCCGCACCAGCTAGGCGACCTCCGCGGCGTGGCCCCTCTCCACTTCCCCCACGTCTGCGCCCTGTGCGACAAGAAGATCTTCGATCTGAAGGTGAGTGGTTTGAGGGCGTCCCTGGGCAGGGTTGAGACCCTTGAACAGGCTGTCAGGTGACTGATCTGGCCACCAGCTCCTGCCACCCCTCACCGCCAGTGTCCATGACCACAGAGGTGCCCTGAGCGAAGCAGAAACAAAGGACCATACTTTTGCTGAGGGTATGGTACGTCTGTTTCATGGGAGTTACTGGGGCTTCGAGATCTGGTTTTGTTCCACATCTTGCCGTGGAAGATGGTGAGATTACAGCAATGATGTGAGAAACGTGAGGTCTGAGCCGAGGTCGTAGCTCACTTCATGGGCTCAGAGCGGGGTGGGGAGGAGCTTGAAGCTGATCCCCCAATACTCAAGCCAGCGTTGCAACCCCACGGCTGTAGTAGTTTCATCTGCTTCTCCCTTTCTGATCCCAAAGGCTTCCCCCTAACAGCCTCATGGAAGCAGCTTGCTTAAACGGACCAGCACATTCTTTTGATAAAATTATTTTAACTATTCCTCTGTAGGAATTTTTTCTTCCTGGTATCTCACAGGAAAATTTAGGGCTCAAGGTCCCCAGGGACTTTGACCTGAAAGCAAGAAGCTGCTCAGAACATGTGGTACAGACTGTGCTCTCTCTCACTTCTCTGTTCATACTGCCAAGGGAGCTCCAAATTCCGCCTCACCCTCAAGAAACAGCTTCCCAGTTTCCCAGGCAGTGCGTTGTCGGTCATGTTATATAGGTCAGATCTGGAGGAGGCCACTTAAGTGGCCCTCTGAGCCCCACAGCCATCCATGGTTGTTCTGGCTGCCTGGTGAGCCCTGCTCAACAAGTCCTCATGACCTTTTCTGTCACATCACAGGACCAGCACCTAACCACAAAGGCATGTGTTCTCATCCTGACGGTGGCCTGACAATAAAATTATAACAGCATGTATGTAGGAAGTAAAATGGCTAGCAAATTAAATAGTACCTGATCCCTACACACCCTGGGGATTTGGGATATTTCAATATATTTGCTTTCATATTTACCTTTTACTCTTTTAGCAACTGCTTGCAAAAGGTTTTGCTTTGATTACTGCAGCTTTCAGGGCTGGGCTGAAGTAGCCCCTGTCTAGGGCAGGCTGGACATTTCTTTTTTTCATTAAACACTTTAAAAGGGCAGGGGAAATGTCATTGCAATGAGTTTTGGGGGATATGTTAGTTGGTGTTTGATGCACTGGCTCAATTGGATCATAGAAATGTAAATAGCTAAATGTACTTCAACAAATGTTGCTGATCTAGTGAAATAATAAGCACTGCCCTGGCTGCCCTGAACACTGAACACCTTCTTTATGGGCATTGCAGGAGTTGAGAGTGCTTAGCACCTTGCAGGATGAGGTCTTCAGCAAGAGTGGAATAACTTAATTACTAGAAATATACTGAATTTAAAAGCTAATACAGAGAAGGCTTCTGTATTAGAAGCCTCCCTTTTGTAAAGTAACTGATAATTTAATGTTCAAATAATGAATCAGTAAATGCATTGGATGAAGATGGCTTGGCTCCAACATCACACAGTTTGATCTTCAGCATCTCAGTATTGGTTTTAGAATAAGGTAAACTGAATGGAGGAATAATCTCTTGTAAATTTCTCTCAGGATTTTTCCTGTTTTCATTGTCTCTTTGTTTCAACATAGGACTGGGATCAGCACATTAAGGGAAGTCTTCACATCCAAAAATGTATGGCTTTTTCAGATAAGTAAGTATTATTTTAGAGTCACTCTTCAAACTGAATTGCTAACAGAGCATCTCTTACTTCAGTGGTTTTCCACCAGGAATTTCTGCCTAACAATTAAGTTTTAATATTTTTGGCACATTATGTATCTTCCTAAAGTTCTTTTCTTTCTTTTCCAGCACTGGTATCCGGTGTATGTTAAGCTCAGCAGATGGAACATTGCATTTATCAGCAAATAATGCAGCAGTTTTCAATCCATCTAGTATCGAAGGTGAATGGTTGTATCTGCAACAGTTAAAAATACTTCTTTTAATTGGAAGGGAAACCAGTCTCTGTGGAGAACTGGGATTTTTTAATGAAATGTTATAAAAGTTTCCAAGGAAAAATTTTGAGAAGTTGTGCACAAAAAGGCCAAAAGCCAATACTGTGCCTTTGGAAATACGAATTTATTTTTCTTTCAAACGGTAACTTCTTTTCATAGTACAAATAATTTGGTGTAGAGACTATGAAATTACTTACTATATAAATGAGGCATTGCTTACTGAGCACATTAATGCAATTAATATGACTCAAGATTTTAATGAAATACGTGTAATCCATTATTTAGATTATCCATCAAATGTTGGCACATCTTTTATCGCTACACCAGCAAGATCCTTTGGCCAGCCAGGTCCTACATTTTCTTCTCTTCCATCAGGGGTGAGTTCCTAAGCAAATTGGTGTCTGTATTGAGATTCTTGTTGAAGCCACTTATACTTGAATTAAAACCTGAAGGCTTTAGTTTAGACAATAATCTGAACATTCAGTCTGTTTTTTCAACTTCCCTGCAGTTCTTTTATGCTTTTGATTTTGACCAAATATAAACTTAATTGTAGTTTTTGTTTTGTTTTGGTTTTTTCAGTCCTAAAAGTTGTTCGCTTGTCAGGGTTGTTTGGGGAGGTGGGTAAATAGGTTTGTGTGTGTTTTTCATTGACTTTTTTCCCCCATTGCCTGAGTCTTTTTGACCCAGGAAGGTCAGCTTGGAATGAAGATTTGGATTAGTTTTTAGTTACCTTCAGTACTGACCCCATCAAGCAACCTTCTTTCTCTCTGGTTATTTATTCATAGCAATTGCTCTCTGCCTCTCTCATGCTGAGGTCCTTCTCCCAAGTGGCAAAGATAGCGGTTGCAGCTTCACTGTTATTTGCCTGGAGGTCCCAGATCAGTTCATTCTACTGGACTAACTTTTCCTTAGTTTATTTTAGTGTGGTATTTATATCCTCTGCTGTCACTGGTAGTCTTTCAACAAGTTTGCTTTGATGTGGAGCCTTCCATGGTTTAGGTTTATTAGTCCCTGCCCTGCATCCTGCATTCAACACAGGTCCCCAGTTATATTGCTCTAATGCACACTTGAATTCCTAGCTCTATAATCAAAAAATACCAGAAGAAAGAACCAACATTAAAAGGGCTTCTTACCCTGACAAAGCAGAAAGATTTTAAAAGGAAAAAAAAAGGAAAATAAAAGCAAATCATACTCATAATGAAAAGACAAAGTTGTTAGGGTTAAAATGAAACTGATCACATATCAGAAAGTTACAGCTAGAGCTGGACACACCAAAGACTTATGTTAGGGCATTCATGGAATAGCAGCAGTAATCCAGGGGTTCAAGTTTTCACCTTGTTAACTTTTGTGTATATCTCTCTCCTGATGTGATCTCAGACACTCTGGAAGGCCAGGCTGAGTTGTGTCCCTCCAGTTCACATCAGGCACTGCTTGCAGAAAGGTCACCCAGATTTCCTTAATCCAACCAATTTTCTACCATGCAGTTTTACTATGCAAGAGGTCATTTGAAGGGGTTTCAGCTTCTGCCTGTCACAGACACTGTGAGTGCAGGCGAGCAAAGAGGAGAGCTGCTCATGACAGCTGCCTCCAAGGTCAAAGGTGGACTAGCAGTGGGTGCAGAGGAATGTTCCTTTTCATCATGTCTGTCAGCTTTACAACAAATGAAATTACTGCTAATACCAGTGTCATTTCTGTTCAGAATCTGTCACTATTTATCATTTAAGCTGCCTGAAGAAATCCTCCTTCTGAATGACCTGCAGTATTTTGAGACATAAAAGAAACAATAACTTTGATTTTCCTGGACACTGTAAATCCCTTTTTTCTTCAGAAGCTCATTGGATGAACAGGGAGCTATATTAGAGGTGTTAAGACGGAGTTTGTCAGCTGTCATTCACTCTGCAACCCAGGTGGCTTGTAATTTATTACACCTTTGCACGGTAGTATTCACTTTCAGCTAAGCTCCTGCCATTTAACTGAGCAGTAGGAGATTACACTTGACCCTCCATGTAATCATAAACAAAGTGTTCAGATTTCTGGAAGAGCTTGCTCTGTGCTGTCCATCTGCAAATAACTCTATCCCTCTTTAAAAGGCAAGTGCTACCAGTCTTCACTCAGGCATGGAGAGTCATTAGCACTGGAGGGATGAGATTGGCAGTTTCTTACTATCTTTAGAAAAAATTCATGTGATGCTCAAGAACGGGATAGAGACTTTGAAAAGCAAAAAACAACAACAACAACAATTTTTTTTTAAAAGCTGCAATTAAAAAATCGCCAAATTGGATGGATGAAATAATATTGCAAATAATATGAGGTGCATTTTGCTGCTGTGCATATATATTTTTTTTTAATTTGTTTTTTTGTAATAGCCATGCAGCTGCCTTGGTAACCCGTGGTAGACATTGGTTGCAAAGAAAGTTAACTTTGAGGCTTACTGAAAATTACATTCAACACCTGGCATGCAACAGCTCCTCTAACTTCCTGATTGTAGATACAGAAGGTGTATATTCCTTTTCTGGCCATGATTTACAGCTCTATTTAATGAATGGATCCAGTTTAACTGCAATCAGCTGACAAGATTATTGCTTGGTACAGCCTGTTGACTTCTGGCATGAGTATGTGACCACTTCTTAATCAAGAACTGCAGCAGGTTTATGGCATAGCACTTTAATTTAAGCCATTGCCAATTGTGGGGAAGTGGCAGTGTCTTACAGTTGTTTGATTTAATGTACTGAGGGCTGTGGGTGGGAACATGGGCTCTGGAGCCAAGGCAGGGAAGAGCTGAGCCTTTCTAGTCCCATAGATTCTTACATACCATCATTTAACAGATCAAACAAAACAAGCAGAAGGTGACTGATGACCTGGGGTGTTCTTACACTGGGACTGCATTTGATGTTTCCTTTTCCTCTAGCTGTAGTTGTGTTCTTCTGTTCTGTGCTACATGCTGCCTTGCCAGATGCATGCAGACATCACTAGCTTTTCTGTTCAAGTGGAGTTGAGTTGCTTCATCTTTTTTTCAGGATCAGGTCTTTGTCATTTTTCTGCTAAAAAAAATATCTTACTTCTGGACTTTTGCACTTCCTTGACTTACCTTATGCACCTGGGTGGGCTCTGTGAGATGCAAGCTAAGTAGCAGATCACTGTGTAATGCAGGGTCCTAATGCAGCAAAAATACACAAATGGTTAAGTGATGAAGTCTGGAGGGAAGGCAACAGGATGGAGGTGTAAATAAGATAACATTAGCTCTCTAACTTGTGAACTTGCTGACAAGCCAAACATTTGTGATGGCTCTGGTGAACTTGATCCCCATCTTCCCTTGAATGGCACAATTTTAACTGAAGGTAGAGTTACTTCTTCAGTAAAATCCTAATGCAGAGGTCATAAACATGGAGGTAGTCTGGAAAGATTTAATCCTGCGTGAGTGATGTTTTGCTTGTCATTAGCTGTGGTAAATTAACTTTCTCTCTGGCTGTACCCTGCTGCCTTTTGCACAGGGAGTGTAGAGCCTGCTTTCCATGTCAGAGGGATGGGCGGCTCTTTCGGAACTGCCTCAGCACTCCAAAATAGACTTCCACCCTTGGGAAGCGGTCACCACTCCAGTGCTCTGTGCCTGTGCCAGCCTAGTTCGGGAGCTCTGCCTCTTTGCATGTCCAGTGCTCACTGTGGCCCTGGGGGGTAAAAGCCTCTTCCTGTGTGTTGTTGCAGTGAGAGGGGAAAGTAGCAGGTTTTCTACCCCCAGGTACAGCTGTGTGTCCTCTCACAAGTTAAGTGGGATCACTTTTACCCCTAGCCCAGTCTGTTCCATGAAGAAGGATTTAAATTCAGTCCCTGCTATCCTGAACACCCATGTAGTCACCCAAACTGATTTCTAATATCCATAAATTCAGCAGGGACTGCAGTGAGCAGTTAGTTTCTGCAGGAATATCATTGCTCCTGTCTGAAGGACAGTCTCCCTTCTAGAAATCCTCTCTGGACTTTGCAAAGTCCCGGGATGGAGACTCAATTGCAACCTGAACTGCAGCTAAACATTTCCCTTCCCATTTGCACTTCTAAACCAGGATGTTAAAATGCAAGTTTTTAAAGAATATTTTTTTTAATAACAGGTACACAGAGCATTTCATTTTTTTGCAGAAATGTAAGATGTTATCTAGTGGATAGAATATCTAAGATAAAAACATTGGTTTGAGTTGAGCTTTTTTTCCCAGTTTCCCCAGAGGAAATCTACACTGGGTCGAGTTGTTCATATTTGCAATCTCCCCGAGGGAAGCTGCACAGAGAATGATGTCATTAACCTGGGCCTCCCATTTGGAAAGGTCACCAACTATATCCTCATGAAATCTACTAATCAGGTACTGTACATTTGGGGTTACCAGTGTTGACATTTATTGACATAAAGATATGAAGACATATAGACATGAAGACAAGAGTCTTTGGGGAAAACCTCTTATTTAGTAATAGAAACTTAAATATATGAAGCCCACTCTCAAAGTTAAAAAAAAAAAAGGTGGTCACTGATTGGATGAGGACATAAACATGACTACTGCCTTAGAGTTCTTGTTTAAAAATCCCAGAAATCTCAATGAAAAAGTGTTGTAAAACTGTACTTTTGCTAATTTTTTTAAGTGAATTACTTGGCTGCCTTCTCTAAGCCGTTTGTTACTTTCAGACTTCTCTTAGTCTTAGCTTAAGTCTATCCTAAGTAGCTTAAGTATACCAGTGGTGTAAGCTGGTAAGAGTAGAATATCTTATCTCACTTTCCTGCAGCAGACAAAATGGATGGATGTAGAATCCATGCCAATGGACAATGTTTGAGATTGTAATGTTTAAAAATCACAGAATCATAGAATGGGTTGGGTTGGAAGGGACCTTAAAGACCATCTAGTTCTAACCCCCTGCCATGGGCAGGGACACCTTCCACTAGAACAGGTTGCTCAGAGCACCATCCAGCCTGGCCTTGAACACTGCCAGGCAAGAAAGATTAGATACCAGTCATTTAAACTAAACCAGCTTCTAAGGTCACATATTGGCTTTAATAACTGGTTTGAAATCATTATTTGCAGTTTAAAAAAGACTGAGAAATGGATTGAGTGTTACCATTTCAGCCTCAGGCCTGGAAAGCTACCCAGTTTTGTAGTATCAAGACATTTTGCATGAGAAGAATCCAGAGAAAATTTATTGTGCTGCCTTTTCTCTCTTACACTTTGTATTTTTAGTTATGTAATAGATTGTAAAGTTCTCTCCATTGTGCTAGGCCTTTCTGGAAATGGCTTACAGTGAAGCAGCCCAAGCCATGGTACAGTACTACAAAGAAAAACCTGCTATGATAAATGATGACAAGTTACTTATTAGGATGTCTAAAAGATACAAGGAATTGCAGCTGAAGGTAAGATGGTCATTCCTGATCAAATTATGTGAGTTTCCATGGCACATCTGGAGAATACATTTTAAAAAATTCTTGGTGATTACTCATTTCTAATTAATGCTTTAATATTATAGAAAAAGAAATTAAGAAAGATTAATGAATGTATGTTATCGATCTTTTACAGTCATCTGCTTGCTCTTATTCTAAATTGTAACTCTTGGAAGAGACCCCATTTTCTCTGATCCTCTCATACCATTATTTCAAAAATCCCTTCTGAGCTTCCTTGTGAGAAGGCTCCCTACATTGCTTGGTCTAACAAAGGTCTAAAACACGGCCATGTGTAAGATACAATATGTCAGTAAAAATATGATGGTTCTATCCTTTTAGTTAGGCATTAAGCCCAGAACAATGCTTTTTTCACTGCTTCCATGCTTGAGCCATAGCACGATCTTGACACCAAGCAGCAGTAACAGGACTAAAAAGCACACTGATTTCTTTTTATTTCTTGTGAATGATCTATATTATAAAGCAAGATTTTTTTTTTTTCCTTTAACATAGAGTCAAACCAGAGCAATATTCTTTAGACTTTCTGTAGAGTGTGTGACACTTCTGTTGTGGACACTTGAGTGATGTCCAAAGATCACTGCTCTTGTGACCATATTTATAGAGGCTTATATACTGCCATGTAATGCTGAGAGAGTAATTTTATTTCATGGTGACTCAGACCAGAACTGGCAATGCAGAGCTTCAAAGCTCCATATTGTATTACCTAACACAGCACAAAGTTATTTTATAGAACAACTCTGTAATGTTCCAATTTACTGTTAAGGGTCCTTCTATGAGCCTTGAGGAAAAAAAGAAAGGAACTTGGATGGTTTGGTTTGATCTTTGAAAAAGCCTCTTTCTCTCCTGTATGTGTATAATAGTTTAAGGAGACTTAAAGGAGTTGACAAAGGTTCATAAATCAGGGCAGTCTTTCCTAATGTGGCACAGTGAGGGGTTCAGATGTTAGGTGGTGGAGATTGTGCATCTTGACAGAGAGGCAGGAGTTACCCAGGAGAGTGTGATAGTTTGCCTAGATTCCAGGAAGATTTTTCTGCTTTTCCAGTGACAGTTTTTCAGGTCATTGAATTATTTTGTTCTGCACAAGAAAGAAAGCAAAGAAGTAAAAGTACAAAGAGGGAAATGTGCATGAGCTATATACTGTTACAAACTGCTGAGTTCCTGCATGCTTATGTTGCTCATCTCTGTGTGCTCCAAGTGTTTGAGGAATTGAGAGTGCTCCAGCCTGTGTAGTACAACCTACGTAGAGTAATCAACACTCCAGTACACATCTTGCACTTAGCTTGTCTGAAGCTCCTCTCCTTGTCTAAACATAGTCCTTCAGAGCTATACTCCAGAATGAGTAACTCTGAGATCAAGAGAAGGCAGTTCATACCTAGAGGATCAGAGATAGGCTGCTATACATATTTAATTCTGTATATAGAAAATTTTCTGGTTTGTTTCCTCTTAGATCCAGTACCTAGAAAATGCTCTGCAGTGATTGTGCAACAAGGAAGGACAAGCTAGTTTTCAAAGCCTGTTAGAGCAGCCAAGGATGATGAGAGAGTGCTACAATGTAATGGAGCAAATTTTCCTTTGTATCATTTTACTGCTTCGATCATGATATTGAGAAGCCAACTGCAGAGAAGAGTGTAACCACAACACTGAAACTAAATATTTCTAGTTATAGTGTAATTGAATGAAGCATGGATACTGTTTCTTGAAGGACAAATCACCTGTGTCAGCTTGGAGAGTATTTTTAGCAGCATGCTAAAAACAGTGTCTTTGTTTTTATTAGAAACCAGGTAAGAATGTGGCTGCTATAATCCAGGACATCCACTCACAAAGAGAGAGGGACCTGCTGCGTGAAGTGGACAGGTAAAATTTCTCCATAGTTTGGAATTAGAAGTCTCTAAACTTACAGATAGAAGAAGTATTATCTGTATGCTTCCCTCTCTTATTTCACTGGCTTTCCTAATTCAGATTTTATTTATAAAATAGTATATATTTTTATATAGTTCAAAAGTAGGTACACTATAATATATACTGTATAATGAGATCCGATTGAAACTGTGCATGTTATGAAAATAACTCTTTCCTACTGATTATATCTCAGAAAATATGTCTGGCATGTGAAGAGCACAAAAATGAAGCTGTTCCACTCTCCTCCCTGTTGAGTCAAAAGCGTAAGGGCTGGGGGTGCTTTGAGACCAAGTGGGAAGGAGGCAGTTCAGAATAAAATGTATTTGGGTACATATCTGATCTGTCTGACTTCTGGAACTTTCAGCAAAATTGGAGAAGAATCACAGTCCTAAAACATCTCCTTTAAACAGATGGCCTTTGTCACTTTTGTGTCAGAGATGCCCTAGCTGAGTGAGTATTAAGGCTACATACATTAGGGTCATTGTAAAGGTATTAACATATTATAAGCTTTTAATGCTAAACCCCTATGAGACGCTTTTAAGAATGAATGAATATATTCTTGACAGTTCTGTGGGGATTTAGTTAAGCTCTGTGGCTATGACACTGCCTTTTCTCCTGTTCACTGTTTGCAGCTGTGCAGTGCATGTCTGTGAAAGGCCTGGGGTCTCAGGTTCACAGTCCCCAGGGCAGTCCCCATGAGCTTCCAGTGAACAAGAATTGGTAGACAACAGTGGGTCAGCCAGTTACAGCTGCCTTTTCCCCCTGCAGCAGGTATGGCACGGACAGGCCCCGCTCCCGCAGCCCCATAAGCCGCTCACTGTCACCTCGATCCCACACGCCCAGCTTCACTTCCGGCAGTTCACCCCACAGCCCGCTGGGGACCAGCAGGACCGACTGGGGAAACGGGAGAGAGGCTTGGGATCAGTCCCCCTATTCTCGACGGGAAGAGGAAAGAGATAGCAGAGAATGGCGAGAGAATGGGGATGAGAAGAGGGACAGGACTGACACGTGGGTACACGAGAGGAAACATTATTCCCGACAACTGGACAAGTTTGATTTGGATGAAAGGCTTGAAGGAGGCAGAGGACACCGAGAAAAATACTTAAGGACTGGTTCCCCTGGGTCTCTTCACCCTTTATCTGGCTACAAGAACAGGGAAGATGACTATTACCGAAAATCCTCTAAGTCAAAATCTGACAAGTTTCAGAGGCAGCTGCAGGATTTACCTGGGAGATCTAAGAGAAAGGAAGAGGCAAAGTTAAGGGAACGCAGGCATTCTTACAGCGAGGACACTGCCAGGGAGGAGGCAGCTGAACAGAAGCACGGCAAAGTATCTGAAGGCTCCAGGCAAAAACAAAGTGATAAGAATAAAGTGAAGAAAGCTGAAAAAGACCAAGAAGATGCTACTGCTGAAGGCAGTGATGTGAAGGAAACCAAACCTCCTGAGGACGAGGTAAATAAAAGTGTATGTAAGAAGTGTAAATGCTGAACTAATATATTTTCTGAAATATCTTAGAGCATTTGTCGTGGGTGTGATGCTGGCAACATGAAATGTTTTTAGATGATAAAATCAGGGAATGTAGTCATAGAAGAGGTCTTGGGAAGTCGTCGTGTCTGTGTTTTTGCCCAGACCATGCAGATCTATTACACTGTTGTGGTGTTGGGTACATGGACATTCTAATTCTGTGTCTAGCACCACCTTTGGGTAACAAGTGGAGGGGTGGGGACAGACAGCTGAAAACAAAACCAGGTGACAGTCTGCTATTTGCATGCAGGTTGTGTGTGAAGGAGCAACTGTACTCTTGCTAACTCTGTGCAGAATGCCCCATAACTGCTCTTTCTGCATCCATCACCACCTTCCACTGCCAGTGAGGAGGACTGACTTATCTGGGAATTAAGTGATACTTTACGGAAGTGCACAGTATTTATACAGGGAAGTGGTTGCTATACTATTAAAATGGGGAATGAACTTTTAATGAGGAACATTTCTTTCTGGATAACTCAACAGAGCAATTGTTTCTTTAATCATGTGTCCCTACCCTCAGCTGTGGCAGGGATAATTCACACCACTCCCTTCAGTGTACTGGCAGGAATCTCTTCCCATGGCAAGAACCACTGAATCAGCTCACCTATAAAATTATGGGATCTCAGGAGAGATACTTCCATTCATAAAGTGGCAATGTTTGTGGGTTTGATTCTCCACTGGGAAAAAGTAGGAGGGGGAACACATCAAGATGCCTCATTTGCTCAGTCCCAGTACAGCCCATACTCATATCCCCACCTCTCAGGGCTCTGGTTACTGGCTCTTGGCCACCTTGCCTCCCCTGGTGTCCCCCAGGGATATGCTGCTTCTATCCACCCCTGGGGCTGTTGGCATGGGAGGCTGCAGAGCTGCTTGGCTGACCAGGGCTCCATCTCTTGCTTGTGCCTTTGTGCTGCCAGGGCCACTGTTGGTTGTTTCCAGTTGACCTTGCATTCATTTTTCTCATGTGGGGCCAAGTTGGTGGAATCTCCTAGATTTGTATCTAGCTAGTCTGTAACCAGCAGCAGCACTACCTCATGCCATAGATATGTGTGTTTGTACCACCTTTTATCATCTTTCTCCTTTGGCTGGTATTTCACTATGATGTGTGGTTCCTTGGGAGGAGATGTCAGAGAGAAATGTCAGACAGCATCCTAAATCACACTCCTCTGCATGTTTTCCAAGTTATTTTACAGTGGCTTTGCCAAAGACATACCTCTCCAGGGACTATTGCTAATAATTTATCTTAAAAGGAGGAAATAGTTTTGTATGTCTTAAACTCAGTTTTCCTTTGTCCCTCTTCTACTAAATACCAGGTAGTACTGTGGTTTTGTTCTTCCAAAGTATGAACTGTGCAAGCAATTCCATTTTCAACTGATCCTCTGTCAATAAACAAAACACTCGAGGTCTTCTGCAGAGTTTTAACACTGCTGCTCTCCTTACCACATCTGAGCCAACATGACAAATGTGGGTAGAGAACAGAGGAGTGGAGGCTGGAAATTTTAAGGAATTGACGTTCTCCCCCACCTGTCTTTTAGCCAATTAGGTGATATAAATTACACCGCTAATTTTTTTAAAAATTCTTTTTCTTAATTCTTATTTGTGCAGCTCTGCTAATGGAATTTTTGTTGGGTCTTTTCCCACAGCCTAGTTGACTTGCATAAACTTTAGAAATAAAGAATGTGACCTTGTGAGTGACTTTGCTTGTCTACACCCAGAATAGAAACATACTAGAGCACCACTGTGTGTTGCTATACATGTATATGTATTTATTTTAGCTTGAAAAAGAGCAGCAAGTTCCAGAGAAGAGCTCACCTTCAGATAATAAGCACGGAAAAGAATCCGGAGAGATTCTGGAAAACACAAGGAAAGAGAAGGTTGGTGACACATTGCTGGTGTGGCTCCTTTGAGAAAATGATTGAAACCCTAGGTTTGGTAGCATGCTCTGCCAAATGAAATATTAACCCCTCATGAAAAAACACGTAAAGGGGTTGGAGAAGGAGGTTGTCTAAATTAACTTGTCTTATTTTGACCTCTGCTTTAAGGGACAGCTTTTCCTGAAGCCTCCAGAACTCTTTTTTTAGTTACTCTTTGCCCATGTACATTGCTTCACATACATAGCGCTTGGCAGTGGCAGCTGTAAGGAATGTATGCCCAAGTGAACTGGGTAACTCGCAAACTGTGCCCAAAAATAGGAGATGCGGTCAGTTAGTGGAGAAAGAGGGGAGTCTGATGGATACTTTTTAGAACATTGGCCTTATGAACTATAGATAGTAGTGTCCTGATTGTTTCTGGTTTTAATTAAATATGCCTTTACAGCAACCCTACTGCTGCTTTGCAATCGGGGAGAGCAATGTCCCTGGAATTCCTCCAGCTTCATATCTGTAGGGTCATGGGTTGATGGTCAGATATGGAAGATACTGATATCTGTTGCTGCAGAAAACTGATCTCCTGGCAAGAGCAGTGCCAACTCACAGAGTTTTCATGCTGTTTTAGGATTCTAGGAGGGGAAGTGTGGGAATGGCCAAACAGGAGGAGAATACAGATTATTAATAGATTATGTGTACACCAGGAGTCTGGGAGTTGAAATCTAAGCTTCAAGTGTGTCTTAAAAGTAAGATACACCTTTTAATTCTAAGACTTCTAAAGTCCAGTATTAGTGCCTGAGTCCTATAAGTCTGTAACTGCATGTATGAGGTATTTCAGAATATGTACCTTGGAGTACAACTGTAAACCTGCTTTTTCCTAAGGTTTAGGCCAGTGGCTACCAGCACAGTCCCTGGCAGAGGGATCTTGCTGGTGGAAGGAAATGACTGGAGAAGGAAGCCATGTTTTCTCAGTCACCGTATGAATTTAAAGGACCTAGTCCAGCAAAGGGAAAGCCACAGCGGCTCGAATGGGGTTCTGTATACTTTCATTGCACTGAGATGGAGGTAGAGGAAGGGGAGACGTTCATTTCCTTGGGCATCACATAGTAGCACCCGTCGCATAACAAAGTGTAACACATTGTGCCTTGCTCTACTGCTTACAGAAAAGCAATAAGCAGGGGACTGGAGACACTGTAATCCCCAAGGCAGTTACAGAATCTTCACAAAGGGAAGTTTATGTAAAATTCAATAGAGATTTCTTGTCCTTGTGCATAAGGTCTAAAATCACAACACCAAGGCATATCACTCTTTGAAGCTAAAACGCAAGAGGAATTAGGCATGGCTATATCAAGGTTCTTCCTGGTTTCAAGGCCCACTTTTTAACAGTGATGATCTATGATCACCAATCTCTCAAATGTTTTACATCTTTGTGACAGGACCGAGACTGGGAGAGTGGAAGTGAAATAGAAGGTGAGACCTGGTATCCTGCTAACATGGAGGAATTAGTGACAGTAGATGAAGTGGGAGAAGATGATTTAATTATGGAGCCTGATATAACAGAGCTTGAAGAAATAGTCCCACTTGATCAGAAAAATAAAGCTGCTTCAGAAATGTGTCCCTGTATGTCAACTGTGTTAGAACTGAAAAATGATCACGGCCACTTAACCAGGAGTGAAGACAAATTTGCCCATAAAGCTTTAGAAACAAACTTCAAAACAGCAAAGGGCAGTGCAGCTTCTAGTGGCTGTCAGGAAGATGATGAGGACGATGATAATGATGATGCTGTAACTGAAGCATCAAGCCTAAATCTGGACCCTGAAGACAAGCCAGAGGAATTGAAAGAAGACCAATCTGCTAAGGAGTCTGATTGCCAGCAGAAGGAAGGAAAAATTGATAAGAGCTCTGACACTCGTTTAGAGCCTGAAGATCGCCATATACCTTCTGTTCATCTGAAAGAAGAGATTCTCCAGCTCCCTGATACATTTATAGATGATTACAAACAGATGGGATCACAAGGAGCTGAGAGCAGAGAAGTAACGGAAATGCTCCTTAAAAACGCTAGTGAAGAAACAAGACATGGAAGCCAAGAGTGTCCAGAGGCCAAGGGTAACTACTTCTTTTTTTTCCCTTTAGCCTGCAGAGAGCCTTGCATGTTTTCTCTTAGGGCAGACTGAAATTTATTGCTAACGAGAATAAGTGTTGTTAATAGTATCAAGGCTTGTCCTTGGAGCAGCTCAGTAAAAGAACCCCAGTGCCTTTGGCCAAACTAAACCATTAGAGCCTCTTAGATGAATAGTGTAAAGGAAATATGATAAGCAGCTTGCAAGCTTTCTGAAAGGCATAAGCTGCTATAATTGTCATGTCAAGGTTCACATGAGTTTAGCTGAAGTCTTTCAGTGCCTTGCTAAATTTATTTTGAATTGTCAATGAAATGAGTGACAGTCTCTGAAGGTCAGCAGAAAAGTATCGGTAATGTCTGGCTGGCTCCTGGACAAGGTGGGTATTCTTACACACTGTACTGAAACATTAGTAACATGGATATCATGCATAGATTGTTAATTCTCAGTCCCTGTTCATGCAAATACATGCCTTGTGTCAGGACTTGCCTTATCATGTCCTGTTATCTACTGCATGCTGCCTTTAATGTAACTGATAGGATGTGCTGTGAGAGGTCAATAAATGTAATCATAGCTACCTATTAATATTTTAGCTGTCAGGAAAAAAGGTATCTTGAGGGTCTGAAAGTCTGTTCAGTTTCTTGTCAAATGATCCTTGAGCAAATGGGCTGTGCATAATGAGATGAAGTGAAAAACAACATTGAGTATGTTGGTCAGAAATGCTCTTTTTTAATTGCTGCCAGAGCCTATGTCATAGGTAAGGGGTTGTGAAAAGAAGCTGATGGAAGATTTTTGAGGGTGCAATGCTGGAAACATTTCATGTGAGCACCTCATTTGGAGCTAACTTCTTCCTTCAGGACAGCTTTGAAACTCTTGTTACATGTTATTAACCTGTTTGGCCTGAAGACACCTTGCCAGACTTTGCATATTTGGAGATAACATTGTCATGGGACTGGGCATGGCAAAGTTGGCTCTCCCGTGCTTCCTGGGCAGCCAGCTGATGAAAGAGTTGGGTGTCTCAAGAGCATATTTACTAGTGTTTCCAGCATCTCAACTTCCAGCTTGTCAGCAGGGAGCCTGGAAGCTCCAGGGCCTCTCATGCTTCCCAGGTTTCTGACATGGACTTGTTATCTGGGATCTGCAGTCTAAGGCTCTAGGCCCTCTGCAAATGCAGCTGCCAGCTCAGAAGCACAGAAGTCAACTTAAATGGGATTTAAGTTGCTGCAAAGGCCCTGGGTGTCTTTAAGAAAAGCTTACCAGCTTAATGGGGGCTTTCCAGGTTCTCTGCTGCAGTATTGGAATCCTGGGGTAGGTTTAAAGTTAATTAGAAAGCTGACCAGTTAGGATTTTATATTATTTTCTTTTAAATCATACAATAGACATATTTAAAACAGTGAAGAAAAATTCATCCTCATAGCCAGAAACTGCAGATCTTTGAACTACAGACTTGAAAGACAGGAAGAGTTTGGTTTGGGCAAAATATGTTTGTTTTATAAGAAAGTATATCTCTTATCTAGGTGAAATTTGCGATGCAATAGAAATTTTGTCCAGATAAGTGAGCTAGTTCTTTGATGTAAGGACTGAAGAAGAGGAATCAGACCAGTTTACCTGTAATTCTGTAGCTCTGTGATAGCAAATGTCTCTATTTTTAAATAAAAGTAATTCATATGATAGAAATCATAGGAAGGGAGAGCATCTCTTCTGCTGAGGCTATATCTGCCTCAGCAAATCAATCCAGTGTTTTCCACACCTTGAATCTCCTTCTGTGTCCATTAATGTCAGTCAGCAGGGACCAACCATCCCATCCCTACTATTCAGAAACCAAAATCTTCTAGCGGCTGGGAGCCATAAAGCAGGAACTGTCCCTTGGAGAGGTGAGGATGGGAGAAGAGTAGCTCCAGGAAGAGGATGCTGCAGCCATCCTATGAAAGGCAGGTTTGGGGAGTTGTTCTCATCAGGTCCTGCTGCCCCCACCATCTCAGCAGCCCCTGTGTCAGCCCAGCTGCACCACTGGTCATGCAGTAACATACATGGTTACAAAGCTGCAGTCAGGCTGTGCTTCTGCCAGAGGTGTGTAATGTTATAGCTCTATTTAGAGATTAAAATACAAAAAGACCCTCCAAACATAACATTAAATTAGAAATAGAAAAATGGTCTACTGGGAGAAATCGGAGTGACTGCACACACAGCTGTTAGAGTTGTACTACTAAACAGGCCTCTGATTTGGAATGGAAAAGCATTTTTTTCCCAGATTTTACTTCATTTATAGATCCACCCAGAAAGTGTCCCAAGAAGTTTACAAACGTCTCTTTAATAAACTGTTTTCATTCAATACATTTATTCATTTGTTAAGCAAATTCTAGGTACTTGGAAATGAGATCTCTGGAATACCCGGAGGTGGAGTCTAAACAAAAGCCCTCTGCACCAGGCTGGGAACAAGAGGACGTCTTCACCGAGCTCAGCATTCCCCTGGGTATGTTGGGCCGCCCCCTGCAATACCCAGGGCTCACAACAAGATGTCACTTTAAGGCTACTTGCTGTGTTTATTTTTCAGAACAGATGTGAGGCGAGAAGGAATAGGGTATATGACAGATGGGTAGCTGTTGAAAGAAACAGGCTTTTGATTATAGATTATTGCTAATTCATTCCAAATGAATGACAAAAGGCAGCTGATGAGATGAAATAAGTTCCCTTGGACTATATATGAAATACATATGAAAAAATACTTAGTAATTTAAAAGTCTTTGACATAAAAGTGTAAGCAAAAGTATTGGCTTTACTGTGTAAATAGTGATTATGAGCAAAACACCTGGAAGAAGTACATCCTCAAAAGCGATCTGTATAACTTAAACATGAATTTACTGCTAAAAAGTATTACTGCTTTTCTAGCCCTTGAGGTTGCAGAGTGAAGTTTCCAGTCAATATTATGAGAAGGTAGATTTTAAAGTATGTCTATCTAAGAGAGAAGAGAAAATGTGTGTTTTCAATGCACGGGATTTTAAAGTACAGATCAATATTGCAAAAATAGGGAAATCAGAGAAGTGAATCCAGGATTCAGTCTTCCTATTCCTGTCATTTAGCTAGATAGCACCTTTTTTCTTTGAAAACAAGTTTACTGTAGGAGGGGTAGGGTTTCAACTGACATTTTAATGTAATTCAGAATTTCTCAACAGGTGTGGAATTTGTGGTGCCTAGAACCGGATTTTACTGCAAGCTCTGTGGACTCTTCTACACAAATGAAGAGACAGCAAAGACAAGTCACTGCAGGAGTACTGTTCACTACAAAAATCTCCAGGTAAAAACACACCTGAAGCTACCTAACAACAAGCTCATGGGGTGGATTTTGTGTAAGGTAGATGATGCAATAAAAAATTAGTTTTTATTCTGTGGATAGAATTCAGATGAAGTGAAATTCAGATAAACAAACTTTCCAGTAGTTCCAAACATTAGCATGCTGATTTCTCACTCCCAGATCCTAGAAATCAACTTCTCGATCGTAGGTAAAACAAGGCCAGATGGTAATTTGATCTTCTCATCTACATTTGGTCCTTCTCACTAGCACAGCATGCAACTCAGATCTTTAATTCCCTGTGCCAGAGGGTCCCAGGTGTTTCTGCCACTGGGAGTAACCCCAGCAGCAGCCTTCAGTACATCTTAATGTTGGGAGCATTAAACATGGCACTTGTCTGATAATGTAGCCAGACCCATTTCTGTGTTAGTGTAGCTTTCTCAGCATTTTTCAGCTCACAGCTCTCTGTGACACATGGGCTCTGTGAGGCATTTTCTGTGACCCACTGAAATCCCCTCCCTGTGTGCAGAGCAGCGCAACGGCTCAGCCACGCAGAGCACCCCTGCTGAGTAATTTCCATGAGGATATGCAGGAGCATGTCAGTACTTGTTGCTCCGTAAGAATATAACAAAAACACATCAGCAGTTGATAATAGCACATGGAGAACACATGTGCCTGCAGTTCAATCAAAGACCTGCCTTTGCCATTTTTCAGATGCACCATCAATAGAATCAGTCACAACAGCCTGAGCATTACCTGCCCCATGCTCAGGGCTCCTCAGAGGAGTTGGCCTTGGCTCCCACTGCAGTCACTGCCCGTGAGCAGTGTGTGTACACTGCACACACACTTGTGTTGGCATTCTCATACTCTTAGCAAAAGTCATGGCAGAGCAAAGCAGAGCTGCTCCTTCTTTCTCTGTTCCTTCCCTCTGCCCACAGTAAATGCAGTAATTCTGCTTCTGTTCAAGTAATAGCTCTCTTTCCTTAGCTGGCTAGCAGGCATTGACTTTTCTAGTAACACTCACAGTCAAATAATTTCTCTGGGAGAATTTTTTTCTTGGCTTTCCTGAAGTTCCATAAGCTGTAACCATACAAAGGCCTCTGGCTTCCGAAGGTTTGCTACAGAGCTGCAATGCTTGCTCATAATGGATCTTCCAAGTGCAAGCTTGAAAAACAAGTGCCCAGTTTCAATGCCTTTTTTTGCTTCATACAAAAAATCCAGAAGGATTCACCAGAGGTGGCACCACTCAGTGCAAGCCATGTATCCCATGCAAGTCTGTCACTAAGAAACTCATATTAAAGAAAGATTGCAGCTCCTGCCCTTGCCCCTGGAAATTGGTTCCATGGGAAGAAGTCAGTTATATTTTTATCTCATTTTCTAAGTTATTTTGTTAAAGTCATAAGAGAAAAGGCCCAACTAAAACTTAGTATGAAAATAATCTCTTTTTCTCTCTGTTAAGAGATTTCCCATGAGTACTGCGGCAGATATCTAACACTGAATCAAGATAAAAGAACAAAGACTATAAAAGCTGTTAAAATTAAATCTGTCAAATGCAGTAATAAAAACAGGCTGTTCTGTCGAGCCATACCTCTTATCTTACTAAATACAGGAAGTAAATGTCTCGTCCAACTTTTGCCTGCTCAAATGGAAACTTAGCAAATTTCAAATCATTGTTCTGTGTTGCTAGAACACTTTTAGTCACCATAATGCTCATTTATGCATTCTGCAAGAAATATGTCTTCTGTGATGATGCAAGTTAACGATTGTATCCACCAATAAAGGAGCTAGGGATTCTGACTATAGTGGAGCTACGGGAGTGCTGCTGCAAGCTGTGTTCCTGTTCTCTGCCTGAATGCCAAATGCCATCATCCAGTGACAACAACAGTGTCCCAAATTGTGTCATGGCTTTAAGTCTTTTATAGCTGATTTGCTACTTGTTGTCTCTCATGTGACCTCCTTGATCCACATCCAAAATAGATGTTCATGTGTTCAGTGTTTGGATTTGAATGCAAAGCTAAACAATTTGTTTGCCAATTTTCTTCAAAAAGCCTTGTCTTGAAGTAAAATAGTCAACTTCATCTAAGTATGATGCCCCTTGAATAACATCAATCACTGATAAAAAAATCAACTGTTTCTTTGTCAGCCTTGCAGACTTTCTGTAATTTTTAATTCTCTTCATCATAACAAATTATTTTCCCAGGTGATATTTGTATTTACAGATCCACTGCAATTCCCAAGTCCAAAAAATCCACTATTTTTGCCAACCCTTTCTCCGCTACCACAGAAAGCTCTCACCATTCATCTGGTGAAAGCTACCTTGGCAATTCAGTGCAGTATTTCATCTTGTTTTCCACTGCCTTTATGCAGTATTTGTCAAAACTTGTATTTAAATTTAAAAAACCACACATCTTTTGCTTGACTGCCATTTTGCTATAAATTAATCTGAATCTGCAAACTTCAAAATGGTGTTTGTGATACTCATGATAGCTGACAATATCAGCTAAAGGTAGCAGATAAAACTGAGTCTTATTTTGGTCGGTGCTCATTAAAAGCCCCAAAAGCCTGGGTTATCTGATCCAGGGACAAATGTTAGTGATTTATTACAGTCCATGGTGTATGGAACATGTCTCCCAGCCTTTATGGACCCTGTATCTCTGTATACTACTGTAACATTTACTCTGGCTTTTTGCCACATGGAATTTTGCACCCAGAGATCAAGACTGAGAGTTGTGTAATTTCCACAGCCAAATCTCTCTATTCAGAGTAACAAGGGTGCAGTTGTCACTTTGTCACGGGTATGTCCATTCATTACCATTGCTGAGGCCCTTTCAGATGAACCTCTTATATTCAAAACTTGTATTTACGTGAGAGAATGTGGCAATTCTAACACAGCCCTTAGTATTTCTATATCCATTTATCATTTAATCTCTTCCCCATGGATGCCAAAAAGTAAACTGTATTCTGGGGAAATCCTGCAAGTAGGTAAAATTTTGCGGTGATGTGAAAGGGTCTTTTCAAAATAAATCAGAATGAGCAAATAGCTAGAAAAGGAGTTTTATGATACTAACAATGTGCAGGTCAGTTATTTTTGAATGGGATGTATGTGAGCTGTGTAAGTCATTAATAAGAATACCTCTACATTATTATGTGTAAGTTTCCCAGCACTAGCTGCTGCTGAAGAAGCTTCTTTCCATCCATTGCTATGCCTGCTGACCTTGAATAAATAGTTTGAGCACTATTTTCAGACCCACACCCGTGGGTCACCATTCATCCATTTTGTGTGCAGCTCTGCCAGCTAAGAACACTGCCAAAAGACTGAAAGCCTCACTGACCATGTCTGTTCTTTTAAATCTCACTGAGTACCTAAAGTAGCAAGAGGCTTTATCTTAGAGAAACACAGTAAATGTAAATATTCTAGCCAAACTGCTAAATTGTGTTAATTATTACTGAGAGTGATTATTCCCTTAAAACAAAATGTTCTAGTACAAAAGGTGTCTCTCTGAACTGAGCATGCTGAAAATGTAATATATAAACTTTAAATCATGACTCTGAAATCATGTCTATGTTTAACACACCAGTACTTTCCTAGCAGAATTCAGTTGACTCAGTGGAGTTAGTTCCTGCCCGATAGCACAGGGGAGTAGAGAAAAGGTGAGGTCTAGTTACACAGACTGATGGGGAGTAGAGTCCTCCTGGTTCTGTCACCAGTTCCCCCTGTGGCAAACAGTAAACCACTGAACTTCTGAGGCTCTGCATGTATTCAGGTAGTTTGCCTGACACAGCCATGTTTTCTGGCTTGAGTTTTCACCAAAATGGGGCTTCTATGTGCTTTCTTTCCTTTTGAGATGCTGGAAGAGATAGAGCACTGAACAGGCATAAAGAATCCCATTTTGAATATTTTCAGTTTTGGTAACAATGCTTTGGTTTATTTTTTTATGTGATTGCAGAAGTATCTATCCCAGCTTGCAGAAGAAAGCCTGAAAATGAAGGAAGAAGGCAGCCCTCTGCCTCAGGATGACACTGGCATTGTTCCTCACTTTGCAAAGAAAAAACTGTGATGTAGATGAACTGGAAGAGCTGTAATGAGTGAATGCTGATACTTTTTTTTTTTTCTTAATTTCTATGATATAACTGTCAATTTGCACTGTACAGAGGAGGGGAAATAAAGAGCATGTTCCATGCATCTATGCCCAGAGTGCCATTAAAAACCAAAATGCCTGAAACTGTTTCCCACGGTGAAGCAATGCTGGCATATCTGTTAGAAGTGGAGCAATTCTTTCTCACACTCTGCGTGCTGGGAGTGGTTTCCTAGATTAAATCAGAATTCTCAGGGATTCTTAAAGTTTTAGTTCTGATGTAACACGTCAGGTCAGGTGGAGTACTTAGAAGCACTCAGCATCCAGTGGACGCTGGAAGGAAAGGAGATGTGACTATAAATAGGCGTTAATGTTGCTTAAAATATCTTCAGCCATTTCACTCATTGCCCCAGTGAGAAGTAGGATTTGCATAGGATATCTAAAACCATTGTGCTAAAACTAGTCAGCAGATGGCATAATGTAAACCCCATCAGCACCCACCTCCATGTCTTAGAGCTTGGTGAAATGACAAAATGTTTGTGTTGTCAAGCACTGACTGTACACTGCCTGTGTTGTGCGAATTCCGAGGGAGCCACAGTCTGTCCCAGGGACCTCACAGCCTGCAGCCAGCACAGCAAGGGCAGTTCAAACACATGTGCTGACAGCCAGCTTGCTCTGGTTTCAGCATTTTCCATGGTGTGGCCAGGGTGTTCTCCAGGGACCGTTGGGTTTGAAACTCTTCTTTTTGATAATTCTAGAGGGTGCCAACTTTGAGTCTTACAGACTTGAAACTCTCATGAGAGGCTTTTTAAAGTGCCACATGTTTGGACCATGTCTCTTTCAGACATTTTATTCAAGATCCTTGCTTTTGGGGTCTTTTTGTTTTCTTTAAAGCTTGCTTTTCCTCAGCTTGGCAACGTTGAATTTTCCTGGTTTTTATGGCATGACGCCAGACTTCTAATCTTGTTTTTGTATTTTATTTCCCTGAATTTTTTAAGGTGAATACAACAACTGATGGCTCATGGAGCGCTGCACAGAGAACACAGGATGCACCAGCAGCTCTGGCATTATTATGAGCTATTGTTTCTGCACAGTTGTTCCTTAGCATTTTGCAAAGTTCCTTTGAAATGCACTGTACAAGTTTCTGGTTCATTTCGATAGGGCTTTGTGTACTAAAGTGAATATGCAGGCAAACCATTGCCAGGATTGATCCCAGAGTTTATAAAATGTCCCGTGCAAGCTGGGCAGATGGGGATTTGAAGGCATTTCCATTCTTTGCCTGACTCTAATATTCATCACAGTATGTTCTGTAAAAATTGCTAGTACTGGATGTCCTGTTTAGATGTTGTGCAGAGGAAATAGTTTCCCAGAAGGTTCTAGCTATCCTTAAGAATGACAGGGATGTTGCACAATATTGCAAAGTGGCTAAATTGCCAAAACTGCTTCCACCAAAGTATTTGTTCCATAATGTCTTGTGCCAGCAGCTGTGGTCATTCGCTGAAGTACCCTGTAGCCAGGCAGTGTCTCAGAGGTGCCTGAAGCCCTATTCCATTTCATGGCCTGTGCTTTCCACTCATTTTTACCAGAGGTAGGTTCAGATTTCATATTTGGAATTCCTGCTTCTTGCAAGTTGAGGGATTCTTTGCATCCCAGATTCAGACAGAGCCTACCAAAACACAAGGGGAAATGAAAAATATTACAGCCTGAATCCACCTTTGTCCAGGCTTGAAGTATGTTAAGACTTGTGTCCGTCTGTCATTAAAACAGCTAGTTTTGTTTTGTGGCTTTTTTTTTTTTTTTTTTTTTTTTTTGTGTTTTTTTTTTTTTTTTTTTTTTTGGGTTGTTTTTTTTTCCCCTATGGAGAAGGAAAAAACCATCAATATTGCAAACCAGGTATTTTTCCTTCAAGGGTTGGGTTTTCCTTTGACTGTTTGTTTTTCACATTGCAGTGAAACTTGAGCACAGGGCTATTAGGACAAGAGCTTGTATTGCAGGCTATAAGATGATGAAAATGGCAGTAAAGATTGTGCAATTGTCTTCTAAAGTGCAGCTCTCAAGCTGGTCATGTATCATCTGAATATGAAGTTCCCTTCATGCCCTTCAGCAGAAACTGAATGCAAGGGAAGGAAATCACTACAAATGCAAGCATCAAATCTTTGAAGCTAACCCTGCTATCAAACTGGGTCTCTCACCAGCCTAATGGGAGCTTGTTAGACCATGTGGTTAAGCTTAATTGGATGTGAGACATAGCTGACTGTATATCAAAGTCATATGCCTCCAGCAACTTTATCCCCAGGTAACCTCAAATGAGAAAAGTATCACAGTTATTATTCTTTATTTGTATCGCAGCAGAAGCTACAGGTCCACTGCCTTTATTATAGGCAAGGCACAAATCCACAACAAAGACTTTCCCAGGCCAAAGAGCTTTAAATCACACTTTCTGAAAGCAGACAACAGGTGGATACAGGCAGGCAGGGAAAGCAGCAGGTAACCATGAGATTTTGACTGGCAGCAGAAGAATAATTAAAATGAGTGTTTACCCAGGGGCTTATTTTTGGATTTATGGGAGACGATTCAAACTACTTTACCCCTCCTCTGGTTCTGAACCAGGTTCACTCCCATTATTCACAGCTTGCATTTAACCTCGGTTTTTTTCCTGGACAGTTGCATTAGGAATGCAAAATCCCCTCTTGATACAGTGGGTCTTGGTATCCTTCAGCCCCCAGTCATTTAAGTTTCAGTCTCAGAGGTGGAGACTTGACTGAGGCTCAGCAAAAAAAACCAGATATCTTGTTTGGGTCACAGCTACAGGCCCTTGCTTGCCACCGAGAAAGGAGGCTCTAGATGGCATCTCTGCCCTGTGCAGTTTCCTCTTCTGGAGGGAGATGACTCAGGTGAGCGATGCAGGTGCAGAGCCCAACCCCACAGACGTGATCAGAGCCAGACATTTGTAGAGGTGGTTTGGACACCCCATCCCTTTGGGCTCTGCCCTGACAAAACAGCAACCTGCAAAATCCTGGGAACAGCAAAATGGGCACTTCCCCTTCTGAGGAGGTCCTTTTCTCCCCTAAAGCTCAACACTTGAAAGCAATCCCAAGTCTCAAGTAGCTCCTAATGATGCCCATGATCACTTTTCAGCCCGATGCACTTTGAGAACTCAGAGATAATC